>NC_090657.1:211523749-211896249 GCF_040937935.1 Hyperolius riggenbachi | reverse complement strand
CTTTCCAGAAGATGCCATTTCGTTTATACTGTCAATCTACTGAAACTGATGTTTGTGTTTGTTCAGTTGCAATTCATTCGCATCAGACTCTTTGCGACCCCATGGAGCACAGCACGCCAGGCCCCTCTACTACCTCTCCAAGCTCATGTTTGTTGCTTCCATGACACTATCTAGCCATCCCATTCTCTGCCTTCGATCTTTCCCAGCATCAGGGTCTTCTCCAATGAGTCCCACCTATTCATTATACCGGAGGGGCGCACATGCTTGCTACACAGCCATAGCAGTTATGGCCCCTGAGGAAGCAGGCAAGCACCTGTGAAACGCGTTGTCAATTTTATGTGCACTTATAAAAGACCTTGTTTCGATAAATTTGTGTAAATTCTTCAGGAGAGGTAAGATTACTTCTCTGTATCAACAGCTTATTGGCCTATCTTTTATGCATTGGGCATCTCCACCCCGGGTTTTAAGTGTCTATCCATTATGTGTCCAAAGTATTTCAGCTTCAGAAATGCTTCTGCCAATGAACAGTCAGGTATAATTTAATGATTGATTGCATCTTCTTGTTGTCCAAGGGACTGAAAAGTCCTCTCCAGCACCACAATTCTAAAGGTGATTGACCAATTTCAGAGAGCTAGTCTCGTTGAGGTCACCCACTTCCTGCTCATGGCAATTTGGTCATGACAACCAATTAGTCAAAAATAAGGGGCCCAGCAGGAAACACTATCCATGAAGCGAAAGCCGTGCCTGAAGCTCAGCGGCTGAAGGTGAGGGTCCTGGTGGGCAATTTTAGGGAGGAGTTTCCTGCTGTGTTCCCCACTTTTTACATATTAGTAGTCATGACCAAACTGGCGAGAGCAGCAGTTTATCTGAGGTTTCCCAGTGGGACACCTCAACTAGACTAGCTCAGATTTTACTTTACTAATCTAAAGCTTGATCAGATGTGAAATTGGTCAAATAGACAGGGAGATGGAGAAAGATCGATGGCATAGCCTATACTGCACTGAAGGCCACAGTGCTAGTCAAATGCAGGAACAGAATTCTGATGGCGCGAGACAAGGTGGTACATCAATCACTACTACCCAATCAGTTGACATTCAGGATATGATTGGCTGTTTGCCGAATTGGCCATAATTGACCTGTGTAGGAGTAGCGATATAGCCAACTCTACAGCTCGGCATAATAATATTTCTGGGATTCAGAGGCAGAATATCTGATAGCGAGGGTTGGGGGCGATTCATCACACCACAAATCTCTGGAAAATAATTTAAGCAAGGCCAGAGCTGTGCGATCAAAAGATAGATAGGAATGAATTGGGGTTAGGTTGGTGCAAGCATAGAGCCTTGTGGTACAGCGGTGGATGGGTTGGATGAAGGTGATGGGTCATTTGGAGTTTGCAGTGAACACATCTTAGTTTCAATTTCAATACAGCCTCCCTTGACAGCTCCTTCCACCACTGCCCTTCCCATGTCATTCAATAACACAGACAGCGTATGACTGCCGAGCTGTTGTACAAACAGATAACATTGACCATTTCCAAACATCTGCAGCCACTCGCAAAAAAACGACAATTTACCTTGTCAACATCAGTTTAGGGCCACTTTCAGACAGGCAGCCGACAGGTGGTTAAGCGCCCTGCAGTCATCCTGTGCCCGCACCATCCTTCTGCAACCCTCCAGTGAGCAGCTGAAATTTGGCCGGCCGCACTCCACATTGTGCCCCTCCCCCCGCATGGCAGCGTTCTGTGCATGCGCAGTACAAGAAATTGCATTACCGGAGCATGCACAGAAAGCTCCCCCAATGTAACCGTGATCAGGGTAAACTATCGCAAATGCCTTCTGCTTTAAGAAGGCAAAATTGCCTTTAGCATTCATGTTACATGCTGCTTTGTTCTGGCACACAGGAAATTGTCACAACTACGGTATCTTTGTAGCAGTTTTGGAGAGTTAAAGGCCAAAGAGAAAATACGCAATTTTTCAGGATAATCACCTTCAGTGGACACACTTATTATTATTCCTGTTAAACCGCAATTTTCTTCAGCGCAGTTGTAACACTGCAAAATGGTCACAAATCATTTAGTAGATTAAATGCATTTGCTGAACCATGGCTGTGACAAACACGATAAACACGCAACAGAGAAAATTATACAGCTTTAAAGTGGAAAGCCACTTTTTTTTTTTTTTTTTATTTATTTATTTTTTACAAAAAGTGGTATAAACCTTAAAACGGGCACTATGGTGAAAAATCGTAAAAAAAAAAAAAAAAAAACCATTTGAAATATGTGAAAACAGACAAATAAGATGTGTTTTTTCCAGAGTAAAAGGAGCCTTAAATTACTTTGCTTATGCTGCCGTCACTTACATTAAAGGACAACTGCAGAGAGATACACGGAGGCTGCCATGTTTATTTCCTTTTAAGTAATACCAGTTGCCTGGCAGCCCTGCTGACCCTCTGCCTCTAATACCTTCAGTGATAGACCCTGAACAAGCATGCAGCAGATCAGGCGTTTGATATTGTCAGATCTGACAAGATTAGCTGCATGCTTGTTCCTGGTGTTATTTAGACACTTCTGCAGCCAAATAGACCAGCAGGGCTGCCAGGCACCTGGTATTGCTTAAAAGGAAATAAACATGGCAGCCTCCATAGTCTTCTCACTTCAGTTGCCCTTTAAGTAGTAGAAATCTGACAGAAGCAACAGGTTTTAGACTAGTCCATCTCTTCATAGCGGATTCTCAGCAAGGATTTTATTCTGTATAAAGATATTTCCTAAAAATAATTTAAACAATGATGCTAACCAGCTTCCCTGCTCACTACACAGTTTTTTGGCAGTTGGATGGAGCAACTGCCATTCACTAAGTGCTTTTAAAAATAAATATATCCCTGAGAATCTCCCCATGAAGATGGATTAGTCCAAAACCTGTCCCTTCTGTCCGATTTCTATCACCTACTGTAAGTGACAGCAACATAGGAGAAAAGTAATTTATGGTTAATTTTACTCTGGGAAAAAAAACGTACTTATTTGTCTATGTTTGCACATATTTTAAATTTTACTTTTTTTTTTTTTTTTTGCCATAGTGCCCCTTTTTTTGAAAATACTTTTATTTGCAGAGAAAAAGCATATTCCATACAGTGGTAAGTCGTCCGATACAACAGAAATAGTAATAGAATTATAACTGTTTACATACAGAATACTTTTCGGTCTGTACATGTATGGTCTATTCCTCTGGTTTTTATGAACTACTCAGGGGTATACATTGTTCATGGATATTTAGGTATTAGTGCCTTTCTTATTATGTATAGCAAGAGTACTTTAAACATCCATCAAATGTCTTCAATATAGGCTTGTCATTTTTGGGTTGGAGGGAGGGGGGGGGGGGGGGAGGATAGGAAAGGAGGGGAGGGGGGAGGAGGGAGGGGGTAATATGGATGGGGGGGGGGGGTGTGTGGGGAGAATGAGTTGTTTTATTAACATCAACTCAGAACATTAACATAACATCAAGATTACTTAACAACAACAAGTAGAATGTCCACTATTAACATATTTTAAGTAGCGCTTTTCGGCTGTATATAGAGTGCGCAGGTGTTATCTATAGCTAATAAGGTTAACTGTACATGTCTGTTCAGGCTCATTGTAGTGGCACAGTGGGTGGTTTTTCCATGCACTGTACCCAGGCATCCCAATTTTTCTGGCATTTTATCCCCAAATTGTTTGAGATCGCAAAGGTATGTTCGTACTTATAGTTTAAGGATACTAGTGATTTCACCTCTTCTATAGTTGGTACCTGCGTGGACTTCCAGGATCTTGAGATCATTACTCTAGCTGCTATGAGTATATGAGCTACGATTACCCTCACGTGCATTGGAACTGTGTTTAATTTTATATTCAAAATTGCTAATTCAGGTACAAATGGGAGTTGGAATCCCGTGCTATTTTTAATAAGAACAAATACCTGTTTCCAAAATACACGTAAATCGGGGCAGCTCCACCATATATGAAGTAAAGATCCTTTTTTCCTGCATCTCCTCCAGCATTCATTAGATTCTCCAGGGTAGAATTGGTGTACAAGATCAGGTGTATAGTACCATCTTAGGAGCAGTTTTTGTGATAGTTCCCAATGGGACATGCACTTTGATGCTTTGCTGTTCCACCTTATGGCAGTGAGCCATTCTTCCCTGGAGAAGCTTTTTCCCAGGTCTACTTCCCATTGTTGTATCTTCTTGTTATCTTTAATATTAGAGTGGTTTAGAATACCATACAGAAGAGATACCCCGCCTTTTTTTCTTTTCTTGTAAGTGAAGAGGTGAATAATTTCTTTGTGTACAAAAGGCTTTCTCACATCATAGGGGGCCAGACAGTGCCTCAATCTTAGAAATTTATAGAAATCTGTGTTGGGAATGTTGTATTTGTGGTGTATCCCCTCAAAGGCCATAATAGTGTCATCTTGGAAGATATTATTCAGTTTCTTAATACCCTTTTGGGTCCATGAGGATAGGTGAAGATCTGGTGATTGAGCTTGTATCCATTCTAGGGGTATATCTAGTAACCTGATGTCTTTTTCAGGAAGGGGTTTTGTATGATATATTTTCCATCCTTCCAATGTAGCAGATATGGCTAACGTAGAGCCAGGGTCTTGGGGTTTTTGAAGAATACATTGAAGGAGTGGGTTTTTAATAGGGATAGCAATGCTGGCGTTTTCAATTTGTACCCAATTACATTCAGATTCCTTAGTTAACCAGAAATAGGATTGGTCTAGTATTGTTGCTACCCAGTAGTTTCTTATGTTGGGAACTCCCATGCCGCCGTCCCTTATGGCTGAGGATAAGATATTCTTTGAAAACCTTGGTTTTTTTTCCCCCCAAATGAATTTATTTAGTATACTTTGTAGTTTGTTTAGGTATGTTGCTGGTAGCGGGATTAGTACCATCCGGAAGGTATATAGGATTATGGGGATCACCATCATTCGGATAGTGGCAATTTTGCCTGCCCATGAGATAGAAAGCCTTCTGTATTCAGCGCATAGCTCTGCAACTTTTTGTGCCAGGGGTATGTAGTTTAATTTAAAGAAGCTTTTGGCAGATGGACTTAATTGGGTGCCTAGATAGGTAATAGACTCTTGAGTCCATTGATAGGGGTTCTTTTTCTTTAACTTCTCTATTTGTTGCGCAGGGATGTTGATACATAAAATTTGCGACTTGGTTTCATTGACCTTATAGTATGAGATGTTTCCAAATTGTTGTAATAAGGATTGTACTGTAGGTAGGGACTCTTCAATGTTTGATAGTGCAATTATTACGTCATCTGCGTATAGCCCTATGATATGGTCTGTATTACCAATTTGGATGCCTGAGACTTTTGAGTGGGAGCGAATAGACTCCGCCAGGGGCTCCATTACCAAATCAAATATTAGCGGGGATAGGGGGCACCCCTGGCGGGTTCCGTTCGTAATATAGAAGGTATCTGATAGCAGCCCTTCAGTAAATACTTTAGCAGACGGCTTGGAATATAAGGCAAGTATAGCGTCATATATAAGGCCCTTGAATCCAAATTTATTAAGAATTGTTCTAAGGTACCCCCAGTGTACCCTATCAAAGGCCTTCTCTGCATCCAATGATAGGAGCAGAGAAGGCCTTTTAGATTTTTCGGCCACCTGGATAATGTTGAAGAGGCGTCTGGTTACATCGAATGCATTCCTACCTTTTATAAAACCCACCTGATCATGTTTTATCAGTTTAGGCATGATATCTGTTAATCTGTTAGTAATGATATTGGCATAGAGTTTTAGGTCCACGTTAAGGAGAGATATTGGACGAAAATTGGCTGGGTTATCTGGGGTTTTGCCCGGTTTGGCCAGGGTTACTACCAGGGCCTGCAGCATTTCCTCAGGGAAAACTCCTTCCTCGGATGCGAGCTGATAGACCCTGGTCAGGTGGGGGATGATTAGTGGTGCAAATGTTTTATAGTATTCCCCTGTTAGGCCGTCAGCACCTGGGGATTTTTGAAGTTTTAAATTATTAATTACTTTAGTGACTTCTGTTTCTGTGATTGGTGCGTTGAGATGCGTCAGTTGTTCCTCTGAAATCTGAGGTAGTTTGACTTGTTGTAGGAAGGTATTTATTGCCTCTTGTGTGGGTTGAGGGGTTCTGGAATCCAACTCTAGGTTATATAGGGAAGTGTAAAACTCTGCAAATCTGTTGGCTATATCTTTAGGATTGGATAGTTTAATACCCTGGGGATTTAGTAAGTATGGAATTTTTGATTTGATTCTCCTTCCTTTAATCTGTCTTGCTAGCATTGCACCTGCCTTATTGCCTTGAGCATAGAATTTGGCTTTAACACTAGCCCACTTGGTTTCAAAGCTTGCTACTAGCTCTTTTGAAAGGTTTTGTCTGGTTTTTTTCAATTGTATTAGTATTTCGGGTTGGGGGTTGTTTTTGTGTGATTGTTCTAATTCTTGGATATTTTTTAGCATTTGGGAGATTTTATATTGGTGTTCTTTTTTTAGTCTGGAGGCTAGTCCTATGCATATTCTTCTGATGTATGCCTTGCGGGCGTTCCAAATTGTAAACTGGGAAACGTCTTGGGTATTATTGAAGGTAAAGTATTCAGTGATGGATTGTGAAATTTGGACTTTTGTTCTTTCTAGGTTCAGAATGTGGGTTGGGATTCTCCAGGGAGGGCAAAATTTGGTTTTGTTTAGTTCTCTTATGGTTATGCTGATTGGCGCATGGTCGGACCATGTAATGCTTCCAATTGTAGCTGCGACTGTATCTTGGAGCAGGATATTGTCGGTGAGTATTAGGTCGATTCGCGAGTATGTTGAGTGTGTGTGGGAGAAAAAGGTATAATCTCGCTCAGTGCCGTGTAAACATCTCCATGTGTCTGCTAGACCTTCTGCCCATAAGGTTTTCTGTATGCTTCTGTTTTTTACCCTTTTGGGGTTGGAAGTGTCTACTACAGGGTCTGCAATAGCGTTGAAGTCTCCTAGGACCAAGAGGCTACCTTGTTGGAGAGTTTTTGCCAGCTGTATAGTTTTTTGGATAAATGATATCTGCCCCTCATTCGGTGCATAGATATTCACTATAGTATAGGTTTTATGATTTAATTCAGCAATTAATATTAAGTGCCTGCCTTGTGGGTCAGCGTGTAATTGGATCTGTTTATAAGTTGTTTTGCTGGAGATTGCTATTAGGACACCTCTTTTTTTCTGGTTACATGAGGCTAAGATGACAGTGGGGAATAACGGGTGGGTGCATTTTGGGGTTTTTTGTTTATGGAAAGGTGTTTCTTGTGCACACATATCGGCCTTAGAGTCAATTGCTTCTTTCCAGAGCCTTGACCTTTTATATGGGGAATTTAATCCCTTAGCGTTTATCGATACTATTTTCATATTTAGACATATACTCAGGGTATCTGTTAAGGTTGATCGGTGTTAACATATCATATACAGCATGCACATTGACGTTCAATAATGTATAATCTATCATGTGGTGGACATTCAAAACTGTTAAACTTAAACTAGAACATATGAAAAACTGAATTATTCTCCCGAAGGAGATTCCATCCACTTTGTGGCTAATGATCATTTCCCACCTTCTCTGGTGGTTAGCCTGTGGATGCAGGGCTGGGGTGTTACAGCCAGTGGGATATACAATAAAATGCACAAGTGTCTCTGACTGACTGAGCACCCCGATTCCCGGCTCAGTTATTGGATTGTTACCCAGACTGCTAGCATGGGCTAGAGTAGTAGATGTTAGTCTTCCTCAGCGTTAGGAGGCGATGCTGGAGATGCGGCCCTGGATAGGCTTCCAGAGTTGGCTAGATTCGGGTTCGACCCCACTGTTTCCCATTCGTCAACGCATCGAGCAGGAGACGCATTTTTTGAAGCATTGGAGGCGGTAGAGGGGGAACCTGGGTTTGAGGATAAAGTTCCTGCTTTCTTAATAAAGGACATTACGTCTTCTGGGTTATGTGCTACAATGATCTGTCCTTGATAGGTGATGAGCAGTTTGGTCGGGAAGCCCCATCGGTAAGCAATTCCCGAGTTGCGGAGCTTCTTGGTTGCTTCGGTAAAGCTCTTCCGGAGAGAAGCTGTAGTTGCCGAGATGTCAGCAAAGAACTTAATGTCTTTGTATTCCTCAGGGAGATCAGGGGCCTTCCTCATCTGCGCCATTAGCTTATCTTTAATGTGGTAGAAATGAATTCTAGCCAGAGTGTCTCTGGGAACAGATTCCGGAGCTGCTTTAGGTTTAGGGATTCTGTGTATTCTGTCTATCAGAAAATCTTCTTTTTGAGAAGGGAGTAATATCTTGCATAGCTTTATCACAAACGCCTCCAGATCAGCGTTTTTAACTGACTCTGGGATGCCCCTGAACTTGATGTTGTTGCGTCTAGAGCGATCTTCCTGATCAGTTAATTTGTCTTTCATCCATTGTACCTGCTCCTCTAGGTTATTGTAAGCGTCCACGAGCTCGTTGTGGGCAGTGGAGAACTCCCCCATTTTCCGTTCTATGTGGTCTGTACGTTCTCCGAGGTCATCTATAGCATTTTGGAGCTCTCTGGAGGATCTAGTAATCTCCTTGTGTAACGTGTCCTGCATGGTTAGGAGCATGCTTTTGAGGACAGTGTCTATGACTGTGTTGCCAGTGGTGGGGAAGAGTACTTATGGGTCCTCAGAGTCACTGTCTGCTGCCTCGTGGTGTTGCGCTGCAGGTTTTTTATTGGGCTGCAGTTTGGGAGGGGGATCGCCGGTTCTCTTACCCTGGTTGCTGTTATTCACCGTGCCCTTTTCTTTGGCTGCAGCTGCTGTGAGCGACCTTGTGGCCCGTTGTCGCTGTGCTTTGGCGTTGCGATCTGCGTCCTCCCGGGGTTGGTCAGCGCCATCTTGCCTCGTTGCTGTGGATTGCTTTCTTCCCGCCCCGAAAAATTCTGTGAGCTTCCGCGGCGATTTGAACTTATTTTTTGCTGTCGGCATGTCCTCTCCGCTCTCCGGAACTTCTCCGTGCTATTCAGTAGGTGATTTGCTGCCTGGGATGTCTGTTTTACTCCGTTTAGCTGCCGGTGGGTCGGGAGCTAAGGTCTCATGCGGCCATCTCTGTTCGCGGCCAAACCACGCCCCCCCATAGTGCCCCTTTAACAGTGCCTAAGGCTTCTGATCATTCAATACTATTAAAGCGGTCAGCCATAAAATCAAATTCCTGTTACCAACTTCTCTGTGTTTATTATGTGGTCTACATCCTGACCCTGCATTGCAAGCATTTCAATAGAATCATAAAGGTTTCTGCTGTAATGGATCTTATCTCAGTCAGCCTTGCTCTATTCTGGAGAAGCATGCTATCTGCGTGGTGCTGAGTGCCAAGACTGGCATAGCAGCAATGTAATGCTGTGCGGGTCGCATAGCGGTAATTTGGGGGCTCTGGTGGTTGCCAGACACCGAATTACATTTCTCTTCGAGTTGCGACAACTCGGAGGGTGGGGGGGGGGGGGGGTTGGGAAATAGTATTTAGCATCGCCGGGGAGTTTGCAGCAGCGGGGAGAGCAGCGATTCGTCTCGCCTGGAGCCCAACTGCCCGGCACCGTGACAATATGTACTCCTATTCTGGGACATTGCAAGGGGGAGGCAAGCTGGCCACCCCCTTTCACATTCCTGCTCCTCACTGATTGGCTGAGGGCAGTTCAGTGTGACAAGAGGCCGAGAAGGGAAATATACCTCACCCCTCTGCAGAAGCTGCTGAAATATGATCTATGTTGTGCGCACATGTGTTTACAAAGCAAGCTAGATATGACCGTGCAGTTTCTAGGAGGGGAAAAAAAATAAGGGAGGAAATTACATCAGGATTGGCTTCAGTCAGAGGTAGTAAAGATGAAAAATGCCTAAAATACTGTAGTTCTTACTACGCAAGATTCACTGAAATAAAATGTGGGCAGTACAATACAAATTATAAAAGTATTTTCCCTTTATGACCGGCTATAAAATTTCCAAAACTGACCGAAGCTGAAATTGCACTTCTTTGCAGGCCTGGAATCTGTACTCTGCGGTCTGGACAGCACAAACCGTCCCTTGCCTGAAAAAAGTCAGCACTATGGTTGCCGATTTTGGTAACCTGGACTCCCCCGTTGACTGATCTTGGACACTTCCCATATCAGTCTGCTAGGAACCCCATGGGATAACAGATTTGCATGCTCTTTACTTTCATACGTGTATAGAAGATAACAAAGTTTGACATTATGTAAAAGGCTATAGATCCAGTCAGGCTGTAATTTCTTTGGGCTGGATCAGCTAATATGCAGACTGGTTTAAAGCAGAGTTCAGAGTAAAATGGACACACCAGTGGGCCAACACTTCTGTGAACCAGGACACAGCATGCAAGATCTAAAAGTACTTGTTCTTAAGGGTAACTTCAAAAATGATCAATCAAGAAAAGTTTCTGAGTACAAATTTATGAAAATGTTCAAGACATTAACAGAAGGTTTAAATTGTGGAACAGGATTCATGACACCTTATGTAACATGATTGATTTGGCTTCATGATCTTCAGAAACCTGCTGGATTTCATGTATGGTTGCACTAACTCACTGGCTCCAGCCTGCTGATCACCTGACACCTAACGGATAAACAGTAACCAGCACATCTGTCATCTTCGTGTTTACCATTTATCTGCATCAGTGTTTTACTTCAGCTTACATCTGGAAATATGCCTGAAGAAGGGGACTAGATCCCAGAAAGCTTGCATCATTAGTTGGCCATTAAAAGGTATTATTTCTTACAAAACGTTGTTTTTTTTCTACCTATATAATTTGTTTGGCTAACACGGTACAGAAACTTTTTTGCTACTAAGCAGAGTTCCCCAACTCTGTCCTCAAGGCCCACCAACAGTACATGTTTTGCAGAAAACCACAAACATACACAGGTGAGGTAATTAGCCTCTCAGCAGAGCTGATTACCTACCTCTGTGGATTTCCACAAAACATGCACTGTTGGTGGGCCTTGGACAGGATTGGGGAATACTGCCTTAGGACCTGTACACACTGCTGCGCTTTTAAAATCGCATGCGATTTTTAAAATCGCAAGCCTTCAGGAGAATAGGAAAAGCGCATCGCAGCAGTGTGTACAGGTCTCCACGATTTTCATTATTTTTGAAAAGACCTTGCGATTAAAAAGCGCATGCGATTTAAAAAGCGCAGCGCAAGCGCAGCAGTGTGTACAGGCCCTTAAGGTACGTTCACACGTCTGATATTTCTGAACGTCAGTTTGGCATGTGTGCGAACGATAGACTGATAGCAGCTCAGCTGATCTTTCTGAAACAGCCTCATCAGTCCGCCGACAGCGCGTACACACGCACTACTGTCGGCTAAAAGACCGCCCAGAGGGAGGGTCCGGTGGATACGTCGTTGCCTTTTGTAATGCGTGTGTACGCACCTTAACTGTTCAAACGACAGTCAGGTCCGTACATATGTACAAACGACTTGTTTGAAAGTCTATTAGTTTGACACTAATAGACTTTCAAACAAGTCGTTTGATCAGTCATTTGATCTAGTGTGTTGTTCCATCAAGTCCATTGATCAGTCAAACGACATGTAAATTAGTTGTAATTAGCATTTCAAACGTTTTGTCGTCTGTGTGTACAAGGAGTCTGAGCGACTTGTCATTCAAACAAAAAGTTGTTGAAACGTATGGTTTGAACAACAATCGGGCATAAAATCCGACGTGTATATGCACCTTCAGGATGCATACATATTTCCTTCATGTACTATGAGCATTTATCTACACAATCTGTTCATTATGTTCAAAATCTGTCGACTCATACTACATGGAATTGTTAAAAATTGGTCAATTACTGGCCAATCAATATTTGATGTGTGTACAGCAATAGGGATGAGAGAGTGACATTTTCAGAAAAAAAAAAAAAAAAAAATTCCCATTTCAATCAGGCCTTGTTCACATTGCGTTCGTTTGCGTGTCCGTCCACGGTGGGCTTTTAAGCGTTTTCTGGCAATTTTCTGCGAGTTTGATAGTTTTTGTAAGCGCTTTAGTCTTTTGATCCATAAAAGAAATCCAGAAACAATACAATGTATTTTTTTTTTAAACGCTCACGCAATAACTTGCCAGAAGTGGAGCTTGTAGTTAAACTTGCACAAGCGCTTTTAAGGCGATTTTGAAAATCGCCCGCACTTAACATTTTTCAAAAAACAGATATGGTACTTATCCGTTAGCCGGGCACATCCGGCAGGTGGCGCTGTTGATCTTAATTCCAATCATAATTACTTCACGTCAACCTGTGAATGTAAACGCCGGATGCGCCGGCTTGCTTCGTGAGTGTCTCGCTCTCCTCCCCCTCTTGCCCTCTCTCGTATGAGCCTTGGGGAGGGGACATGCGTGTGTCCCCCCAGAGTCGTTTGTCGCGGCATTGCAACGAACGACTCTGGGGGGACTTGCATGTCCCCTCCCTAGTGTTCTATAGGAGAGAGGGCAAGAGGGGGAGAAGAGCGAGACACGAAGCAAGCCGGCGGCTTGATCTGTTTAAGCCGGGCGCATCCGCCGTTTACATTCACAGGTTGACGTGAAGTAATTATGATTGGAATTAAAATCAACAGCGCCACCTGCCGGATGCGCCCGGCTAACGGATAAGTACCACAGATATATTGTGAACAAGTCCACAGCGAGATTGCTACGAATCGGCAACCAAGTTCGCTGCAAATCCCTGTTAATGTGTACACAAACGACACAATAAAAATAATCTGTTTTATTGAATTGCTATAAAATTGGATCAATCTACAGATTTGAGTAAATGTTCCAATCGGATTTTCAGTTTTGTTTTTGGTGCGCGTTAGATTGTCAATTTTATAATGTAGAGACACAAGCAATTTTTTTCTCTTTTTGAATTTTTCCCTGGTTTTGAAAACAAAAAAACAACAACAATAACAATAACAATAATATTTATATAGCGCTTTTCTCCCTGGGGACTCAAAGCGCTGTGACCCTGCATTATGCAGTCTCAAAGGCTAGGGAAAAGAGGTGAGTTTTTAGCCTTTTTTTTAAAGCTGTCCAGAGAAGAAGCCTCTCGTACTGATTGTGGAAGTGAGTTCCATAGAGTAGGGGCTGCATTGGAAAAGGCCCGAGCACCAAATGTTAAGTGTATCCTGGGAATAACCAGCTTCATCTTGTTGGCAGAGCGGAGGGTGCGTGGAGGGGCATAAAGTTCCAATAGATCCGCTATGTATTTGGGTCCCATGTGGTGTAGAGCCTTGAATGTCAGCAGGCAGATCTTAAAATTGATTCTCCATTTTACTGGCAACCAGTGAAGAGTTTGCAGTACTGGGGTGATGTGTGAGCTGCGGGGGGCATTGGCTAGGAGTCTGGCTGCAGCATTCTGTACTAGCTGTAAGGGGCGCAGAACCTTATCTGTAGATCCGATTAACAGGGCGTTGCAGTAGTCTAGGCGGGAGGATACAAATGCGTGAACCAGGGCAGGTAGGTCTTCAGCTGGGATAAGGTGTTTGATTTTCGCTATATTTCTTAGATGGAAGAAGGAAGACTTGACGACAGCTGATACCTGCTGTCTGAGTTTTAGATTTCCATCCAGGATCACCCCAAGGTTTCGCACAGAGTCTTTATACTGTACAGTATCTCCCCCAATTGCTAGTTTGAGGTGGTGAGCGTTTTGAACTTTATCCATCATGTGTGGACCACCTACCACCACCACCTCTGTTTTGTCAGAGTTCAGCCTCAGCCAGCTGGTGTTCATCCAATTTTGTAAATCCACTAGACACGCATTTATGGATGCTGATGGGTCTTGGGTGCCAGGCTTGAAGGACAGATACAGTTGTGTGTCATCTGCATAACAATGGTATCCTAAACCATAGTTCTGGATTATTTTGCCCAGTGGGAGCATGTAGACTGCAAAGAGTAATGGTGATAGTACAGAACCCTGTGGAACTCCATAGGCAAGTGGCACTGGATTAGAGTAGTGTGTGCCCAGACATACTTGCTGTGTCCTGCCAGATAGGAAGGTCTGAAACCAGCTAAGAACAGTACCCCTTAGGCCACAGTAATTCTTCAGTCGCTGGATTAGTATTTCATGATCCACAGTATCAAATGCTGCTGACAAGTCAAGAAGAATCAGAATTGAGCAATCACCCTTGTCCCTTGCAGTAAGTAGATCATTCATTACTCGGACTAATGCTGTTTCAGTGCTGTGCCTTTTCCTGAATCCTGACTGAAAAGTATCAAAGATGTTGTTATCTGTAAGCCTGGCTTCTAGCTGGTTGGCGACTGCTTTCTCGATAACTTTTGATAGGAATGGTAAGTTCGCCACAGGTCTGTAGTTGGTTACAGAATCAGGATCTAGTGATGGTTTCTTCAGGAGGGGTTTTATGATTGCTTTCTTTAGTTCTTCTGGGAAAAGTCCACTTTGCAAGGAGCACTGAGTGATTTTGTGAAGTGCTGGCCTGAACAGCGCTGGGCACTGCATTAAGGATCCAGTTGGGCCAGGATCCAGGTCGCAGGTAGTGGGGCGGAGACTTTGAATGAGAATTCCAAAATCTTCTACACTCAGAGTGTCAAAGACTTGCCATGGTGGTACGGTAGTAGGTATATGCAACGTCCAGTGGTCAATTGATGTTGTTGGTGTAATGCTGGCACGGATGGTAGACACCTTGTTTGTGAAGAAGGCAGAGAATTCCTCACACCTTTCCCTGGAGTATGTGGTTGGGGCTTTTAGGCAGGAAGGATTGCAGAGTGATTCCACTGTGTGGAAGAGTTGAGCAGCTCTGTTGTTGGCTGTAGATATTTTGTGCGAGATAAAGTCTGATTTTTTTCTTGGTTATTGCTTGTTGGTATTGTCTGAGGTGTTGAACTAGGCTAGATTTGTGCTCCCCAGTCCCTGATTTACGCCACTGTCTTTCTAGTCTGCGCCCTTTTTTAGATCCATGATGGTTTTGTCAAACCAATTAGCTTTCTGCTTTTTGGTTGCTGATTTGGTGCGCCATGGGGCAATACTGTCAAGTGTTTCATATATCGTGTTGTTGTACTGGGTTACTAGAGAGTTTGGGTCCATTTGACTGTGGAGCAGATTTGTAAAATCCAGGTTGGCAGTTATCCTCTCCGGTGGTAATTTACTCAGGGGTCGGGTTTTGATTGTTTCTTTAGGGAGCTGCTTGATAGGGTGATGTTCAATAGTAAACTGTATTATGTGATGGTCTGACCACACCACTGGGGTTACTGTTATGTTACTAATGTCCATTCCGAGGTGGAACAGTAAGTCTAGCGTATGCCCTCCTCTGTGGGTAGCTGATTTTACAACTTGTGTGAAGCCTAGTCCACCCATGAGATTTATTAGTTCATTTGCATCTTGTGATTGAGTGTTATCAGCCCGGACGTTGAAGTCACCAAGGATGATCCATCTCGGATAAGACAGAGCCAGCATGGCCAGAAGTTCTGGGAATTCCTGTAGGAAAGGGTCAGCATCTCCGGGGGGACGATAAACCACTAAAATTTTGAAGCCTTTACCAGCTGAGATCTGGGCACCTATACATTCAAAGGACTTTGTTGAGCCAACATTGGCTCAACAAATAATGATATAAACACATGTATGGTACATTGGTCAGATTTGTAAAAAAAAGTCTACAATCAATCAGAAAGAAAAATGATGAGGATTGTAAATCTTGAATTGAAAAGAAAAAAATAAAATAAAAATGGTATAGTGTGCTGCTACCTTTAGGCCGCTTTCACGGTAAGACGTTACAGGCTCACGTTAGTGCAGCCTGTAACGCAGCCTAACTCACAGCAATGAAAACTAAATGGGATGTTCACAGTGCCCACGTTGCGTTACATTGTAACGCAACACGTTTAAATAAAGTGCTGCATGCTGTACGCCATCCGTGACTAAGCCACGTTAGATTGTTTGCACATGCTCAGTAATGTTGGAGGAGGAGGTCTCCCCTCCTCCTCCGTGGCCAGCCACATGGCTAATTAATATTCACCGCACTGTGTGAAGCGCAGTGTTTACTTCCTGGAGCGGCCGCTTTGTGCGGCGATTGGCTGGCGAGACCACGTGATGCCGCATGCGTCCAAAAGTACGCATCACGGACGCATGAAGAGCCTCATAACGCGGCTCAATCTGACGTCCAACTTCAACCCCACTATGCGTTGCGTTAGGGGCACGTTATGCGACCTTAACGTGGTATCTAACGCAACGTCTTAGTGGGAAAGAAGTCTTAGGGGAGAACGAGGATTTTCCTTGTAAACAATTGACATTATTCCTGATAGACGCTGGCACAATTTTTCCATCAATGTTTAGCTCTGTCACTTTGATTGATGATAGTTTCTCTTTGATTTAGATTTTGTCTGAATGTGCCAAAGTCACTAAACTCATTCGCACAGACTGATCAGAAGTGTCAGTGAATGCCGCAACTTGCCAGTGAGGAGATAAATATCCACAGGTGACGCTTCAGACCAGAGAGGCCAAAAAACGCCAAACAACCAATCCTCTATATTACTCTGCAGAGGAAAAACGGGAAGACGAGGCCCACCAGGGCCCCACGGGAAGACTAGGCCTCACCAGGGCCCAACCGGAAGACTAGCCTCACCAGGGCCCAACGGGAAGACTAGCCTCACCAGGGCCCAACGGGAAGACTAGCCTCACCAGGGCCCAACGGGAAGACTAGCCACACCAGGGCCCAACGGGAAGACTAGCCACACCAGGGCCCAACGGGAAGACTAGCCACACCAGGGCCCAACGGGAAGACTAGCCTCACCAGGGCCCAACGGGAAGACTAGCCTCACCAGGACCCAACGGGAAGACTAGCCTCACCAGGGCCCAACGGGAAGACTAGCCTCACCAGGGCCCAACGGGAAGACTAGCCTCACCAGGGCCCAACGGGAAGACTAGCCTCACCAGGGCCCAACGGGAAGACTAGCCTCACCAGGGCCCAACGGGAAGACTAGCCTCACCAGGGCCCAACGGGAAGACTAGCCTCACCAGGGCCCAACGGGAAGACTAGCCTCACCAGGGCCCAACGGGAAGACTAGCCTCCCCAGGGCCCAACGGGAAGACTAGCCTCCCCAGGGCCCAACGGGAAGACTAGCCTCACCAGGGCCCAACGGGAAGACTAGCCTCACCAGGGCCCAACGGGAAGACTAGCCTCACCAGGGCCCAACGGGAAGACTAGCCTGACCAGGGCCCAACGGGAAGACTAGCCTAACCAGGGCCCAACGGGAAGACTAGCCACACCAGGGCCCAACGGGAAGACTAGCCTCACCAGGGCCCAACGGGAAGACTAGCCTCACCAGGGCCCAACGGGAAGACTAGCCTCACCAGGGCCCAACGGGAAGACTAGCCACACCAGGGCCCAACGGGAAGACTATCCTCACCAGGGCCCAACGGGAAGACTAGCCTCACCAGGGCCCAACGGGAAGACTAGCCTCACCAGGGCCCAACGGGAAGACTAGCCTCACCAGGGCCCAACGGGAAGACTAGCCTCACCAGGGCCCAACGGGAAGACTAGCCTCACCAGGGCCCAACCGGAAGACTAGCCTCACCAGGGCCCAACGGGAAGATGATGCCACAGCAGAGCTTTCCCTCCTTGCTGGCATGATTCACCGCTGCTCAAACAGCAATCCTAGTCTTGTGGAACAGCAAATAAAAGCCTGAATGACAGAACAAAAAATAAATATGACTCAACGGCCTTGAGCAACAAAAATCAGCCACACAATAACAAAAGCCTACAGATTGTGAGAGGAATTTGTCCCTGGGAAAAAAAAAGTCTTTTGTTATCGAATACAATCTACCACTAAAGATCAAAAAAAACTCTCCAAGTTTAGTTTCAAAAGTTTTAAAGATATGAGAATAATAATACAAAAGACAATAACAAAACGTATAATAGCGCTCACTAATCATAGAAGACACTAGCACAACCTATATCATGCGTAGCATAAATGTGCCAATATCCAATAGCAAAAGTTGTAGGACTGAACAAACACCAATGTCATCAGGTGGAGCGCTCCCTGCTTTCTGTGAAAAGCCAGGCTTAAATTGTAATGTATATGGGTACAGCGCTCAGATAGGACAGTCTCTCATACAGTCAGTAAGATGCAGCTTCACAGTAAGGGGAGTGTGCCAAACACCACTCCCCCAATATGGATAGACTCACCAGATCCACTGGCCAGAATGGGCCGGTCAGCACGTTAGGGGTATAGGCCACCCCTCAGCCTTCCCGGCCCTGACGGCTATTACAAACGGGCTGACATGCTTATTAGAGCTGCATGCATCCCCATACTGCATATCTGCTCGTAGTTCTCTAAGTGGACTTCTTTTTAATATTATTATACGCTTATTGTACAATGTACATGGATTCTTATTGGATCCTTTTTACAGTCATTTTTTAATAAAAATAGGAACTTTTTTTTGCACTTTTACGCTAAGTGGAGCGTCTTCTTTTTGAGGTGAATACCCACTGGATTACAAGTGCCCAGCTGAGGTTGCCGAGGCGGCTGAGGGGTGGCCTATACCCCTAACGTGCTGACGGGCCCATTCTGGCCAGTGGATCTGGGGAGTCTATCCATATTGGGGGTGTGGTGCTTGGCACACTCACCTTACTGTGAATCAAGTGCAAGTTGCATCTTACTGACTGTATGAGAGAACGTCCTATCTGAGCGCTGTACCCATATACATTACAATAATACAAAAGAGGATGCAACTTTTACAATTTTAACACCCCTCACAAACACTGAGGGGAAATAGACATATGAAAATCTGCAAACATGAACATAGTTAACATAATTAACATGTGGGCAACTCAGAGAAAGTAGGATCGACATATTTAAGTACACCAGGTTTAGATATTGTACTAGGTTAAGGGTGGAAGTTCACTCCATCAAGTTTAAAGTTTTGCCTATAAGTAATAGAGGTAAAATGTATAAAACAATTTACGGGAAAGGTTTTGCCATCCTAATGTTTCCACAGGCAGCGTTGTGTGACTTCTATAGTCTGTGTGCTTAATTGGACCAGCACATTCACATGCTTGATGAACAACTGTGAAGGTTATAGAATTAGCCAGGGCACTGCGGCACGGATAAAATGTGTTACCTCTAGCTCCAGATACAATAGAATGGCTAGACTGGGACAGCTCCAGAGGGAATAGAATGGCTAGATTGGGACAGCTCCAGAGGGAATAGAATGGCTAGACTGGGACAGCTCCAGAGGGAATAGAATGGCTAGACTGGGACAGCTCCAGAGGGAATAGAATGGCTAGACTGGGACAGCTCCAGAGGGAATAGAATGGCTAGACTGGGACAGCTCCAGAGGGAATAGAATGGCTAGACTGGGACAGCTCCAGAGGGAATAGAATGGCTAGGTCTGGGACAGCTCCAGGAGAGAATAGAATGGCTAGACTGGGACAGCTCCAGAGGGAATAGAATGGCTAGACTGGGACAGCTCCAGAGGGAATAGAATGGCTAGACTGGGACAGCTCCAGAGGGAATAGAATGGCTAGACTGGGACAGCTCCAGAGACAATAGAATAGGTAGACTGGGACAGCTCCAGAGGGAATAGAATGGGTAAAGTGGGACATCTCCAGAGGGAATAGAATGGCTAGACTGGGACAGCTCCAGGGGCAATAGAATGGCTAGACTGGGACAGCTCCAGGGGCAATAGAATAGCTAGACTGGGACAGCTCCAGAGACAATAGAATGGGTAGAGTGGGACAACTCCAGAGGGAATAGAATGGGTAGAGTGGGACAGCTCCAGAGGGAATAGAATGGGTAGAGTGGGACAGCTCCAGAGGGAATAGAATGGCTAGACTGGGACAGCTCCAGAGGGAATAGAATGGCTAGACTGGGACAGCTTCAGAGGGAATAGAATGGCTAGACTGGGACAGCTCCAGAGGGAATAGAATGGCTAGACTGGGACAGCTCCAGAGGGAATAGAATGGGTATAGTGGGACAGCTCCAGAGGGAATAGAATGGCTAGACTGGGACAGCTCCAGAGGGAATAGAATGGGTAGAGTGGGACAGCTCCAGAGGGAATAGAATGGCTAGACTGGGACAGCTCCAGAGGGAATAGAATGGGTAGAGTGGGACAGCTCCAGAGGGAATAGAATGGGTAGACTGGGACAGCTCCAGAGGGAATAGAATGGGTAGAGTGGGACAGTTCCAGAGACAATAGAATGGCTAGACTGGGACAGCTCCAGAGACAATAGAATGGGTAGAGTGGAACCGCTCCAGGGGCAATAGCCTGTAGAGTAGGACCGCTCCAGGGGCAATAGTCTGTAGAGTGGGACAGCTCTAGATGCAATAGACAGCTACGCAGACCACAGAATGGACTGGCTGCAACTAGGAGAAACTGCACATTACTGCTGACCCACTAAAGTTGCAGCTAAAGTATGCAGCAGCTAAAGTATGCAATTTGGTGGATAGTGTAAAAAAAATTAAAAAAAGATGAACTCCAAGAAGTACCACCAGGGCCAGATTTACCATAAGGCACTGTAAGCAAGTGCCTACAGGCGCCTGATGATGGAAAGGCGGCTCACTCCCCTCCCTGAGTGCCTCCCTCCCTCCTTCCCTATGCTGAGTCCTGATGAGAGTATAATGAGGTTATTCACGCAGCTCTCGGCATTACACTGACCAAATCTCCCTTCAGTCAGGGGGACCTCTACTTAATACTGAGGTTCCTCTGGCTACCCAATACTTGGGGGCACCTCTAGCTACTTTATATTGAGGGTACCTCTGGCTACCTAATACTAAAGGGCACCTGTACGTATGATGGGCAAGGGAAGTAAGGGAGAAGAAGTGACAGCTGGGACAGCCAGCACACTTGCAGTGCAGTTTGGGGATGTGCAGGTTCATGGAGGGCGGAGTCTAGGGTGTCAGGACATCCGTACCTATTGGCTCCTGTGATGTAAATCCAGGCCAGAGTACCACTGGTTCGTAGACTTTAAAGTGGACCTGAACTCTTGCACAGGACAGAAGGAAAACAGAGAAATGCACCCTGTATGTATTTAGAGTGTTTAGCCTGTCTGATTCCCCCTCATCTGTGACTAATCACAAGTTGTAATGTTAGTTCTCAGCTGTGTCAGCTGGCTGCAACGGTAGAGCAGCCAATTTTTAAACACAGGGTGTTAACACTATGTCTGCTTCCATGAAAGGAGGAAGTAGACACACTGCAGATTTATATCAGCTGTACGGGCTGGTGCACACCAAAACCCGCTAGCAGATCCGCAAAATGCTAGCAGATTTTTAAACGCTTTTTTTTATTTTTATGAGGCGTTTTGCTAGCGTTTTGCGGATTGCTGCTGCGGTTTTCAGTATAGTAGATTTCATATATTGTTACAGTAAAGCTGTTACTGAACAGCTTCTGTAACAAAAACGCCTGCAAAACCGCTCTGAAGTGCCGTTTTTCAGAGCGGTTTGCGTTTTTCCTATACTTAACATTGAGGCAGAAACGCATCCGAAATCCAAAAAATGCCTCACCCAGGCATTTTTCGTTTCTGCAAAACGCCTGCCACTCTGGTGTGCACCACCCCATTGAGATACATTGACCAAGCAGATCCGCAGCCGCAAGCGGATCTGAAAACGCCCAAAAAGCCGCTCGGTGTGCACCAGCCCTAACAAAGAAATGTTTTTCTTTAAATGTTGTGCTGTAATTAAGAAATGTTTTCTTTAAAGGTTATGCTGTTGCACATCTTTTAGAGCAGAGAGGAAGTTCGGAGTTCAGGTCCGCTTGAATTGAATAAAACCATTTGTGCCCTTAGTAAAGCATTGGTGCCCTTCAGAAGTTGCAGGCAGCACATGCTTTCAGCGCGCTCCCTCCCTGTCCCAGAGGATGACTCACCCCAGCTGAATAAGTCAGGAGAGAACAAGAAAAACAGATTAGCTTTAAGTTCTTGCAAGTTCAAGAACGTTATCGTTAAAGACAATAAACTGTAAGGGATTAGTGGGGGAGGAGCTATTAATTAAAAGGGCAGGAGATCATATGAACACGCTCAGTGTTGGGGGGGGGGGGTTGCTAGATTTAGGTCAGTTTCAGACTATGGATTGGGGGCCGGGGGACCGCACCGCACAAAACAGGCCTTCGGGGAATACAGAATACAGCGTTAATATGCGGTAATCCTCTTCTGGCTGACAGCCAAACAGGAAGCGACCCTTGCGCTCACTTCCTGTTTCGGAAATACCGAAGCTTATTGTAAATTTATACGCTTCTGCGTCTGAGGGTCGCAATGCCACCACATGAATTTTTTTTAAACCCTTTGTCACTATAGACTTACAAGACTTCCGGTCCGCCGCATATCACAGCAAAACCGCACAGTATTGTAGATCTGTCCTTGCGTTGGGGATTTGGCAAAAACATCACTTCAGTCGTATCGCGCCGCACCCGTCGGTATAAACGGTCCTATAGACTTTTACTGGGCTGCGATACCCCAGTGTGAAAGCACTCTAAATGTTTATATTGAAGAACATGTATAATCAATGGGTGAGAATTTCGTCAATTAAACATTGATTAGGTATGTGTTGATTAGCGATCCAATTTCCTGAACGATCGACCATCTGATAGCAATCGTTTGGGCCCACCAACAGAGGCGAAAATGATTAACAATCCGATCAGACTAAAAAGCTTTCCAAAATTCACATCGACAGAAATGGTTTGTCGTTTGGGACATCAATGGTAGCCAGTCAGATTGATAGTACAGTCGCGTAGGAGATTGTACCGTCAATGGGCACCCATGCACAATCGTTGTGGTTTTGAGCAAGGTGCGGGGGGGGGGGTGTATTGGGGTGCATTATGGGACACTATGGTAAAGTGGTAAGCAATTGATAGAAAGCTTTACAGATCCTGGTGTTCTACCTAGTAGAAAACTATAGTGAGGAAAACATGGAAGCCACCATCTTTATCCCCCTTTTATGAATGCCAGTTCCCTGGCTGTCCTGCTGATTTTTCTGGCTTCAACAGTGTCAAAGTCACATCTGGAACAAGCGTGAAACAAGTGCAGTCAAAACACCTGATCAGCATACTGCGTTTAAGTCAGCCATTCAGAAGAAGGATTTGGGGCAAAGGAGCAGCACAGAGGGGAGATTATGTATTTATTTATTTTAAAGAGAAACTCCAACCTAGAATTGAACTTTATCCCAATCAGTAGCTGATACCCCCTTTTACATGAGAAATATGATGCTTTTCACAAACAGACCATCAGGGGGCACTGTATGACTGATTTTGTGCTGAAACCCCTCCCACAAGAAGCTCTGAGTACCGCGGTACTCTGGGCAAACTGCCACAATGTAACAATGTTCACAGACAGGAATTAGCTGTTTACAGCTGTCTCTAACAGCCAAAACAGCTAGGAGCAGCTACATAACCTGCCCACAGTAAAAATGTCACCATGTAATAAATGCCAGAATGTAAATCGGGGAGAGGAAATATTTTACAATGAGCAAACACTGACTAAATCATTTATACATAATTATTGTAAAATGAAGCACTTTTTTTTACTACATTATTTTCACAGGAGTTCCTCTTTAAGGCTGTCACCCATATTGGCCTCCCAATCCCGCTTAGTTCAAGCTTCCATTAACATGTTGGGGTTGCAAATCATGTTAAATCGAAGGGTATGACAGTACAAAAATGTGACCATCCTCTACATAAAGCATTTATCAGCGTGGATGACTTACTGCCGTAAAGTGCTGGACTGAACAAAAAGGTTAGGAGATCTTGTACTGGAGAAAAAACAGTTTAGCTTCTGCGGCTTTGTTTGGGACAAAGGTTAGATTTGCACCCTGTAGAGAGGATTCTGAGTTTTAAGCAATGCTAGGTACACACCATACAATTTTCTGGCCTGCCAGCTCGATTGTTTCCAACATGTCATATCTGAATTTCGATCGATTTTTCAATTTTCTGATAGTTTTTTTTCTATCGATTTCCATAGATCTGAACGGAAATCGATCCGGGCAAAAAAAAAAAAAAATCCAATTTCATATCGGACATGTTGGAAATAATCGATCTGGCGGGTAAATCTGCCAGAACATTGTATGGTGTGTACCTAGCATTAGTCTTTATTCATCTTGTTGCACTAGGTCTTGTTTCCATGTGTTTTCCCCTGTAAACAGTTTATATTTGTCTTACTCTGCTAAAGTTTTATCTGTGTGGTACAAACACATGTACATGAATATTGATTTATTTTGCACACTTTAATGTTGCTATGGCTACAAGAAAGTACAATTATTTATGCACTTATAGGCATCAGAGTTACAAGCAAAGGTCCGTTTGAGACCAGTTTTCCACAGGCGGTGAATTTACCTCCTGTCAGCTGCGCCTGTCCCCTTGCTAGCGCGGGGCTACCAAACACTGCCATTGGGCTGCATGCATTTGCAAGCAAATGGTGCTTGTAGTCAGCAGCCGGGAGGCTTAACTAATCCACACGCCGCCTTAAAGGGGTTCTGTAGCAGTTTTTAAAATCAAAAAGTGTCTCTTACCTGGGGCTTCTAACAGCCCCTGCAGATATCCTGTCCCGTGCAGTCACTTAAGAATCCTCCATTTACCGCTGTGGATCCCCGTCCAATTATTCTTACTAGACGAATGTCACTGCGGCTGCACGGCCGTGGCCAAGCGCTTCCTCGGTCCCATCTTCGGGAGCGAGGAAGCGATTGGCCGCACAGCCACAGTGACATTCGTCTAGTTAGCTGAATAATTGGACGGTGACCCGTGGCGGGGAACGGAGGGTTAAGTGACGCTGCGGCACAGGATATCTGCAGGGGCTGTTAGAAGCCCCAGGTAAGAGACACTTTTTGATTTTAAAAACCGTTACAGAACCCCTGAGGTTGCCATATTTATTTACTTTTACATAATACTACCAGTTGCCTGGCTGCCCTGCTGGTCTATTTGGCTGCAGTAGTGTCTGAATCACACCAGAAACAAGCACACTGCTAGTCTTGTCATATCTGCCAAAGTCAGAAACGCCTGATCTGATACATGCTTGTTCAGGGTATATGGCTAAAAGTGTTAGAGGCAGAGGATCAGCAGGATAGCCAGGCAACCGGTATTGCTTAAAAAGGAAATAAATATGGCAGCCTCCATATCCCTCTGCCTTCAGTTGTCCTTTAATTGCAGGATGCTGGGAGGGGGCTGAAGTGTGTGCAAACTGTACCCATTTGTAAGGAAAGTTTTCCTATAAAGCAGGCTTCATATTCCGATGTGCCGGCGGCGGGCTGGAACGAGTACGGCTGTACAATTTACAGGACTATCGCCGGGGATTCATTTCAGAAAACAATGGCGAATGAGATCACGGTTTGAAAATGGGCCAGTGGGATTGCGGCGAAGCCCGGGGGCACTCAGGAGCGCCATCCAGAGACGGAACAGATGAGGCACGTCCGTGCCAGTCTAATAACACCTCGTTCTGCATTACTGAAGCCTACAGTATAGGGAGGTGTGGAAAGGCAGCACTGCCAACTGCAACAAATACCAGAAAAGTCCCTCCCACTTTACAGCAGTTTCCATCATTCCCTTACCTAATAAACTGCAGCCTAATGAAACCGCCAGAAATTACATAAAGAAAAGAAAAAAAGCAAAACCCCAAACATGCAGCATACAGTACCTTAAATCTGACCTGACCGCAGAACTTCCTCTCTGCTCGGGTGCCCATACATGGTACAATTTTTCATTTTTTTTCGATTAGATAATTTAGTTTGATTACTCTGTTAGATCGAATATAAAGATTTTTCCAGCATGTCCGATCTGATTTTTCTC
The DNA here is from genome assembly GCF_040937935.1 of Hyperolius riggenbachi. Taxonomy (NCBI): domain Eukaryota; kingdom Metazoa; phylum Chordata; class Amphibia; order Anura; family Hyperoliidae; genus Hyperolius; species Hyperolius riggenbachi. The sequence continues at coordinate 211,870,525 of NC_090657.1, read as the reverse complement.
GGGAAAAAAACGGGATAATCGTTCGAATTTCTTGATTGAAAAACAAAAACATTTTCAACTTTTCGATTCGATCATTTAGATCGAATAAACGGGATAATCAAACGTTTTATTGTACCATGTGTGGTCACCACTAAAGATATACGTAACCGCATTATAACCTTTACAGGAAAAACATTTCTTTGTTACAGCTGGACATAAATCCTGCAATAACTCTACAGTGTGTCTATTTCCAGCTTTCATGGAAGCAGACATAGGGTTAACATTCTGTGTTTACAAATTAGCTCCTTACCATGGCAGTCGGCTGGCACAGTTGAGGGATCAAATTACAACTGTGATTCTGTGATTAGCCTGGCTAATTCCCTGTCATCTGTGACTAAACTCTCGAAATACATACAGAGTGCATCTCTCTAAGTTTTCCTTCTGTGCTGTGCAAGAGTTCAGGTCGTCTTTAAAGAGAATCTGTATTGTTAAAAATCGCACAAAAGTAAACATACCAGTGTGTTAGGGGACATCTATTACCCTCTGCCACAATTTCGCCGCTCCCCGCCGCTTTAAAAGTGGTTAAAACCAGTTTTAAAAAGTTTGTTTATAAACAAACAAAATGGCCACCAAAACAGGAAGTAGGTTGATGTACAGTATGTCCACACATAGAAAATACCAGGGCTGTGGAGTCGGAGTCGGAGTCGTGGAGTCGGAGTCGTGGAGTCGGGCAATTTTGGGTGCCTGGAGTCGGAGTCGGAGTCGGGAAAAAATGCACCGACTCCGACTCCTAATGAATTTGTAACTGTAATTAAAATAGAAAATATGATAAAATGTTCTATTTCTCAGATAATAGTCATTAAAAATAATGTATATATACAGTAATAGCTGTGCTTAGTCCACAAAAATGAAATAAACCAATAAAAATTAGTTACTTGTGCTGCTTCAATAAAGCAGTCCCCGTATTGTTAAGGTCAGATATACATATCTGATTGTGACTGTATATATGATGAGTACACAGGAATCTCTTATATATACTAAATAACATCTATGCTGTAAGAATAAAGCCTGATGTGTAGCTGTGTCACTAATAGAGATGGTCAATGAGATGGAAATAATTCTGCACTGATGCTGATTTATGCAAATGTATGCACTGAAATCAAATAATTTGATATGTTATTAAAATTTGGTTTGGTGACTACAAATTAAAGGGTACCTGAGACGGATGAAAAGTAAAGTTTTATACATACCTGGGGCTTCCTCCAGCCCCCTTCAGGCTAATCAGTCCCTCACTGTCCTCCACCACCCGGATCTTCTGCTATGAGTCCTGGTAATTCAGCCAGTCAGCGCAGTCCGGCCGCATGCCACTCCCACAGCCAGGAACATTCTGCACCTGCGCAATAGTGCTGCACAGGTGTAGTATGCTCCTAGCGGTGGAGTGTGTGCATGCACACTACGCCCGACTGGCTCAAGTACCTGGACTCATAGCAGAAGATCCAGGTGGTGGAGGAGGACAACGAGGGACTGATTATCCTGAAGGCGGCTGGAGGAAACCCCAGGTATGTACAAAACTTTAATTTCATCTGTCTCAGGTTTACTTTGTTACACAGTAGTACTATACTCTACATATGCACTCCTCACAGAGCTGCAGGGAATCCACTGAGAATGCTGTGCACATTGAACACAGAGGTGTTGTCTGTTTACAATCTCCTCATTCCCCTGCAGAGTACCTGCACATCATTCTTACATGTACCCACACTTACATTGCCTAGGGCCTGATAGATGTTCTTTGTTCCGGTTTGTACCTTTTACAAGTACTATTACTAAGGACTAGTTTTAGTCTAAAGGGAATAAATATAGTAGTCTACATATCCTTCTCACTTCAGTTGTCTTGTAAAATTCCTAAGCGTTGGCAGTTATGAGACGAATTTCATGTTACATACTTTTAATCAACAAAATTGTAATATGCAAATTAGAGGAGTCGGAGTCGGAGTCGGTGGAATCCTAAACTGAGGAGTCGGAGTCGGAGTCGGAGTCGGTGGATTTTTGGACCGACTCCACAGCCCTGGAAAATACATCCATACACAAGCAGGCTGTATACAGCCTTCCTTTTGAATCTCAAGAGATCATTTGTGTGTTTCTTTCCCCCTGCATCTCTCATGCACTGAAGTTTCAGGCTGTTCTTTTCTTCCTGCAAACAGCTTTGCCCTTGTCTGTAATTCTTCAGTATGTGAAAGCCCAGCCAGCTCAGAGGACGATTTATCCAGCTTGTAAAAGATAAGAGAGAAGCTGCTCTAATCTAAATAACACACAGGCAGTGTGCAGAGAGGGGCCTGGAAGGGGGAGTTCATAGCAGAACCACAACACTGAAGAACTTGGCAGCCTTCCAGACACAGGCTGACAAGTCTGACAAGAGAAAGATACATTAATTTATTACAGAGACTGTGATAGTATAAAGTGCTGCAGTAAGCCAGAACACATTAGAATAGCTTTTGGAACTTGTAGGATGATAAAAAACAGGATGCAATTTTTGTTACGGAGTCTCTTTAAGAAGACATTCTACCAGATATACACCATTTGCCTTCTGCAGTGGAAAAGGAAGGAGGGAGCTGTGAAATTCTCCATACATTGTACAGCAGACCTGATACGGCTGGCAAACAACCAGACAGCCAACTGATAACAGGTTGTTTGCCAGATCCGATTGGTGGATCAATCTGACCAACTATCAGGCAGGTTGGAATGTGTGTACAAGTCTTTTAAACAACTTTGTTTTTGAATGCGGACATGTTGTGCAGTTGGTCATTTAGCTTGCAGGCATAGTACTTAAAGGGATACTGTAGGGGGGGGGGGGTGTCGGGGGGAAAGGGAGTTGAACTTACCTGGGGCTTCTAACGGTCCCCCGCAGACATCCTGTGCCTGCGCAGCCACTCACCGATGCTCCGGCCCCGCCTCCCGTTCACTTCTGGAATTTCTGACTTTAAAGTCTGAAAACCACTGCGCCTGCGTTGCCATGTCCTCACTCCTGCTGGTGTCACCAGAAGCGTACTGCGCAGACACAGACCATATTGGGCCTGTGTAGTACGCTCCTGGTGACATCAGCGGGAGCGAGGACACGGCAACGCAGGCGCAGTGGTTTTCAGACTTTAAAGTCAGAAATTCCAGAAGTGAACCAGAGGCGGGGCCAGAGCATCGGTGAGTGGCTGTGCGGGCACAGGATGTCTGCGGGGGACCATTAGAAGCCCCGGGTAAGTTCAACTCACTTTCCCCCCCGACCCCCCTACAGTATTCCTTTAAATTAGTTGGTTGTTTAGTTGGTTGACGTGTGTGTGTTTTGTACGTACTTGGAAGGTAAACAACTTGTGTCATGCTGTGCACTTGGTTGCGCATTAAGTTGGACGCGTGTATGAGCCTTAACTCATATACAGTGTCGCAACAGCAAATCGTTAAACTGCACAGGCCAAACACAGAGTTAAATTAGCCGTCCGTCAACTTTGACAGAACATCGTAAAATACAGTAGACTCCTACCTGCATGGTTTTATTAATTTATTGATTTCAAACAGATGGTCTGTTTGAAAAAGGTCAGTCTGAGACACACACACACACACACACACACACACACATAAACACAGAGACACACAGAGACACACAGAGACACACAGAGACACACAGAGACACACAGAGACACACAGAGACACACAGAGACACACAGAGAGACACACACAGAGACACACAGAGACACACACAGAGACACACAGAGACACACAGAGACACACAGAGACACACACACACAGAGACACACACTTTAGTTTGATACTCATGTTCCATATGCGTGAATACATAATGCCTTACTGAATGCAAATATGCAATCCATTTGTTGATGTGACTTATGGGCATCGGGAGATCGGCATACCAGATTGCCCCCAGCTCTGATTGCAGTAAGGTTGCACTTAGTTGGCAGTGGCTACGAAAAGCAGAGTAAAATCCAGTGACCCACTCAGTTCTGGGTCTTTTGACTTTCATCTTTGTCGAATTCCATCTACCGACAGGCTATCAGGACATTGGCCAAAACGCAATACTTTGGATCACTCAGCACTAAGACTCTACCTCCGCCAAACACCGTATTGTGAGCTTTTCAGACAGACATTCTTCATCATTCTCTCTGTTCTGCTTATTTCTATCCAACCAATCCTCTAAAACTGCCTAAATATCTAGCGGTTGAACAAAGTCATATTTTTTGGGTATAGTTTATATAATAAAAACAATAATAAGGCCTCTTTCACAGTAGGACGTTGCGTTTCAGTGCGACGTTAAGCTCGCACAACAGGGCACTAACGCAACGCATATAGGCCTCAATTCACTAAGCTTATCTCCTGTCTTTAATAACGCTTCTAGAGTTGTTACCATGGTGATAAGGCATGTAGTATTCAGGAAACATTTTACCTCAGGCAAACCTAAAGTTAACTCTTCTGTCTTTAAATTAACTCTCCAATCCTTAAAATAACTCCAGAGGCTGTTAATTAACTGCATGTGAAAATAACTACAGAGGAGGTAAATTAACTACAGATGAGATAAATTAACTACAGGAGAGGTAACTTAAAGGAATACTGTAGGGGGTCGGGGGAAAATGAGTTGAACTTACCCATGGCTTGTAATGGTCCCCCGTAGACATCCTGTGCCCGCGCAGCCACTCACCGATGCTCCGGCCCCGTCTCCGGTTCACTTCTGGAATTTCTGACTTTAAAGTCAGAAAACCCCTGCGCCTGCGTTGCCGTGTCCTCGTTCCCGCTGTCACCAGGAGTGTATAGCACAAGCCCAGTATGGTCTGAGCCTGCGCAGTACGCTCCTGGTGACATCAGGGGAAGCGAGTACACGGCAACGCAGGCGCAGGGGTTTTCTGACTTTAAAGTCAGAAATTACAGAAGTGAACTGGAGACGGGGCCGGAGCATCAGTGAGCGGCTGCACGGGCACAGGATGCCTGCGGGGGACCATTAGAAGCCCCGGGTAAGTTCAACTCATTTTCCCCCGACCCCCTACAGTATCCCTTTAAGGAATGAAGAGGTAAGATAACTCTCTCACGTGTGGAGGTAAGTTTTCTCTTGCTTTATTATCTCCAGCATGATCTTAGTGAATTGAGGCCATAGACTTTAACTTGGACATTTTCTTTATGTGTCTCTTGGTGGGCCGTTTTCGTCGCACAGTGATGGACCGAAAACGGCGCATGCGTTACATAAAAAAAAAAAAAACAAAACACATTACTGAGCATGTGCAACACACAACGTCGCTTATTCATTGCTAAATGCACAGTATGCAGCACTTTGTAATAACACTACACGTTACACACAAACGCAACGTGTGCACTGTGAATGTTGCACAGACTTCGTATTGCTGTGCATTAGTCTGCGTTGAAACATCTTCTAACGTGCAACTTTAACGTCGCACTGTGAAAGAGGCCTTACAGTATTCCAGTTTTTGCCCTCGTTACCGCATTATTCTGATCCATGCTAGAGCTCAGGAGAGACACACCAGCCAACTCCAACAATTTATGAAGAGAAGACAATGCAGGTAGTTTGGTTGCAAATCAGTTTTCTTCCTTTTGAGCTCGTTCACACTAGGGGCGTTTGACAATATTTAAAGAGGAACTCCAGTGAAAATAATGTAGTAAAAAAAGTAAATCATTTATACATAATTATAGTAAAAAATGAAGCAGTCAGTGTTTGCTCATTAATAAACAACAAGTGTCAGCGCCAAGGCAGAAGGCGACCGCAGCCGAGAAGGACAATGTCCAAAAGTCCACACAAGCAATGAATATATAAAGTCAGCGCAGGTCTATAGTAATACAGCTTTCGTCATTTTCTGGTATACAGGATCTTCTAACAAAAAGGTAAAGAAGCAAGGCTTACCAGATTCCAACAACCCACATTATAAAGGTTGTAAACGAGTTTGATAGATGGTCCGCAGAACTTTCAAATGGTGTCGTTTCATCAGCGATGTTGCACACCACAGATTCCTCCGGAATATATTAGATATCCTGAGGTCACAGAGACTCGCCAAAGAGGAGTCCAGTAGGATAGTGACATGAAAGAGATGTACGGCACATCTAAGTGTAAACCGTCTTTATTACATAACAAGTACAACAATTTAAAAACAAGGATAAAAGAAACTCACATACGGGGCCCGTGCACTGGGAACCCCGAAAAAGTAGCGCGCATAAAATGGTCAATAGAAGACCTCAAATAAAATGGTGCCGCCTGTCGCCTTTCCGACCGGTTTCGCAATCTTGCTGACGACGCAAGATTGCGAAACCGGTCGGGAAGGCGACAGGCGGCACCATTTTATTTAAGGTCTTCTATTGACCATTTTATGCGCGCTACTTTTTCGGGGTTCCCAGTGCACGGGCCCCGTATGTGAGTTTCTTTTATCCTTGTTTTTAAATTGTTTTACTTGTTATGCAATAAAGACGGTTTACACTTAGATGTGCCGTACATCTCTTTCATGTCACTATCCTACTGGACTCCTCTTTGGCGAGTCTCTGCGACCTCAGGATATCTAATATATTCCGGAGGAATCTGTGGTGTGCAACATCGCTGGTGAAACGACACCATTTGAAAGTTCTGCGGACCATCTATCAAACTCGTTTACAACCTTATAATGTGGGTTGTTGGAATCTGGTAAGCCTTGCTTCTTTACCTTTTTGTTCGAAGATCCTGTATACCAGAAAATGACGAAAGCTGTATTACTTTAGACCTGCGCTGACTTTATATATTCAGTGTTTGCTCATTGTAAAATCTTTCCTCTCCCCGATTTACATTCTGACATGTATTACATGGTGACATTGTTACTGTGGGCAGGTTATGTAGCTGCTCCTAGCTGTTTTGGCTGTTAGAGACAGCTGTAAACAGCTAATTCCTGTCTGTGAACATTGTTACATTGTGGCAGTTTGCCCAGAGTACCGCGGTCCCAGAGCTTCTTGTGGGAGGGGTTTCAGCACAAAATCAGTCATACAGCGCCCCCTGATGCTCTGTTTGTGAAAAGGAAAAGATTTCTCATGTAAAAGGGGGTATCAGCTACTGATTGGGATAAAGTTCAATTCTAGGTTGGAGTTTCTCTTTAAGTGCTGGCGATTTTCAGAATCGCCCTGAAAGCGCTTGTGCCATGATTCCCTATGAGAGAGTTCACATCTGAGCGGTTAGTTTCCGCTCCACTCAGATAAGCGGTGCTTTGGCCATTTTTGAGGCGATTCCGCCTCAATGGATGGTATAGGAAAAACGCAAAAAAAACCTCACAAAAATCACTTTGTGCAGCGATTGCATTCGCGTTATTAAGACTAAATACATTGTATTTTTTTCCGGATCAAAGAGTTCACTTCCTGACTGGCGTCAGAAAGTGAGAAAACGTGAATCGCTCTCCAAAAGAGCTTAGAAAAGCTTTTGAGGGGGAAAAAAAAAAAAAAAACAGTTCAACGCAGAGAAATTGAATAAAAAAAAAAATAAATAAAACGCTTCAAAAACCGGCCAACACGGACAGACACGCGGACGGAACGCAATGTGAACAAAGCCTTTAGGAATCGCTAGTTTCGAGGTCTTTCCACCTCGTTTCAACCTGGAAATCAATAACTTTTTCTACCAATTGTACATACAACCGAGATTATATCGTGTATGGGCACACAATCCAACCTTAAATGTTTACTTTGCTCACAGTAAAATGCCTTCAGAAGCCTCCAGTGGATGATACCTGAATGGCAACTGTGGCATAGGGAGATGGGGTCACATTTTACTCCCCGATTATCGATCCAAAACAGGAGAGCAGTGACGTTTGCGCTTTGGGATAGTTGTAAATACCTGTACAGCAGTTATTGGCCCTAGACTATGGTGGGCATGTGACTTTGGTGCTGATTAGATGGCGAGCTCCTCTGAGGACAGTCAGTGACATGACTATGTACTATATATAGCACTGACATCTTCCGCAGCAATTTACAAACTAAATGATTAATTAACATAATAATAATAATAATAACAATAACAATAACAATAACAATAACAAGTGGGTTTAGATTGTGAGCTCCTAAGGACAGTCCGTGACATGACTATGTGCTCTGTAAATTGCTGCCGAAGAGGTCAGTGCTATATAAATACATAATAACAATATGGGAGGACATTAGACCAGGACTATGGTAGGATTAGAAAGTGAGCTCCTCTGAGGACAGTCAGTGACATGACTATATGCTTTGTAAAGTGCTGCAGAAGATGTCAGTGCTATATAAATGCATAATAATTATATGGTAGGACATTATTATTATTATTATTATTATTTAGTATTTATATAGCGCCGACATATTACGCAGCACTGTACAGTGTATATATATATATATATATATATATATATATATATATATATATATATATATATATATATATATATATATATATCTATATCTATATCTATATCTATCTTGTCACTAACTGTCCCTCAAAGGAGCTCACAATCTAATCCCTACCATTGCCATATGTCTATATTATGTAGTGTAAGTGCTGTAGTCTAGGGCCAATTTTAGGGGGAGCCAATTGACTTATCTGTATGTTTTTGGAATGTAGGAGGAAACCGGAGTGCCCGGAGGAAACCCACGCAGACACGGAGAGAACATACAAACTCTTTGCAGATAGTGCCCTGGCTGGGATTCAAACCAGTGACCCAGCGCTGCAAGGCGAGAGAGCTAACCACTACGCCACCGTGCTGCCCATTACACTATGATTATGGTAGGATTAGACTGTGAGCTCCTCTGTGGACAGTCAGTGACATGACTATGTACTCTGTAAAGCGCTGCAGAAGACATCAGCGATATATAAATATTCAATAAGGGCTGGAACCCACAGGAGCGCTTTTGGCAGCGTTTTGGCAGCACTGCGATACGCTAGCAGTTTGCCAAAACGCTGGGCTAATGTTAATGGATGGGGCAACTTCCACAGGAGCGTTTGCGTTTCCCAGAAACGCAAACGCAGGACCTGCAGCATTTTGGGAGCGTTAGCGCTTCAATGTAAAGTATTGAACCGCTAGCGGAAACGCTCAGCAAAACCTAAACTGAGCGGTTTTGCTAGCGTTTTGCGGTTCAGCACACTGTAACAAAATGAAAAATAATTCACAGGACCAATCAGGATAAAAACGCAAAACGCTAGGCACCCGCTGGGGAAAAAAATACAATGTTGCAAAACACGACCAAAAACGCGCATGAATCCGCTTGCAAACCGCTCAGACAAAACGCTAGCGGTTGCGTTTAGCGTTTGCGGTTTGCAGTGGGTTCCAGGCCTAACAGAGGCTGTAGACATGCAGCTTAGCTGTCTGGAGAGGGATGAGCAGGAGGCTCCCCGCTGGGAACTACAATGATGGTCATCTGAGGATTTCCCAGACTCCGCAGAGAGCTGAAGTGAGAGGAAGTGCCAGCGGGGGGAGACTTGTAGACACAATGGACTGTCTCTTGTCAACTATCAAAAAATGATTCGGACGAGAAAGACCCAACATGTGCATGGCTTTTCATAAGCACAGCAGCTGAATGTCAGCCTTAGCCGAGAATGCCTCGTCTCTTTTCACACTAGGTTTATAGCGGCACACTGGACAATATAATCACATTGCACACAATGCAAAGGGGAGACCAAAAGCAGTAGTGGTGTAACTATGTAGCCATGGGCCCCAGTGCAAATTCTCCCCAGGTCTAGGGGCACTGGGGCCATCACCACATTCTGCATTGGCAGGGATAGGCCATTCAACCAGTAGTAAGGCTTTGTTCAAATCTAAAATCGAAATCGCCAGCATTTTGTGAGCGATTTCTCCCCCCTCACGGCGCTTACCTGCGCGCTACGATTTTGTGTACAGTGCTTTTTAAAGTGCTTTTGCCGGCAATTTTATTTTTTCACTTCCTGGCACAAGTCAGGAAGTGAACTCTTTGACACGGAAAATAATAAATACATTGTATTTTTAAAAGCGTGAACGCAACTGCCGCACTAAGCGATTTTGTTGACGTTTGGCGTTTTTCCTATACCTTCCATTGTAGCAAAAATGCCCTAAAAATGAAGTATACCGTACATCGCTTTGCTGAGCGGAAAGCAGACGAGACTCTCAGATATGAACTATCCCATAAGGATTCATTGCACTAGCGATTTTAGGGCATTTTTTAAAATCGCCGACGCCGGGAAAAAAAAAAAAAAAAAAAGCAAAAAACGCCCTAGATGTGAACGAGCCCTAATGTCTCAATTCCCTGCTTCATTGCAGAGTTGTACAGATCTGGTGGTATCTGGTGCGTTGTGTTACATTGTATTGCCGCAGGGTAAAGTTACGTCAATGAAGTCCATGAGGCATTTCATACCTGGAGCAGTGCAATGTAATTCACCGGAAGTTGCTAATTTGCTGCATGAGCAACAGTGCGTTGTCGGCCAGCATATGTGGTGCCCAGAAGTCATGCAAGTCTATGGTGATGCAAGGATTTTTGTTTTTTTAATGATTTAAAGTTTGGCGTTCGTGCTGCAGCACGCAAGCATATTTTTTCAATACACTTCTGTGCAATTTAAATTTCGGCCACAGGCATTAGGCGCTAGAGAGCCTAACTTCCTGCTTTGCTTGCAACCAGAAGGAAGATTAACACGCATTGCTGCAATAATCCTCGAAGGCTGTTTTTAGCGTTGCGGTGCGACAGTCTCAACGCAATGCTGCTACAATGCCGGTTTCCAGAGTAAAATGGCCAGAGTCGTTTCTCAAATGCCAGGATGTTGCTAAGGAAATGAAACCCGCATACAGAGTGGTGGTACTGCAGACATAAGCACATGGTTCATGAGACCGGTCAGAGGAGAATGGCCAGACTGGCTACAGCTGTATACATACATACATACATACATACATACATACTCTTCTGCAGCACTGCAAAGTATATATTCTAGTCACTTACACTGTCCCTCAGAGGAACACCTGATTAAGTCCTAAACAGACTATGATGTAGACTATGATGGACACATGACTAAGGCCAATTTAGGGGGAAGCCAATGAACTTCCCTATATGTATTTGGGATGTGGGAGGAAACGTGAGTACCCAGAGTAAACCCCCACAGACACAGGGAGAACATACAAACTCCTTTTAGATGTTGCCCTGGCTGGGATTCAAACTGGGGACCCAATGCTACAAGAGTACTAACCACTACGCCACCGTGCTGTAAAGAAAGCTAAAGATGCTGTGGACACAATCACCAGAACTGGGCATCTGAAGACTAGAGAAATGGCCAGTCCGATGGCTCTGGACTTCTGCTGAGGCCACAGTTGGTGGGGTCAGGATTTGGTGACAGGAACCCATAATGTCAGCGTGCCATGAGTCAGCAGTCCAGGCTGAGGGTTGGGTAGGTGGTAGAATAGGCGATTCGTAGCATGACTGTGCAGCTGACCAATCTGCACAAACTGAGGTCATTAGGACACATAATCTCAAAGGAATGTCTCCAGCATCACACGGAATGCAGGCCAGGAAAAACCCAAGGCTCTAGTGAAAGAAAAGGGAGGCTCTAGATCAAATAATAAAACACCCACTTCAAATATAAAACCAATCAAAAGGAGCAAACAAAATACACTGAAACACCATTCAAGTCTTCAGCAACGTCTGGGCTGGATCCCCTATGGCATCTGATAATAAAGAACAGGGTGGTGATATATTGAGGTGCTGATGATATTAGGGAATACAGGAACATATTTCTATCATTTTGCTATCTGCTGTGTATCTTTCAGAGGTGGATGTCAGCCAGTCTGGCTTGAAGGTATTGGCAGCTAGCTTCATGGACTGTTTAATGTGATTGTGTGTGTGTGTCAATAGACCGATATTAGCATACAGTTCCTCTGGACAGCCAGAAATAGGTAATGAGGTTCCCTTTTGTCTGCTACCCTGCAAATGTGGGGCATTGCTTTGATCTTTTGTATTAACCACTTGCCGACCGCACACTCATACCGTGCGGCAGCAAAGTGGTAGCTGGAGGACCAGCGACGCAGATCTGCATCGCCAGGTGCCTCCCTAATTAATCAGGAAAGGCCGCTTGCGCGAGCGGCCGTTTCCTGTTAGATCACGGAGCGGGTCTCCGTGAATAGCCTGCTCGCGGCTCGCAGACTAAATGTAAAATGCAGGAGACGTATGTCTCCTTTGTTTACATTGAACAGCAGCGCCGTAAGGCAGATCGGCGATCCCTGGCCAATCAGCGCCCGGGGATCGCCTCCATGTGACAGTGGACATCCTGTCACAGGCTGCACAGGAGGTGTCCCCCCCCCCCCCCCCGCAACATGCCTGCCGATCGGAGTGATCAGACCCCCCCTGCACATCATCCCCATAGGGGGGAAAAAAGGGGGGCGATCTGATCGCTCTGCAAGTAACATGATCTGTGCTGGGAGCGGCAGAGCTCACCCAGCACAGATCATACAAAACAGCGCTGGTCCTTAAGGGGGGGTAAAGGCTGGGTCCTCGAGTGGTTAATGTAGACGGCTGCCTGTTGGTCAGAACAATATCCGGCTAAGTGAGTCTGCCAAGTTCAAAGTGGACAGGAATGTTTGACATTTACATATGACAGGCCTGCTGGAAGGTGGAGGAAGCCTTAATCAATTGTCACCTGTAACTTGGACTAGGGAAGTCTTTTCATGTATGTGCTATAATACACTTTTCATACATGGATGTGAGATCTCTGGAAATTGAATTATGTCTGAGGATGTAATTAAAACTAGTTCCCCCCGTCCAAACAGGAACCCTTTGAAGTTCGCATATCACAGGAAGATTATGACAAGCGTTCGGTGATGTCACAAACTGGGAAATTGCATTAGTTCCTGGGGGCTGGACATTAAATGCCCCAGGGGACACTTCAGACTATTTAAGGTGGTCTAGAACAGTCACCGGTATCTTCTCCTGGAGGTAGCGCATAGCTAGGGATGATCACGACTCCTGGTCGAACAAACGGCGTCCTCCCGTCAAACAACGTTCTAACCTAAGCTGGTAACGTTCTTTTTTTCCCCGTTTATTTTTACGCAAATATCCATGTGTGTATTTTTGTAACTTATTTTTGTAACTTTTATCTTGTACATCTTTTGTATATATCAAGTTCTGCATGGTTCCACGTTTTCATGGAATATTAAATTTAATAAGTTTGACTTCTGCTGTACTAAACTAACACTTATAGCCTAGAGGAGACTGCAGTGTAACTGTGTAGAAGTCCATGCCTAATTGTATGCTTGAGCAACACTACCATATGAAATGGTAATTGCATTGTGTGTGGGGGCGTTTGTCATACGTTGGCAAAAGCGCGCAGCTGACCCAACGTACGAAAACGCCAGTGCGAGTAGCTCGACAGCAGAGTAGCTAACAGTATCGTTCGGAACAACTGTTAGTGGTTTTGCTTCACTACAGTGTAAGATTGTGTGTGGTGTGTGGTGTGTGTGTGTGGTGTGTGTGTGTGGTGTGTGGTGTGTGTGTGTGTGTGTGGTGTGTGTGGTGTGTGTGGTGTGTGTGGTGTGTGTGGTGTGTGTGGTGTGTGTGGTGTGTGTGGTGTGTGTGTGGTGTGTGTGTGTGTGGTGTGTGTGTGTGGTGTGTGTGTGTGGTGTGTGTGTGTGGTGTGTGTGTGTGGTGTGTGTGTGTGGTGTGTGTGTGTGGTGTGTGGTGTGTGTGTCGTTCCCATATTCAGCCTAAGCGCAAAGCTGACCCGAATACGAAAACGCGGAGTGCGCGCTGAGGACTCGACAGCTGAGTGGAAGTGTCTAGCGAACCGCTAGTGGTGGCAGTGAGAGGTGTTCTGAGGGGTCCCAGCCTTGTTTTAGCTCGAATAAGGCTGCTCCCTGCTTGATCTGGTCGAACCCGCAGTCGGAAACCGTATACGCAGGCGTGCCGCGGGCCGGTTCCTGACAAACAGTACATCATTTCACTGCTCAGGATTTGAAAGCCCTCTACCAGCTTTCTTCATTTTTCCTTCTATTTCTGTACTTCTTCTCAGTCCCTCTCTTGGGAAAACAGCCTATAACACAGGGACCGTATGCAATTTACTTTTTCTCCTAAGTTTTCTCTAGGGTGATATTTTCACTCCTTACCAATAAAAAAGCCCTTTCAGCCACCAACAAACAAGAAAATACTCAGAATAATTTTGACAGTACTTTCTCACCAACTTTTTGGAATTTTTTTTTATCAACTGCAGAGTACTGCAAAAAGTTATTTTAAACAGAAGATGAAAAATTATCTCCTAGGAGAAAAGAAACGTAGAGACTCTGAAGTCTCGTAAAAATACAGTTTTTATTGTAAAAGTGTGTATAACGTTACTGTCCTACCTAAACCGCTGCATCCCCGCCGCTGTACACTAAATCCCCCCCAACTCCCCAGGGGGCAATTCGGGCAGCACTTCCGTGGGAGGCAGGGCTATGAGCCACAGCTCTGCCTCTCAGCGTGTCTGTCAGCCCAGATCGCCGCCTCTCCCCCGCCCCTCTCAGTCTTCCTTCACTGAGAGGGGCGGAGATCTGCCGCTGACAGACACGGGTGAGGCAGGGCTGCAGCTCATAGCTCTGCCTCACACAGAAAGGTAGAGGGCAGCAAAATCCACGACCAAGAAAGTCATGGATTTTGCGGGGGAGAGGGAGGGGCAAGTTAGGGGGGGGGATTTAGTAAGTGCACAGCGGCGGGGGATGCGGCGGTTTAGGTAGGACAGTAATGTTAAAGGGAACCTGGAATTTTCCTTTTAAAATACCAGTTGCCAGACTCTCCTGCTGATCCTGTGTCTCTAATACTTTTAGCCACAGCCCCTCAACAAGCATGCCGCAGGTCAGGTGCTCTGACTGAAGTCAGACTGGGTTAGCTGCATGCTTGTTTCAGGTGTGTGATTCAGCCACTACTGCAGTTAAAGAGATCATCAGGAGTGCCAAGCAACTGGTATTGTTTAAATGGAAACATCCATATCCCCTCTCAGTTAAAGTTCCCTTTAACCAGTTCGCATTCAGTCGTTTTTCGCTTCATGCATCCGAACAATGTTCACCTCCCATTCATTAGCCTATAACTTTATTACTACTTATCACAATGAACTGATCTATATCTTGTTTTTTCCGCCACCAATTAGGCTTTCTTTGGGGGATACATTTTACTAAGAGCCACTTTACTGTAAATGCATTTTAAAAGGAAGAATAAGAAAAAAACGGAAACAAATCATTTCTCACTTTTCGGCAATTATAGTTTTAAAATAATACATGCCTCCATAATTAAAACCCACGTATTGTATATGCCCATTTGTCCCGGTTATTACACCATTTAAATTATGTCCCTATCAATGTATGGCGACAATATTTTATTTGGAAATAAAAGTGCATTTTTCCGTTTTGCATTCATCACTATTTACAAGCTTATAATAAAAAAAAAAAAAAAAAAAAAAAAGATATATTTCATCTTTACATAGATATTTAAAAAGTTTAGACCCTTAGGTAAATATTTGTGTTTTTTTTTTTTTTTATTGTAATTTTTTTTGTTTTTTTTTAATTAAACATTTTATGTGGGTATTTTTGGGAGGGTGGGATTGAAATTGTATTTTTTTTTGTAAATATGTGTATTTTTATTTTTATTTAACATTTAGATGTAGTTTACCTTTTGGCCACAAGATGGCAGCCATGAGTTGTTTACAGTGACGTCACTCTAAGCGTACCACGTACGCTTAGAGCGACATAGGAAGCAGAAAAAGCGTAGCTTCCGAGAGAAGCTGTCGCTTTTTCTGCGGGGGAGAGGAATCAGTGATCGGGCACCGTTGCCCGATTCACTGATTCACTGGCTAACAAACCGCCGGCCGGGAGCGCGCGTGCACGCGCGCGGCCGCGTGGACGCGCAGGAGCGCACATGGCTTCCTGGACGTGAGTTTCACGTCCAGGAATGTCAAATAGTTAAACACATTTTTAAAATAAAAACACGATTTATAGGAGAATTCGGTGTGTCTTCAAGAGAAAATTTTAATTGCATATGGCCTAGTATTAGGGTGCGTACAGACATGCGACTATAGTCGTTTGAAACGATCGTTACCGACGGCATTGCCCGACGATCGTTCGTAAAAAAAGCACAAACCATCATTAAAATGACCGACCAACGAGATATGTCGTTGGTAAAGAACGATCCATTCTGCCAGATCTTTTCCAACGACCATCGTTCAAAAAGTAATGTCTGTACAACGATCGGTCGTTGATCGTTCGTTCTCAAAGCTTTGCACATGCTCAAACAGTTCTTTTTGACACTTGTGTTTGAAATCAGTTTATACATCATGTTGCGCACGCAACGCTCGTTCGTACACGAACGATGTTCAAAGTAGCCTTTCTTCAAACGATCATCGGCCGATACCTCCTTTAACATCGTTCGTCGTTCAGAACGAACGATCGTTATCGTATGTCTGTACGTACCCTTAGTATGGTGTTCCTAATAAAGGGAGACCCTACCCAGTATTAGTATAGTTTCCCTAATAAAGGGAGGTCCTACCTAGTATTAGAATGATGTTCCTAATAACAGGGGAGACCCTGCCCAGTATTAGTATAGAGTTTCTAAGGGAGGCCCTACCTAGTATTAGGCTTCTTGCACACCAAGACGTTGCATTAGGTGGCACGTTAAGGTCGCATAACGTGCACCTAACACAACGTATGGTGCTGCAAGAGCCGACCGTAGAGTGAGCCGCGTTAGGCGGCTCGAGTCCTATAATGTCTCCCAGAGTGGCGCTGATTGGCCAGCGGGACCACGTGATGCGGATCGAGACACTCTGCATCACGTGGTCCCGCCGGCCAATCAGCGGCCGCCAGTGCAGTGAATATTAAGTAGCCATGTGCGCGGCTACTGTAGCTGGCTCTCCCCGCCTCCTCTCTCCCCCCACTGCGCATGTGCAAACAGTCTAACGCGGCTATAGCCGCTCTAACGCCGTAGCATGCTGCACTTTCCGGAGAACGTGCAGAGTTACATGTAACGCAACGTGGGCTGTGTGAACAGCCCACTTGTGTTACATTGCTGTGCGTTGGGGGAGCGTTACAGGCGCACTAACGTGCGCCTGTAACGTCTTGGTGTGTAAAGCAGCCTTAGTATGATGTTCCTAATAAAAAGGGAGGCACTATCCAGTATTAGTATAGTGTTCCTAATAAGGGGGGGGGGAAGAGGGCTACTCAGTATTAGTATAGTGTTCTGCATAAAGTAATGAGTAAGATTATGCTGCGATAGGCATGATGTGGACTAACCAGGAGGTTGTCCAAAACCCCCTTGGATGAGGTGTACCAGTGGGGTCCACCTATCACAGCAGCCCATCTGCTATGCAAAATAGGGACCAGCTGTCCAGTCAGTTTTAGAACCATCACTGTAGGCTTGTTTTTTGCAGTATGTGTTCCTTTGGCATACAGACCATCACCAACAGATCATCTGACTCCTTCCCAAAGATCTGCAGAGATGTTCAGCAGACCCCCTCAGCAGGCTGATAGATAAGGGTACCAGCTGAGTCAGAGGGGTTTTTATGCTGCTAGTAAACTTTCAGAACTACTTCCCCGGAACTCTGCCCATTGTCATCTGTCATCTACCAGCATGAACTGGGAGAGTTCCCCAGCGCTCTGAAGACCTTTTTGGAGAAGGTGAAAACTGGCTTTACAAGTTCTTCCGCTCCATCCTCACAGCTGATATTCCTCCCACATGTAAGGACAGACCAGCCCTGCTTAGGAACTGTGATGAATCTGTTTTTCCAGCTAAGCTGTGATGTAAGGGCTCAGCCACACTATAAGCGCTTTTCTGAGCGCTTGTGGATAAGGGCTTTCTGAGCCCATTTTAAAAAAAAAAAAACCCTCCCATTCACTTTCATTAGAATTGCGGTCAATTTTAATGAAAGTGAATGGGAGTGATTTTTAAGAAGCGCTCAGAAAGCACTAATCAATCACAAGCGCTCAGAAAAGTGCTTATAGTGTCGCTGAGCCCTAAGAGAACTCCTCTCTGAAGACCTGACCTCAAACCGCCCTCATCCCGCTCCTGACCTCAAACTACTGCCCCCATCCCAGACCTGACCTCAAACTACTGCCTCCATCCCAGACCTGACCTCAAACTGCCCCCCATCCCAGACCTGACCTCAAACTGCCCCCCATCCCAGACCTGACCTCAAACTACCCCCATGCCAGGCCTGATCTCAAAGTGCCCCCATCCCAAACCTGACCTCAAAGTACTGCCCCCATCCCTGACCTGACCTCAAACTACTGCCTTCATCCCAGACCTGACCTCAAACTACTGTCTTCATCCCAGACCTGACCTCAAACTACTGCCTTCATCCCAGACCTGACCTCAAACTACTGCCTCCATCCCAGACCTGACCTCAAACTACTGCCTTCATCCCAGACCTGACCTCAAACTACTGCCCCCATCCCAGACCTGACCTCAAACTACTGCCCCATCCCAGACCTGACCTCAAACTACTGCCCCCATCCCAGACCTGACCTCAAACTACTGCCTTCATCCCAGACCTGACCTCAAACTACTGCCTTCATCCCAGACCTGACCTCAAACTACTGCCTTCATCCCAGACCTGACCTCAAACTACTGCCCCCATCCCAGACCTGACCTCAAACTACTGCCCCCATCCCAGACCTGACCTCAAACTACTGCCTCCATCCCAGATCTGACCTCAAACTACTGCCCCCATGCCAGGCCTGATCTCAAACTGCCCCCATGCCAGGCCTGATCTCAAACTGCCCCCATCCCAAACCTGACCTTAAACTACTGCCCCCATCCCTGACCTGACCTCAAACTACTGCCCCCATCCCAGACCTGACCTCAAACTACTGCCCCCATCCCAGATCTGACCTCAAACTACTGCCCCCATCCCAGACCTGACCTCAAACTACTGCCCCATCCCAGACCTGACCTCAAACTACTGCCCCCATCCCAGACCTGACCTCAAACTGCCCTCATGCCGGGCCTGACTAATAGTCGATTGATTGGGTGGCACATAAAGTGATGAACGGCCACCTTGAGTATTCTGGAAATAACTAATCAGATAGCCAGGAGGCTGAGGAACCACCTGTTAAAAGTGGACCTGAACTCTGACATGACAGAAGGAAAGCATAGAGAAATGCACCCTGTATGTATTTAGAAAGTTTAGCCTGTCTAATTTTCCCTCATCTGTGACTAATCACCAGTGTAATTTGATCTCTCCTGTGTCAGCTCTGGAATCTCATTTGCCAAGGCAGAGCTGCTAATTGGTAAACAAAGTTTGTTATTTATGCTTCCATGAAAGCAGGAGGTGGACACTGCATATGTATTACAGGATTTGTATCAACTGTAACAGATGTTTTATTCTTTAAAAGGTTATTACGCGGTTACTTATTAGGCCAGCTTTAAAGAGAATCTGTATTGTTAAAATCGCACAAAAGTAAACATACCAGTGTGTTAGGGGACATCTCCTATTACCCTCTGTCACAATTTCGCCGCTCCTCGCCGCATTAAAAGTGGTTAAAAACAGTTTTAAAAAGTTTGTTTATAAACAAACAAAATGGCCACCAAAACTGGAAGTAGATTGATGTACAGTATGTCCACACATAGAAAATACATTCATACACAAGCAGGCTGTATACACCCTTCCTTTTGAATCTCAAGAGATCATTTGTGTGTTTCTTTCCCCCTGCAGCTATCTTCCACTGAAGTGTCAGGCTTTTTCCTCCTGCAGAGTGCAGACAGCTCTGCCTGCATGCAATTCCTCAGTATGTGAAAGCCCAGCCAGCTCAGAGGAGGATTTATCCAGCTTGTAAAAGATAAGAGAGAAGAGAGAAGCTGCCCTAATCTAAATAATACACAGGCAGTGTGCAGAGAGGGGCCTGGAGGGGGGAGATGCATCACAGAAACACAACACTGAAGAACTTGGCAGCCTTCCAGACACAGGCTGACAAGTCTGACAAGAGAGAGATAAGTTGATTTATTACAGAGATGGTCATAGTAGAACGTGCTGCAGTAAGCCAGAACACATTAGAATAGCTTTTGGAACTTGTAGGATGATAAAAAACAGGATGCAATTTTTGTTACGGAGTCTCTTTAAGATACCCTTGTCCATTCACCGCTGACTCCCCGCAAACCAAAATCATTCTGGAGACAGGCATCTGCCCCCTCTTGGTTTTTGTATGAGAAACTGTTTAATTTTTTGAGCCCTAACAGCATTAGAAGAATTGATAAGGGTGCTTGCAATTTTCAGATGCCAAAATAATGGTGTGTACACACTTGAAAGAGTAATGAAAGATCACAGACCAATTTTACCCCCTTCCATGTAGTATGAGAGCCATACCTACACAGTCTATTCTATTGAGCTGAACTCCCCATCAGATAAAAATCTTTGCAAGATGCTGATCACAAAGATGCTGTAGACATTGAAAAGATCTGTTCCTGCAAAAGATCAGTTCCTGCAAAATGCATTCATAGTCTATATCTGCAGATCCTCATTCACACCTGGTTTAACAGATATTCATCTGCATATCTGACAGTCATCTGCAGATCTGAAGATCCATCCTGGTGGATCTGATCTGCAGATGACTGTCTGTTAAACAAGGTGTGTATGAGGATCTGCAGATATCATAGACTATGAATGCATTTTGCAGGAACTGATCTTTTGCAGATACTGATCTTTTGTGTCTGTACAGCATCTTTGTGATCAGCATCTTGCAAAGATTTTTATCTGATGGGGAGTTCAGTTCAATAGAATAGACTGTGTAGATTAAAGGTGCCCAGACACTTATACTATTTCCCGCCAATATACAGCAGATTCGATCACTGATTGAATCTGCTGTGAAATCGTTGTGCAAACGCCAACCGAACATTCGATTTCCATCCGAAAGCGATAGTTCCCGTCGATCTGTCCACGTGGAAGATTTCGCTCGATCGCCGGCGTTCGAATGTCCGACGACCGACGCTAGGAGCAATACATTACCTGATCCGGCCGGCGCATATCCCCGCTGTCCCTTCTCTGCTGGGCTCCAGCTTCACTTCTTCCTGTCTCGACAGGAAGTTTAAACAGTAGAGCGCCCTCTACTGTTAAACTTCCCCGGACTGGAAGTAAAGTGAAGCGGCGGCAGCTCCACAGATTGTGAATCTGTTTCATAGTGAAGATGTGCAGTGTAGGCAGCCAATACAGTGTTCTCCCCAGGCTCTTTTAGCTGGGTGCTCCACCCGGCTAGTTTTGGTGAGCACCCGGCTGTCATCGGCTCACCTCCTCCTATGCTGTAAGCAGAGTTGCGTACAGAAGCACTGGACCTGCATTCTCTTATCTTGCCTCACCCGACTATTTTTTTCATACCACCCGGCTGGAAACGATTTCTGGGGCGAACACTGCAATACTGTAGATCCCTCTTTGATCAGATTCGATCACAGAGGGATCTATCTGCTGGTCGATCTGGTGGCAATCAACCAGTGTATGACAGCCTTAAATGAGTCATCAGGGCATAAATAGTAAACTGAGTGGTACTTACCAGGGGCTTCCTCCAGCCCCAAGCAGTAGTTCTGCGCCTGCGGTCCGCTCCGGTCCACGTGGCAGTGGTTGACAGCGCCGATCGCACAGGCGCAGTACAGAGCGACCTCTAGGTCGCTCTGACGTCATCGCCGGGGACCGGGGCGGAGCTCCGGCAAACGGGTGAAGGCAGAGCTGCGGCGAGGGAGGTTCTGGGAGCTTGGGGCTGGAGGAAGCCCCCTGTAAGTACCACTCAGTTTACTATTTATGCCCTGATAACTCCTTTAAGCGCTCATACTACATGGAAGGTGGTAAAATTGGTCTAAGATCTTTCATTAATCTTTCAAGTGTAAGACACAAAAAATGCAATTACTTTTTCACCTGCATTATCTCCTAGGACACAATTTTCATCTTCTCTTCAAACTAAATTTTCAGCATTTTATAATTAACAAAAACAAAAAAAAAACAAACAAAAAAAAGTACCCAAAAGATTGTGAAAAGTACTATCACATTAATTTTAAGTATTTTATTTTTGCTTGCTGGTGGCTTAAAAGGCATTTTATGACAAGTTTTGAAAATATCACACGAAAAAACTCAGGAGAAAAGGCACAGGGCCGGATACAATTCACCATTTCTCCTAGGAGATCATGTTTAATCTTCTGTATAAAATAAAATGTGTACTCTGCAATTTAAATGTACTGTTAAAACGATTCAGAGCACTTTCTTGCAGGCGGCTTAAAGAGGCATTGTATTTACAATGTAAAAATATCACCATGGAGAAAAACTTAGGAGAAAAAGAGAATCGGATCTGGTCCTAAGTGTTACATACTACTTGTAGCACATCATGCATAAGGGCCCGTTTCCACCATCGCGAATGCGCATGCGTTGTCCGCATGCGGATTCGCACAGCCAATACAAGTGGATGGGCCTGTTTCCACTTGTCAGTTTTGCTGTGCAGGATTTTTCTGCACGGCAGAGCCCTCAGAATTCGCTTGTGTGTGGAATGTAGGCCAATCGCACACAATGTATTTAATAGAGAAATAGCATGCGTTTTCCCCATGCGTTTTTTGCCGCAAATTCGCATAGGTACCAATGTAAATTCACACTGGCAGTGACATGGTTAAAATCGCATATACCCTCACCTATGCGAATTCGCGGCAAAAAAAAAAAAAAAAAAAAAACGCATGTGGAATCGCCCCCACATGCGATTTCGCCTGTGGTGATTCGCCGGCGATTCCGCAACGCAATAGTGGAAACGGGCCCTTACTGTTTGTTCCCTTTGCAGTTCCGAAACATCTTTGCCCTTGCGCTGAGTCTGACATCTGTCAAAAGTAAACAACCTGGACTGTGGGGACTGCAGAGCTATTAATGTGCTGTGTAAAAACAGGCATGCACCATTAAACATGGTGGGTCCCTGGTTCGAATTTGGACTAGGACACTATTCCCATAGTCCTATCCCAAAAAAAAAAAAAAAAAAAAAAAAAAAAAACCACAAAAAAAGGAAATAGGAACTGACCTCAGTTTCACACATAGTTAAAGGGGAAAAAGGGGGGAGGAAATAGCAAGAAAAAAAAAAAAAAAAAAAAGCTTACAGCCAAATGCTACTTCAAGATAAAGATCAAATAAAATTAGTTACAAGGAATTGAATGATTCATACATGGAACTCATCCTAAGAATGCATGACTTTGAGTGCAAAGATGCACTAGTAATAATTAACGGTGAGCATTGTTCATTAGCATTAATAAAAAGTTCATAAAGAACTAAGTGATTAAATATTCAATAGTAAATGATTATAAATATTCAATATAAAAATTCATATCAGGTGAAAATGCATGCTAGAAGTCTGTCATTATTACTAGTACATCTTTGCACGCGATCTTAGTCATACTTTCTAGGAAGAGTCATGTATGTTTTAGGAAATTCAGCAATGTAACTATTCTTATTTGATCTTTATTTTAAAGTAGAGCTTAGCTAGGAGTTTTTTTTACCAGTTTTCAGACACTGTTTACAGACCCCTGAGGAAGCGTGCTGACTCCCATGAAACTTGTTTTTTACATTAACAAACTACTTATTACTTATCGGAAACGTCACACCCAAAGCTTCTATACCATGGTTTCCCTTCCGCTACCTGGGTTTGCGATTACCACTTTGATTGGTCTTATTTATACCATTTGCATAACACACTATACCATATGGGGTTCCTGGTCTATTTTACCCTTTTGTCCGGTTTCTGGAAGATCCTAGGTTCTCCCTTTGTTTGTGTGGGTTTCCTCCGGGCACTCCAGTTTACGACCATATTCCAAAAGCATACAGAAAAGCTTAATGGATTCCCCCAAAATTGGCCTTAGACTAGGATAGGTTCATAGATAGGCGTCAGATTGTGAGTTCCTCTGTGGAACAGCCAATGTAAAGCACCGCACAATAGTTCAGCGAGAGAGGGAGAGAAATAAAATCTCCACATCCCGTCCCACGAGAATTTTTTTACCTTTCTCGAATAATCATTAGTAATGTTTGCATGGCTGATCTTGTGGTGAAACCCCTCCCCCAGTGCGATGTCATGACCATGGCCCTGGCAGATTCTGGTCTATTAACCTCATTGCATTGTGGGAAATAAACTGCTAATCAAGCAGCATCTGTCTCTGTGCATAGAACTCATTAGCCAAACATTCCGTACAGATCACCTGGCAGAACACACACACACACGACCATTAGATTAGGACTGTGGTAGGGATTGGATAGTGAGCTCATCTGAGGACAGTCAGTGACATGACTATGTACTCTGTAAAGTGCTGCAGAAGATGTCACTGCTATATAAATGAAATCCATTTATACTGTGGATAGCATGACTGCACAGCCACACGTGTGATTTTTAATCTCAGTGATCAGAACAATTAAAACCAAGATGAATCATTCCTGTAAGCACAAGAATACTTGTAGATGGAAGATTGTGCAGCAATCGTTCACGTAACACCTCTATATTGTGACAATGTGGTTTGAGAGACAGCAAAAGGTGACAGAAGCTCCTAGCTAGCAGCTCTGAGTGAATTTAGGAATGGACAATGGGATAATTTCAAACTAAGGCGTATGTTATGCAAATTCACAACACTCGAAAATGAACCAATCGAAAATGCTGCAGCTGCTAAGAATCTGGTTACAAACTTGACACCCAAAGCTGCCCAGCTGGGGGTGTTCTAGCAAAAAGCATAATGGGGCGAACAAACACCGGGCTCAGCCTCATCATGCAGTTCAGACTGCAAAGGGGCGGGGCATAGACCAAACTATGTGTGAAGATTGCAACTGTAGCTCTGTAAGTCAGCGATTCAGGAAGTGGTTGTCATGACTACTGAGCCAGGACTTGTGATTTATTGAGAAAACATGGAGTTTGTTTGCAGAGATTAGCCAGTAGTAGCAGGACTTTTTCTAAGTTTAAGTTTTTTCATTCAAAACAAGAATTTCAGCATTGTGAGCATGACTGGAGGAAACCTTCATACAAATAGGAATCTACTCTGGTGTACTTTATTAGAAAGGGGTGGGGTACTCTTCTCAGTGAGTCAGTCTTAGGGCTGGTTCAGACGGACGCTTGCGGAGTGTTTACCGCAAGCGTTCGGAACGTCGCGGTAAACGCTCCCATACACCGAGCTTTTGCGCGCTTTTACCCGAACGCGGCGTTCGGGTCCCGATTTTCGTTCGCGTTCAGGCTGCCCCTGGAAGCGACATGTAGCTTCCAGGGAGCGGCCAACCGCGACGGCTAATGTTCCCCTAGGGGAAAAAAAAAAACGCGACCGCATCGGAACGCGACCGAAGGCTACTGAAAGCCTGACCGCGCAGCTGCCGCAACGCCCCCAGACGCGACGCCACACAGACGTCCGTCTGAACCAGCCATTACACAAATGCCGTAATACATGGACTGACACCATCATCGAACCAGACCCTACTGCCTATCCATAACTACCGATTAGAAGGAAAAGAATAAAAAGGTTTCTCCAATCATCAAAATTGCTGAATGATCACTTTAAGAATCGTTCTTAAAGTGGCCACTAACGGTCCAATTTCTAGCAAAAAATCGTTTGAGCGATCAGAAATTCTGATTGGATGGTTTGTAAATAATCTCTGTTGATGGGCACAATCGATTACAAACTATTATAAAAATAGTCATTTTGTCAAACCAAAATATGGATTTTCTTGTTGGTTGTGATAGATAGGAAGCAAAGATTGGTTCTTTGATGGTGTAGTGAACAATTTTTCATCCGATCAGAATTTCTGATCGTCCAATTTATCGCTAGAAATTGGACCGTTAGTGGCCACCTTTAGTCGATTGGCAGAAAGTGAACACCGTTGAGGTTTCCAATCCCATCACAATTACCTGATCGTTCTAATTAACCTTCGCCAAAAATTCGTGACCTTTACATGTAGTAAAAAGCGGACAGATCTGACAGATTTTGGACTAGTCCCATCTCATGTGGGATTCTCAGTTTAATCTTTACAAAAGCACTCCATGCAAAAGGAAGCTGGCCAGCCTCCCTACTTCTACACACACTGCTCTGGCAGTTGGACTGAGCAACTGCCCTTTAGTAAGCACTTCTGAAAAGAAAGAAAAACCTGAGAAACCCCCATGAGGAGACAGACGAGTTCAATACCTTTCAGATGTTAACTACCTTCTGTAAGTGAAAGTAACAGCTGAAGACATTTTTTTAGTGTTTACTCCGGGAGAAGACTACATTTTACATGTATGTATTTTATTTTTTGTTATAGTGATCCTTTAAAGGGGAACGGAGGCTGCCATGTTTTATTTCATTTTAAGCAATACCAGTTGCCTAGCAGTCCTGCTGATCCTCTGCCTCTAATACTATTAGCCATAGCCCCTGAACAAGCATGCAGCAGATCAGGTGTTTCTGACATTAATGTCAGATCTGACAAGACTAGCTGCATGCTTGTTTCTGGTGTTATTCAGATACTACTGCAGAGAAATAGACCAGCAGGGCTGCCAGGCAACTGGTATTGATTAAAAGGAAATAAATATGGCAGCCTCCGTATACCTCTTACTTCAGTTCCCCTTTAAAAACAGTTCCCCTTTAAAAACGAATATACACCTCTGTTAAAAACAAGTAACATTTGAATTTGCAGCACTGCAGAGCCAATAATCCCTGCAGTCATGGCATGCAGCCTCCTCTAGGGGGCAGCGCCACCTGCTTCCTGGCATCTGCCATTGCTCCATATGCTGTTTGGCACCTGGGCTGATGGTTGTTGGCTCGCACAGATCTGCTGCTTTTAACAGCCAAGCTGACGTTTGTTGCTATGAAGCTCAGAAACGAGGAGAGTTTGTGAGATGTGTGCCCGGACTTTACTACTTGGGACAAAAAAGTGCAAAACAAAAAGTACAACTGTTTCCAAGCCAAATCCCCAAGCCCAAGGTTTTCTTCCCATCAACATCAAATAGATGAGAGAGAAACAACATCGTAATGAGTCTTTGTTTGGGGCTCTGGCTGCACTTGGCCCAGCGTGCTTTGCTGCCTCTAAAACACTATTACCTGCTCCAAAAATAAACCTATTCCTATCCAGGGCTGAATTTACCATAAGGCATTGTAGGCACATGCCTACAGGCGCCTGATGATGGAAAGGGCTCACTCCCCTCCCTGAGCTCCTGCCTCCCCCTTCCTTATGCAGAGTCCTGATGAGAGTGCTAATGAGGAGGTTACTCACCCTGCTCTAGGCATTCCACAGAGCACATCTCCTTTCTCCTCAGAGGCACTTCTAGCTTCTTAGTATTAGGTAACCAGAAGTACCCTCAGTATTAAGGGGCACCTGTAGCTAGCTATGATGGGCAAGGGAAGCAAGGGAGGAGTGACAGCTGGGACAGCTAGCTTACTGGTGGTGCAGTTTAGTGGGCGTTTGTTGGTTCATGGAGGGTGAAGTCTAAGGTGCCAGGACATCTGTGCCTATAGGCAACTCTGATGTAAATCTGGCCATGTTTCTATCCCCAGAAAGCAACAATCCACAGTAGATTCTCATAATCTCACACCTAACAACTACAGTATCTTCTTATCTGGTCTTCCAACTACAAGACTCCCAACATCTAGTCTAGACTAATCTGTACTCCTCACCACACTTTATCTGCAAATCTCCGCACTGGATTATCCCACCACCCATCTGCCAAATCTCTATACTGGCTCCTCCTACTGCTCATTGCAAATAGCTACACTGGCTCCTCCCACAACAACTCCTCTGGAAACCCACACCTGTTCCTCCCACTACACTAAGTGTATGCAAATCTCTGCATTAGCTCCTCCCAACACTTGTCTGTTACTCCTGTATGCAAAATCTTTATACTGGCTCTTCCCAACAAGTCATCTACTGAACCACAATTGGCTCTTCCAACGTCTGCTGCTCCTCTACAGATCTGTATGTTAGTTTACAATTCACATCAGAATCATATTTATGCTCCTGTGCTTTGCTTTTATATCATTTTACACTAGTTGTTCCATCTACCTTCCTATTTTCATATGCACCCCTAATCACGGCTCTGATTACCTACTACTGTCATTCTTCATGTACAGTATATCCTCTCTCCATGTGTGGCTCCAACACTTATCTAGGGCTGCCCCACTCCTCTGGAACACCCTTCCCCATTCCATTAGCCTTGCTGTAACCCTGTACATACAAACTCTCAACACCCCAAGCTTCACACACCACTCCCCCTTGCATAGCATACAGTTGGTGCCTTTTATGTGGGATTAGAGCTCTTTAACATGGGCTTGAATCACAGCTCAAGCAAGCACATAAAACAGTAAGGAGTATTTGGGCAAGGCTCCCTAATGCTCCTGGTTACCCATGGAGTGCGGTTCAAGCGTCTGTAGCTCCGGCTCTTCAAGTCCATCAGGAGAAAAGCACACTATAAATGTTCTGTCTACCCATCTTCTCAGCCTCCCATTACAGAGTAACCACAGTCTCATTTCCTCCACCCATCGCACATGGGCGCAACTACGAATCATGCCTCACCTCTGGGCCCCCCTGCAGTCGCAGAGTCTGCTTCCCTGTAAATTATGTCCCTGCCATCACATCCTATATTCCCCTCTAACACTAAATGCTGGAAGGGAAGGAGTCTTTTTTTCTATTTTTCACCCAATATTTTATGTTCAACGCTGTTTGCATCATTTGCCTTTCAGGTGAAACCAGATGGGCGTTTTTGTTTTGTTTTTTTAAAGTGCACATTTTCAGATAAATATCAGAGACCGAAACGTAGAATATGTTAAGTATAAGGGCCCGGTTCCACTATTGCGAATCTGCATGCGTTGTCCGCATGCGGATTCACATAGCCAATACAAGTGGATGGGCCGGTTTCCATTTGTCCGCATTGCTGACCGTGTTTGTGTGCGGGGAAAATCTGCATAGCAGAGCCATCAGAATTCGCTCCCCGCACACCGCTATGTGAATCGCATACAATGTATTTTATAAGGAAATCGCATGCGGTTTTGGCATGCGTTTTTTCCCGTGATTTCGCATAGGACCCAATGTTAATTCACACAGGCAGTGACATGGTTAAAAATCGCATACATACTACCCTATGCGAAATCGCGGTAAAACCCGCATGCGGAATTGCACCCGCATGCGATTTAGTCAGCGGGGAATTAGCGGCAATTCTGCACCACACAAGTGGAAACGGGCCCTTAGTGGATAGGAGCCAAAAATGCCTGCCGTACACGTCTAACTGGATTACATAGATATTTCCCCTGTGTGACTTCTTGTGATGTAAGGAGAGTTTATGGTGGAACATCTAGCAGATCCTCAGGATCGGTACCACACGGTTACATAAACAGGGCCAGTAGGGATCCAGCCATGTTTCAGGGGTCCCTCTAGAGACTGGTAGGAGAACTGCAGTTCAATAGGCTTTCCTGCAAACTCCCCAAAACACAGTCACATGATCGATCTCTGAAAGATCTTCACTGCTGGGGAATTTTTCAGAAACAAGGTAGTTAGGTTGGACTAGGAATGCAATCTCATAGATCTGGCCTGAAGGGAGCAAAGCAATGGATGGGTGGCCTACAGCTATTAGGTCACCGAGTAATGAGATCAGCAGACCCAACACAACCGGTTCTCTTTGGGGCTGGAAGGCGAGGTTACTCTAGCGTCATGGAAGGACCCAACGAGAAGAGTCACGACACCCTGGCTTCATCTCTAATACTGCAAACAGGGACAGATTTCTGGAAAGGCCACCAAGGCCCTGACCTTGGGCGGCAACTGGCCAAGGGGCGGCTGGACATGGAAGAGGGATTGCTGCATATGGAAGAAGAGGCTGTGAGTGGAATACAGTGGTTGCCAATTAGGAGCAACATATGGAAATAGGGTGCTGATGCCCAAAGGACTTGTACAGAACTGAGGGAGGCTGCTGTACATGAATGTTAGACATGGAAGAGGGGGCTGCTGTGCATGAATGTTGAACATGGAAGAGGGGGCTGCACAAGGAATAGGAGGGGGTGCTGAACATGGAAGTAAACTTGCAAGAAAGTTGGCCTAGGGGCAGAAAAGTATAAATCTGGCCTTGACTGCAAACCCATCAATATGGGACTTTCATACAATGATGGGACTATGGATGAATCCAGTAATGAAGGTATCAGCTCCTGATCACATACCCATGTCCAAAACACAACACCCACTGTACTGGACTTTATGATCGTGGACAAGGGATGGACAATGAGATGCAAATAATTATGAATTGAATTACGTGTCAGCAGGAATGCCAGGCAACCTGCCTCGTTTAGAAGGAAATAAAATCTCAGCCTCCATCAGGGCTGTGGAGTCGGATTCCGGGTGATTTTGGGCACCCGGAGTCGGAGTCGCGGTTTCATAAACTGAGGAGTGGGAGTATTTTTGTACCAACTCCACAGCCCTGGCCTCCATATCCCTCTCACTTCAGGTGTGGTAACATAGGCACGTGTTGCTTCAACTTTATTGAGCAAGACCTTATTACCATAACAAACTGAACCAAAGAAGAAAACACACCCAGGAAAAATCAAAACTAGCCACCGTGCTATTGAGACAACATCTTCACATTGACATCACACAAGACTCCGATCATGAAATTCACCATTCATGAAGTCTGTATGTAGTGATGAGCAGCAACCTTCCCCTACATCATTCCCTGGAGGGCAGTGACAGGTCCTCTTCATAACAGCAAGCTGAACACCCTCTTCTCTGCAGCCCCCACACAGAGGCCGCTATAGTAGCACTAGCACGTGCGAGATGGGCCTGTCCTCGTTCACTGATAAGACGTGTAGATGACACGTATGTGAGGCTCACACCATCGCCAGATCACGCTAACCCCCACCCCACCACCACCACAACATATACATGAGGGGTCATCTATTTATAAAGGCCTGGCTCGCATGGAATGTAAGAGTACCGCCTGTGATGATTCACCAATGAGAAGACTGTACAATCTGTCACCTTACAGCAGTTTCATCTCCTCTGTGAATAGTTTTCTTGTCACCAAGGGATGAGTAATTGCCAGTTAAAGGGAACCTGTCATGTTACGTCACAGAGGATGCTGACAAACAAGAACACCTTCTGGCAAAGCAATTTATCTTGGCACATGGGTACTTGTGTGCCATCTGTAGGCATCTGCGGGGGAGGGAGGCTTTTACATGCCAACGGTAAACATCAGCCTGACAGTGCTCTAATGTGAAAGCAAATATCTGCCAGGTGTGTGGCTGGCCACTAGATGCATGCAGCTCAGAGCAGATATTTGCCACTGAGGACCTGGTATGGGGCTGGCCACTAGATGCAGCTCAGAGCAGAGATCTGCCACAGAGGACCTGGTGTGGGGCTGGCCACTAGATGCATGCAGCTCAGAGCAGAGATCTGCCAGAGGACCTGGCGTGGGGCTGGCCACTAGATGGATACAGAGCAGAGCAGATATCTGCCACAGAGGACCTGGTGTGGGGCTGGCCACTAGATGCATGCAGCTCAGAGCAGAGATCTGCCACAGAGGACCTGGCATGGGGCTGGCCACTAGATGGATACAGAGCAGAGCAGATATTTGCCACAGAGGACATCAAACAAACGACAAACACAGAACATTTATATCGCGCTTTTCTCCTGGCGGACTCAAAGCGCCAGAGCTGCAGCCACTAGGACCCACATGGTGCGTGGGTGGTCAATAGATGCAGCTCAGAGCAGATATCTGCCAGAGGACCTGGTATGGGGCTGGCCACTAGATGCAGCTCAGAGCAGATATCTGCCACTGAGGAGCGGGTATGGGGCTGGCCACTAGATGCAGCTCAGAGCAGATATCTGCCACAGAGGACTAGGTGTAGGGCTGGCCACTAGATGGATGCAGCGCAGAGCAGATATCTGCCACAGAGGACCTGGTGTGGGGCTGGCTACTAGATGCAACAGCTCAGAGCAGACATCTGCCACAGAGGACCTGGTGTGCGGGTGGTCACTAGATGCAGCTCAGAGCAGATATCTGCCACAGAGGACCTGGTGTGCGGGTGGTCACTAGATGCAGCTCAGAGCAGATATCTGCCACTGAGGACCTGGTGTGTGGGTGGTCTCTAGATGCAGCTCAGAGCATATATCTGCCACAGAGGACCTGGTGTGCGGGTGGTCACTAGATGCAGCTCAGAGCAGATATCTGCCACAGAGGACCTGGTGTGGGGCTGGCTACTAGATGCAGCAGCTCAGAGCAGATATCTGCTACTGAGGACCTGGTGTGCGGGTGGTCTCTAGATGCAGCTCAGCAGACATTTGCTTTGATTTCAAACCAAGGCACTGGAGGATATATTTAATCTATAGTATAAAGATTAACCTTACAATAAAATACTTTACTGAAAAGTAGACAATTTTAAATATAAGAGACACATTTTATTAATATAGCTGCATTTCACAAGCATCTAATCAAACCTCCAATATGTCAATACAAACACCTGACGCACGTTTCGTGACCCTGCGATCTCTTCCTCAGAGGCTCATGATCATCCATATAAATCCCAATTATTTTGTGACAATAGATGCCATCTGCAACAACCGATTCACTCTGTTTAGAACAAATTCCTGCTGTAATTGTTATAATGGCATGTCAATTATTCTCTAGAATGAAATCCTGAGGCGACGAGCTTATGCATTCATACATATGGAGTGGAGTAAATAAGTCCCAACTGCACTCCAGCATCAACAACCAGTGGTGGCCACGTCTCCCGTTACTGTATGCTACCCAGCCCAGATGCCACGTGTGGTGTATGACCATATGCCCCTTCTCCCTCCCCCAGTATAGGCTGTAGATGTGGCATCAGTACAAGACAGTTCTCTCCATTATAGGCAACCATATGTGCCCTCAGCATTAATATCCCCCAATATAGGCAGCAGATGTGCCCAGGTATTAAAGCAGTTTTCCCTAGCATAGGTAGCCATGTAAAGTCGCAAGCAGAGGTGCATAGCTATTTATCTATCTACTAAAAAAAAAAAAAAAAAAAAAAGGTGTTTGACTCTAAACTTAATTCCCATCCTTTAAACTGTTACATTACTAATTTTAAAATGTTAATATGAAGGAAAATGAAGCAGGATAGAAAGGACCAGTGTGGTTTGAATTATAAAACATTTTTGTTATGAAATCTTTATGGTATGCGTAACTAGGGGGTGTGATCAAGGGTGTGGCTAAAGTGTCCCTTTTTCTCATCTCAAAAAGTTGGGAGGTATGGAGGTGGAGCATGAGAGTTACGCAACTATTAGCATCACATGATGGGGGCTTTCTATCAGCCATGCACCCAGCATGCCCTCTATAGCTGCAAAGCGTCTTTTATCATGTGCGGCAGTCACATAGGGTGTGCCACCCGTAGTCAGGGAATTAGGGTGTTGGACAAGTGGTGGGTAGAGATCTCTGCGAGGTAATCTTGTTACAGTCAAGGGGCAGTACTAGGGGGATGACCTGCCGGTACCCATGACTAGGTCAAAGCACGGCCCTGCCTTTGTCTAAAGCCAAAAGACACCCTCCCCCCCCCCCCCCCCCCCCCATCTTGTAGCTTAGCATCCAGAATAGCCGAAGTGTGGTTTCTTCAGCCAAAAATTCTTTAAAAACCGTGGTGATTCAATTACAAAACCACGTAACAGAAGGCATTCACAGCAGGCTTTGTAGATGGGGCAAGCTACAGCTGTTCAAATCTATATCTTCAGAATACAAGGGGGCGGGGCACAGACAACATTCTGTGAAGACCGTAGCCTACAGCTGTGGAGGTCTGCGGTACAGGAAGTGGATAGTGCAGGAATTTCTGGCCAAGTAACCTGATAGAATTTTACGTCACTTCACTGGGGGAATCTTCTATGCGGACAAAAAAAAAAAAAAAAAAAAAAGGAGATCTCATGTAGAAAAACCAGGGAAAGTCCCCAACAGCAGGAAAACTAATCTGAAGGGAAATCCAAGCGGTAACATGCACTACACATGGAAACAGATACAGTTCTGTAAAAATTCCCCTACATGTGTCCGTCAGTTAGGCGAGGAAACACAGCAAAAAGGGCTTTCATGGTTCCCTCCTTGACTTGCAGAAAAGGGACCGGTTTCTGCAGGGCCGCCTTTGTTCCTAATCTTTATTTACACAGTGACACACCTGGTGACATCACATCTCTTATGTAATAAGCAAAGTGTGGCCAGATCAGCTGCTCACAGATTTCCTAATCAGTCCGATAACTAAGTGCTGCTGCCACACCCTGAGCAAGCACGAGTCTCTGCAGAGAGGCAAACGTCCCTGCAACAGGCGTGTGAGGCCTTCAGTGGGCATCCCCATCACACCGATTACCACAGAGACTTAGAGGCCCTGTAGTGATAGAACACAGACAAGTATTCAGGATACCCAGTTTCACAGGCCTTCCAGTGATGCCTAGTCTAGGCTTTTTAGCTAGTTTACTGGCTTTGGCATTCTCAGAAACATTCCGCCTGAGTTGCGCCTGACAGGATTAAGGCTGGGTACACACACACGCTACAACTTTCCGTGCAGTCAGCCATTTCCAACGTGTAACACTCAAGTCCGTACGGACAAACCCTATAGGTACATATAAAAGCTGACAACTTATGATTGTAAAATATAAGACAAAACAGGGCCTCATTGTCGTGAGCGCTCCTATGTAATGCACTGTATATACACAATGTGAGCCGCTACACATACTGTGGGGTTCGTTACACCCAACTCCATGAGGAATTATAGGAGTGGAGGGAGATAAGCATTATTTCAGGGGGGGGGGCAAAGAGTTCTCAGAGATTTATTTTCAAAAGCACTTTGCTCCATCCAACTGCAAAAAAAAAAAAAAAAAAAAAAACTGTAGCGAGCAGGGAGGCTGGCCAGCATCATTGTTTAAAGCCTTTTTAGGGAATATCTTTATAAAGAATAAAAGCCTTGCTGAGAATCCCCTATGATGAGATAGACTAGACCAAAACCTGTCACTTATTGGTCTGTTTATTTTAGATTTTACAATTTTTCACCATGATGCCCCTTTAAAGAGAACCTGTACTGAGTAAAAATATTTCAAATAAACACACGAGGTAACGTCAAATGAACATTACATAGTTACCTTGCCATCAGTTCCTCTCAGAAGCTCACCATTTCCTTCTGACAATAATCCCTTCCCTTCCAGTTCCGACAATATTTTGTCAGATCTGAAATATATCAATTGCGGTCAGTAAAATATCAGTTGCTGTCAGTTATAGCTGAGAGGACAACTGATGTACCAGGTAATGTCCGTGTTTCCCTATGGCTCAATTGGGCAATGTTACAGTTTAACTGTGTGCTGACCAGAAAGCTGTTATGGGTAATAGCCATTTTCAAAATGGAGGACGGAAAATTCCCTTGATCACAGTGAACAAACAGGACGCGGGACAGGAGAAAGACACTGAGGAGTAGACTACATGGAAGGTAAGTATGACTTGTGTATGCTTCTTTTGACTTTTAATTTTCAGTTCAGGTTTTCTTTAAGAGTCGCCCATTAAAAGTGAATGGCAGCTTCCAGGGCTTGATTACTGCCGCATCTCCACATCCCCTGCAGGGCTGAAACACGCTCTTAGCCGCAGAAAGCTGTCAAATGTTTTTCTGCACCCCCGCAGTCGCCCGTGTGAACCTGCCCCAGCCTGTTAATTTGGTGCTTCGTTACCATTCACTGCAATATGATTAGCATACGATTTGCACCAACTCAGAATAATTAGCTTCCATTGGCCATGTTATTGTCAGAGAGAAGTCAGTCTGCATTGTACCCGCCTCCACACGCGCTCCATGCCCCCTCCCAGCATCAGAGCGAGGGCTGCGCCGGTTGCTGGGCGCTAATGAAGTCCATGTAACCTCCACTTTGTAATATAAAGGAATTTCCAGCTCCCGCTGAATGAGGCCCCACAAGCCAGCTGGCCGGTAATTGAAACGCCGGGTAAATGGCAGCGTAGTGCAATTACTGCAGACGCTGAACTGACACAGAGAGGAAAGAATGAAGAGACATATTTAATAAGAGCACGCCTCATTTACCGCTCAGCGAAGCGGCTGCACATCACATACTGCCTATCACAGGCGGATCGTCACCCAGTAATGACAGATTCACGCAGTGACACCTCACATGCCTGTCCTGCAACATGTACCTCCTATCATTACCCATCTGTGATGTCACTAGTGTCACCATCCCCGTCATTACCCATCTGTGATGTCACCTGTGTCATACCCCGTCATTACCCATCTGTGATGTCGCCAGCATCATTACCCACCTGTGATGTCACCTGTGTCATACCCCACCCCCCATTACACATCTGTGAGGTCACCTGTGTCATAACCCACACGTCAATACCCACCTGTGTCACACACCAAGTCATTACCCACCTGTGATTTCACCTGTGTCATACCTTCCATCATTACCCATCTGTGATGTCAGATGTCACCTGTGTCATACCCCCCCTCCCCCCATTACACATCTGTGAGGTCACCTGTGTCATAACCCACACGTCATTACCCACCTGTGTCACACACCAAGTCATTACCTACCTGTGATGTCACCTGTGTCATACCTTCCATCATTACCCACCTGTGATGTCACCTGTGTCATACCCCCCCCCCTATTACACATCTGTGAGGTCACCTGTGTCATAACCCCCACGTCAATACCCACCTGTGTCACACACCAAGTCATTACCCACCTGTGATGTCACCTGTGTCATACCTTCCATCATTACCCATCTGTGATGTCACCTGTGTCATACCCCCCCCCCCCCCCATTACACATCTGTGAGGTCACCTGTGTCATAACCCACACGTCAATACCCACCTGTGTCACACACCAAGTCATTACCCACCTGTGATGTCACCTGTGTCTTTCAAAAAGCAGGAAAGAAGGGGGGGGCAGGAGCCCTTTAAGAAAAAAAAGGCATTTTGCAGATAGAAAGGGAAATTGGAGCACCTGGTGGGGGACACCATTTGGCATTGAAATTTCACTTCTTTGCCACAATTCGCAAAGCAGGTACATTTGGCATCTGCTTACCAGCAATATAGTAAGACAGAGGGAAGTGATAGTTGGGGGGGGGGGGGGGGGGGGATGGAGGGTTAGGTGCAACCAGGGGAGGGTTCTGTGTGAGGCGTAAGGATATACTATGGGGCGTGGCCAGCAGGCGACGTGAGTGGTCGTGTCTTACACAGCTCCCGGCGTGATCCTGCATAGTTGATCCTGTTAGGAGGCATAAGACCCCGGATCCGGACTCAAAATACTCCCAGAGCAGAGCAAGGGGGAAGAGACGCGGACACTTTGATCTGTGTGAAAATAGTGGGCAGCGAGAATGACTATAGGGAAGACCAAGGAGGAAAAAGGCCCAGTAGAGACGCCGCGCAAGCAAGATGGCGCCGTCTCAAAGCAGACAATAAGCTCCTCGTGTGAGGAAGTGGTGGCCAGGCTGGAAAAATTTGCGCACAAGGACTCCAGGTCAGTGAAGGGAAGTGTGCAAAGAGATTTATCGCAGATGAGAGAAGCGGGAGATGAGACACTAGGAGGAGCAAGCTGCGTCCGGATCTCCTAGTCAAGATGGCGCTGAGGCTGCAGATCAAGAGTGGGAAACTGACAACATGTCAGAAGTACCTGCTGCAGCGGATAACAGGGTGAGTACAGAGGAGCCTAACACTTTACCTACACCCAAAGAACCCTCCTTAAGTGATATACTCGCTGCGGTACAAACCTGCAATATGGCCACACAGTCTCTTACCCAGCAGACTGGGGGATATAAAGAGTTAATGCTCATAAGGCAAGACATGTCGAATATTAGAGCAAGAACTGCTGCAGTGGAATCCAGGGTCTGTGAGATAGAAGACTCCCTAGCTTCAGCATTAAGGGACCTAAAGAGAGTAACTAAGCATTCAATAATGAATACTGATAAAGCTGACGAAATGAAAAATAGACTACGTAGGAATAACTTAAAGAGTCGTAGACCTACCAGAAAAAGTGGAAAAAAAAAAATTGGAGCCCACTGCGTTCATAGAACAATGGCTAATAGAATTTGTTTGGGCAGAGAATGCTTTTGTAACTTATACGCAACAGAACGGGCCCAGAGTACCCACGCGCCCTCCCAAACCAGGGGCAGCTCCACGACCGATACTGGCCAGATTATTTAATTACCAAGACAAAACATGCACGTCTGAAAGGTAACATTAAATATGGAGACCACAAAATCTCCTTCTATCCTTACTTTTCAGCAGAAGTCCAGAAGCCGAGAATGAAATTTTATGATGTAAAACAACGACTTCACGAAGCTGCAGCTACAATATGCATTGTTGTACCCTTAGTTTTGGCTATGAATGAGGCCCATTTCTTTATGTCCCCCAAGGAGGCCACGGTATGGCTAGATGAAAATGAACACCACCTGACCAAAAAGAAATCATCGCTGGCAATAGAGGAAGCCTGACTGTCACATTCTCAATGTAGCTGCCTATCTTCAGGTCTGTTGAAAATATAAAACACCGTTCAATCTGTAGAGTTCTATAGTTTAAATGGCACAGGTTAAAATGTTTAGAGGTTTTGAAAAGCATTAAAAAAAAAAAAAAAAAAAAAAAAAAAGTGTATTGTATACGTATAGTATATTAATAGCATTGTCACACAGGAAGATTGCTCTAGGAAGATTACTTCACTGAAGCGTATATGTTATTTGGAACAATGAACAAACGTATAAGAAGTGTACAGATGTTATTCACTTCTACGGGAAGGGGGGGGGGGGGGGGGGGTTGTAATGTTCATGGTTATAATGGTATGGCCTCAATTCACTAAGCTTTATCAAACGTTTGATAATTTACCTCATGGGTACAATCTAATTGTGAATTCACTAAGGTGTTATAAAATTTATTGATCATTTCATTGATAAAACATTCGATAAATCTATAACACCTTTGTGAATTCAAAATTAGATTTTACCCATGAGGTAAATTATCAAACGTTTGATAAAGTGTTTGATAAAGTTCCGTGAATTGAGGCCACATTGTCTAATCTTTGTTAACCTAAACAGCAGCATTTGTTTATATTGGAAATCGTATGGCTGTTTGCATTGGCTGGCGATTGTGACAAAGAAATATGGCTGAATTTGCAGTGATAAGCTGGAAAGTGAGAGGCTCATCAAACCATTATCTCCTTTATCCAAAAACAGGGCTCCTCGGTGATATGTCTCCAGGAAACACATTTAACGGCACAAGCTAAGAAATGGTTAAAGAAAAGATGGTTATCTAACACTTTTAATTCCACACACAAACCTCTTATTCAAGGGGAGTATCTGTACTCCTCCAGACAAAAATTGGGTTTCAGCTAATCAAATCCCATATAGATTCTGAAGGCCGTTTTGTGATAATACATGGCAGATTTAATTCACGAGAATGTATAATTGTAGCTATCTATAATCCACCCCCCCCTTTTCTCACCTTCCAGCTCACAAAACAGAATTGAAATATTAAACGATAAAATGTTCCTACCCATGCTATGGATGGGTGACTATAACATGTTTTTTGGATCCAGAGCTAGATAGATTTAGATCAAGGGCACAGGAAAGTCAGTGCTCAGCACTTGTAAAATTTATAGGGGAGCTCAACATGGTGGATTTACGGAGGAAGGGACATCCCCATGATTTGGTATACTCATGTTATAGCAGGACCCACATGTCTCTCTCTAGACTAGACTTAGCCATAGGGCACATGGAATTACTCCCATTTGTGGAAAAAACAGAATACTTGGCAAAATTGCTGTCTGATCATTCACCTTTAACCACCCTGGCGTTCTATTAAGATCGCCAGGGTGGCGGCGCAGCAGTATTTTTTTTTTTTTTTTTAACCATGTAGCTAGCCTAGCGCTAGCTACATGATTCCCCCCCGCCCGGCAGCGTCTTACTCACCTTTCCGAACGCTTCCGGCACATTAGCCCATCCGGAAATCCCGTTCAGAACGGGATTTCTTGGAGGGCTTCCCCCGTCGTCAAGGTATTGTTCGTGATGACGTCATCGGGAGTCCCGATTCACCCCGCAGCGATGCCTGGCACTGATTGGCCAGGCTGCGCAGGGGTCTCGGGGGGGGGGCCTTACACGACTGGTAGCGGCGCATCGGCAGCGATCGTCCCCTACACGCAGCTAGCAAAGTGCTAGCAATTGTTAAAATCGGCCCAGCAGGGCCTGAGCGGCGCCATCTCGTTCATACCGCTAAGAAGGTTAAGGGTATGGCAAAAAAAATAAATAAATAAATAAAAAAAAATAAAAATATATAATAATAATAATCTCAAAAATTAGTTTAAAACTAAATTACCCTGAAAATTAAACCCTTATTGGCTCTCCCTCTTCAATACACATGCCAATATAATTCAGGAGATAAATAGATTCCTGCATGTTAATAGTGACCCTTCTAATCATATATTGGTATGGGAGACTTTGAAAGCATTAAGAGTTATCTTCATTAGAGAAATTAATAATAGGTCAAATTCTAGAGAGAGACATGAAACGTGTTAAATAGGTGATGGATTCAGAAGCGACCTTCATCGCAGATCCTACTGATGAGTCAAGATTGAGTTGGCTTCAGGCACAGGATGCTTTGAATGAACATCTTATAGCTAAGGCCAATCACAAATGTTTTTTCTTGAAACAGGCTTTCTTCGAACAAGGGGATCAGACGGGCCACTTGCTTTCAGTTATCACTAAGTCACAGGGGCCCTCAAATCACATTGGAGCTCTGATGAATAGTTCAGAGGGAGGTGGTTACAGATACCTTAAAATATATTAGAGGAGCTTCAGAAATTCTACAGTGAATTATATAGGTCTAAAGTAAATTATGAGATGGATGAATTGGCATGTTTTTTGAATGCAATCCCCCTTTTGAAAGTCAGTGACGAAGATAGAGCCATGTTGGATGCCCCCCATTATGTTGGAAATGGCGGTTGCTACAGTCCCAGCGAACAAAGCGCCAGGTTGTGCTGGTCTGCCAGTTGAAATATATAAAAAGGTATGCAGAATTATTACTCCCAAGACTACTGGAGGTATTTGAGGAAATTTTTGCAAAAGAAGTATTAGCACCGTCAATGTCAGAGGCAGATATACTGCTACCAAAGCCAGGCAACGACACTCTGAAAGCAGACTTGTATAGGCCAATTTCTTTGTTGACCACAGATGTCAAAATACTGTCAAAAGTCTTGGCTAATAGATTGGCCAAATGAATTACTACTATTATTAAATCAGATCAGTCAGGCTTTATACCATCAAAATCTATAGCTATAAAATTTTAGGTGCACATTCTTAAACTTGCAGCTACAGGCTGACAATATAGGAGAGAGCGATTTTATCGCTTGACATAGCCAAGGCTTTTGACAGCGTGGAATGGGTTTATTTACATGGAGATGCAATTCGGACCAGTGTTTTGTAAATGGGTAAAAATTCTATATACTTCTCCAACAGCAGGTCTTCGGGTTAACGGCTCTATGACGCAGAAATTTAACTTGGGAAAGGTAACAAGGCAAGGGTGCCCTCTGTCACCACTGTTATTCGCAATTGCAATAGAACATTTAGCAGAGCTAATAAGGACAAACAAATCACTCCAGGAGGTTTAAATATGGAGGGGGGGGGGGGGGGGGAAATAGAAGAAAAGGTGGCAATGTATGCGGACGACACCCTTCTGTATCTACAAGATGTAGGGGAGTCGTTGGCAGCAGCCATGTCAACTATTAGTATATTTGGGGAATTTTCAGGACTGAAGGTAAACTGGGACAAATCGTCAATTATGCTGATAGACAAACCAGATAGTGCTTTATAGATTCCAAAAGTAACCTCCTTTAAGTACTTAGGTATAGTAGTCCCACCTGAGGTTACACTTTATGAGCAATATAATATTAGTCCATTATTGCTCAAAATAAGGCAAGGAAAAAAAAAAAAAAAAAAAAAAAAAAAACTTAAAGAGAACCCGAGGTGGGTTTGAAGAATATTATCTGCATACAGAGGCTGGGTCTGCCTATACAGCCCAGCCTCTGTTGCTATCCCAAACCCTACTAAGGTCCCCCTGCACTCTGCAATCCCTCATAAATCACAGCCACGCTGCTGACAAACAGCTTGTCAGAGCTGGCTGTGTTTATCTCTATAGTGTCAGTCTGCTGCTCTCCCCGCCTCCTGCAGAACTCCAGTCCCCGCCTGCATCCCTTCCCTCCCTGCTGATTGGAGGGAAGGGACGGGGGCAGGGACCGGAGCTATGCAGGAGGCGGGGGAGCAGCTGAGACTGACAGACTGACACTACAGATGTAAATACAGCCTCACAGCATGGCTGTGATTTATGAGGGATTGCAGAGTGCAGGGGGACCTTAGTGGGATTTGGGATAGCAACAGAGGCTGGGCTGTATAGGCAGATCCAGCCTCTGTATGCAGATAACATTCTTCAAACCCACCTCGGATTCTCTTTAAGCTGTGGTCTAAACTACCTCTCTCTCCAGTGGCAAGAGTCAACCTAATAAAAATGGTGACTATGCCTCAGTTACTATAAGTTTTACATAAAAGCAACAACATGGCTCAATCTTATACTATTTAAAACCTTGGATAAAATATTTAGACAATTTATCTGTGGACAGGGTAGAGTTAAAATGAAACTGCAATACTTGCAAAATGCCAAAGAAGAAGATGGGTTGGCAGTTCCAAATCTCTGGGTTTAGTATTTGGCTTCACAAGTTCAACACTTGGTGGGATGGGAGAAGGAGGAATTG
Source organism: Hyperolius riggenbachi (assembly GCF_040937935.1). NCBI lineage: Eukaryota > Metazoa > Chordata > Amphibia > Anura > Hyperoliidae > Hyperolius > Hyperolius riggenbachi. Next base: position 211,827,900 of record NC_090657.1, on the reverse strand, counting down.
TTAGATTCTAGCAGGTTATTACTAAATCCTTTTCTGGGGAATAACTCTATATATGCAGCATTGGAGGCGGGGAACTGTGGCTTTTGTAGTGGTGCAAAAAAATATGGAATCGTTTGCGGATTATGCAAGACATAAAGGGCATAACAATATACACCTATACAAGATAATAAACGCCTGGTTGAGTTAACAGGTACTAGATATTATAAAATCTGTTTCGAAACAGCAAATCACTAGATCTATTCAATTTTGTATATTAGGGCTAATCTCAGGAGCGGGGACCCAGGATCATGTACAATTAATGATCCATCGTTTGTTCCAAGCAAGAAAACATATACTGGTGATGTGGAGAGACCCAAGCCTACCTACAGTAAATATGTGGATAAAGCAAGTAAATACTTAAAAATTGAAAAATGAATATACCGTACATAATATGAAAAGATATGGGATGGTTGGTTGGATACTCCAGGTCTTGCTGAATTTTCTATGGTACAAGATAGATTGTTTGGGGGTATACGATAAAGGTTAAAGGGATATTTGGAATAGCCCACATGCCCAGATTTAATATGGAATATCCTAAAAGTGGATATTATGCAAATACTGTATGTTCAAGAGAAATAGTTGTTTTCCTGGTCATGGGAAGATCTGTACGGCCATGCTGTTAAAATCTACACTTGTTGGCTCGCTGGATGAGAGTTGTTTTGCTGCTGTGTTTAGGTGTGTAAAATATTGATTATTTTATGTGAAATTGTTCCTTGAATACTTTAATAAAGTCTGATTTAAAAATAAAAAAAAAGGATCTTTATGCCTTCATTACATCCCAACTGGACTATTGCAACGCTCTACACTGGCCTTCCAAAAAAGGTCTTGTACCGCCTACAGCTGATACAGACTACTGCTGCCAGACTGCTAACCAACCAACCCCGTCACTGCCACATAACGCCAGTCCTGCACTCCCTTCACTGGCTACCTATAGAATGGAGGGTCCTATTCAAGATCGGCCTACTGACATTTAAATCCCTGAATAATCTAGGTCCTGGATACATGAAGGAAATGTTAAAGCTGCGTAGCAATCCCCGCATTCTCAGATCCACAGGTTCTAATCTAGTCATTCCCAGAGTCCACTTGGAAACTTTTGGTCCCAAAGGCTTCTGTCATGCTGCTCCCACATTATGAAACTCCTTACCTCAGCAGATCAGGACAGCTCCATCTTTGGACGGGTTTAATATAGACTGAAACCCCCCCTGTTCAGTTTGGCATTTGCAGAAATAGAATTTTTGTTGTATGAATACTTCATTCTACTGCCAACTCCTGAATCTATTGCTGGGAATACACAGTTCAATTTTGAGCCATTAAGATGGCTTAATAGATCATTTCTGACATGTCTGATCTCCCGCCCGATCGTTTCACCGCTCGAGTCCGGACTGAAGTGAACGGAAAAAGAAAAAAACGAGCGGAAGATAAGAGAATTGACTGCGGAATCGAGCGGCGAATCGATCGGGAGGGAGAATCGAGCGGCAAAATCCAGCAGTGTATGCCCAAGCATGAAAGAGCCTAAGCGCTTTGAGTCTTATGGGAGAAAAGCGCTATAGAAATGTTATTAAGTTTGGGGACCTTTTACACTTAAACTGTTGGTATGCGTCGGTACACATTTTTTCCATAGCAGTGCATTGTGAAAAAGCTTTCAGGTAAAACGCATATAGAGAACTGTGCCATAGGAAAACCACGGGCATTACTTTAAAAATCAGTTTTCTTTCAGTTATTACAGAGCAACAAAAGGGGCGTTAGTCATAGTAAAATGTCACCAATATTTTACTATCAAAATGCAGCAGTAGAATATTGCTTATTTTAGTGATATTCTACTAGTGGCCATACCCTACACCCTTTTCCCCAGGAGCTTTTTATGTATGCATGTCATACCCCCTATCATTACTAAACTGTGATGTCAAACCCAATCATACCCACTGTCATTACTGAGGTCACAGACCGATCGTAGCTTTATAGTAATCAGAGCAGAATTGTACAGACACCGCACAGCCCGTGCTTCAATTATATTTTATACCATACATTTAGGCCGGGAGCACCCCTATAAGATTTGATGCGATTTCATGTGTGTTTTAAAATAGCACAGAAAGTTCCTTCTTCCCTGCGGACTATATGCAAATTACACGTGATCTGCACACAATGCTTGCCTATGGAAAAACCAAAAATGCACACTAGGGAAAATAATATATAAAGAATGAGATAGGGCCTGTAGATTTGTTCTTAACTTTAATCCGTTCGGGCGTCTGTAAACCGGGATAGAGAATATATATATTTCCAACACCAATCATGTGACTCTAGCCTGCAGCCCCTCCCCCAGCCAGCACTTACATAACTGATAACCTAAAGCATCGCAGAAGGTGAACAGAGGTGCCAAAGAGGATAAAAATGTTCTAAAATTGCCAGGGAGGCAGTGGTGGACTTACCTCCCCCATGCAGACATACAGCTGTCAATTTTTATCAAAATAAGTTTACTTACATACTCCAAAATGTACAGCAACGCGTTTCCCAGGTACATTCCTGCTTCCTCAGGCAATAATAAGGAGGCGTATCACACAGCACGAAGTCAGGTGTAGGCCAGAGGCCTGACTGTGCTGTGTGACACTCCTTATTGCATGAGGGAGCAGGAATGTACCTGGGACACGCATTGCTGTACATTGTGGAGTATGTAAATAAACTTATTTTGATAACAATTCACAGCTGTATGTCTGCTTGGGGGAGGCAAGACCACCACTGCCTCCCCAGCGATTTTAACTATTTTAGCAAATTTTACCCTTTTGGTGCCTCTGTTCACCTTCTGCGATACCAGTGTCCCGGGTGGAGGGGTGACATAACACACTTTTCTTCCTGCACTACAGAGAGCGACATCTTAGCCCTGAGCGGGGACAGGCCTTAATCTCCCCACCTGCCTTTTCAGTGGTTGCCTGAGCGGTAACTCTGGTTTGTGAGTGTAAATATTACTTACGTTCGTTTTCCACTCAATTCCAATACATACTACACTATATTGGGCTCTCGGTTTTCCTTTTTTGTATCACCTAAAGCAATCACTACTGATCATGTCAGGCAACGAAAATGTGAGAATATCTTGTAGCTTTCACAGAACAATGCATGAGCTCATCTCACTGCCTCCAGACTCTCAGAAATGATTGTCAGGCTGTAAATACAGGCGATGTGGAGGAGCGATGGTTTATTTCAGGGAAAGTGGGATTTCAGCAGCATTAGCTCCCCATCGCTGCATAAACAAGAGGCTGTTTAGCCATAAGCAGAGGATTCTGACAGCGGCGGGCAATCATGGCAGCGTTCAGGCTCAATCACCGCCGCGCATCCAGGCAGCCTGACATCCCAAATCACTGCCGCCAGCCGGAGGAGCCTGACAACACGTCAAGGAATAGAACATTCTGGAGGGCCCGCGGAGACAGGACGGCACCGCCTCCCATTGGCCTGACCTGAAATCAGCCCATTATTATTATTCTGAAACTTATTGCAGGTTGATGCTTGGAATTCTGAATGAGTGTTCTTCCCTCCACTGCCTGACACCAATTTCTGCCTCGTTGATACAAAGACCTTACAGAAAAATCAGAAATGGTACCAGTTATTTGAGAGGGAAGAGTACTATCCCATACAGTTTTCTTAACGCTGTCAAAGTATCATGTATTTATGTAGCAGTGACATGTTCTGTTGCACATTAGAGTATATAGTAAGCTCTTGGCAAGAGCATCAGAGGGGCAGAGGCCAGGTCTGCATACAAAGTTCCAGGCCAGGGATTCAGAGCGTCATAGAAGCAGACGTCTGTTGTGCATGCTGGTTACAGGGCATCATGAAGGCCTGATCTGCATACTGGTTACAGGACAGAGATTAAGAAAGACAGATGTCTGACCAGCTTACTGGTTCCAGGGCTGGACTGGAGGAGTCAGAGGATCATCATTACAGCACAGCCCAGCCAGGTTTGCATAATGCCGATCCTATGCCTTCCGCAGGCAGCACTGCCGATCCTATGCCTTCCGCAGGCAGCACTGCCGATCCTATGCCTTCCGCACGCAGCACTGACCCTATACATTCCGTACGCAGCACTGGCCCTATGCATTCCGCACACAGCACTGACCCTATGCATTCCGCACACAGCACTGACCCTATGCATTCCGCACACAGCACTGACCCTATGCATTCCGCACACAGCACTGACCCTATGCATTCCGCACACAGCACTGACCCTATGCATTCCGCACACAGCACTGACCCTATGCATTCCGCACACAGCACTGACCCTATGCATTCCGCACACAGCACTGACCCTATGCATTCCGCACACAGCACTGACCCTATGCATTCCGCACACAGCACTGACCCTATGCATTCCGCACACAGCACTGACCCTATGCATTCCGCACACAGCACTGACCCTATGCATTCCGCACACAGCACTGACCCTATGCATTCCGCACACAGCACTGGCCCTATGCATTCCGCACACAGCACTGGCCCTATGCATTCCGCACACAGCACTGACCCTATGCATTCCGCACACAGCACTGACCCTATGCATTCCGCACACAGCACTGACCCTATGCATTCCGCACACAGCACTGACCCTATGCATTCTGCACACAGCTCTGCTGATCCAATGCATTCCGCACACAGCACTGACCCTATGCATTCCGCACACAGCACTGACCCTATGCATTCCGCACACAGCACTGACCCTATGCATTCCGCACACAGCACTGACCCTATGCATTCCGCACACAGCACTGACCCTATGCATTCCGCACACAGCACTGACCCTATGCATTCCGCACACAGCACTGACCCTATGCATTCCGCACACAGCACTGACCCTATGCATTCCGCACACAGCACTGACCCTATGCATTCCGCACACAGCACTGGCCCTATGCATTCCGCACACAGCACTGGCCCTATGCATTCCGCACACAGCACTGGCCCTATGCATTCTGCACACAGCTCTGCTGACCCTATGCATTCCGCACACAGCTCTGCTGATCCAATGCATTCCGCACACAGCACTGACCCTATGCATTCCGCACACAGCACTGACCCTATGCATTCCGCACACAGCACTGACCCTATGCATTCCGCACACAGCACTGACCCTATGCATTCCGCACACAGCACTGACCCTATGCATTCCGCACACAGCACTGACCCTATGCATTCCGCACACAGCACTGACCCTATGCATTCCGCACACAGCACTGACCCTATGCATTCCGCACACAGCACTGACCCTATGCATTCCGCACACAGCACTGACCCTATGCATTCCGCACACAGCACTGACCCTATGCATTCCGCACACAGCACTGACCCTATGCATTCCGCACACAGCACTGACCCTATGCATTCCGCACACAGCACTGACCCTATGCATTCCGCACACAGCACTGACCCTATGCATTCCGCACACAGCACTGACCCTATGCATTCCGCACACAGCACTGACCCTATGCATTCCGCACACAGCACTGACCCTATGCATTCCGCACACAGCACTGACCCTATGCATTCCGCACACAGCACTGACCCTATGCATTCCGCACACAGCACTGACCCTATGCATTCCGCACACAGCACTGACCCTATGCATTCCGCACACAGCACTGACCCTGTGCATTCTGCACACAGCACTGACCCTATGCATTCCGTACACAGCACTGACCCTATGCATTCTGCACACAGCTCTGCTGATCCAATGCCTTCGGCACACAGCACTGACCCTATGCATTCTGCACACAGCACTGTGTAGGGCTCCCTGCCGCTGCAGCTCAAGGGCTTTGGATGCAAATTAGCATAAAGAAGAGTATTTACTATATATAGCGACAAACTGAGTACAGGAGCACCTGCAGGCTTATTGACAATCCAGTCTGATGCAATCCTTTACAGGAAGAAAAACGCCTGCCATACAGCTCAACGCACAGAGGAAAAACACACACAGCGACCATGGACTCCTATTCCACTATATAAATACACTGGACAGCAATCTTGTGATGCACCCAGCCCTGCCACACTGCACAGCCAGAGGGTGGCACCCCCATTCATATAATGCAGCAACTGTGCTGTGCATAGGGACTGATCGTGGACATAACTTGTGAAGCCTTAGGGCCCATTCACACTTGAGCATTTTGCCAGCGATTTCGGCAAAACGCTCAAACGCTAGCGCTTTTCAAAGCACTAGGGTAATAAAAGTCTATGGGCCCGTTTTCATTTGGGCGATTTGCGCCAATCACAGCAAATCGCTAAACGCAAAAGTGTAGCCTGCACCATTTACAGACGATTTCCCGGCGATCGCGTTTTAGTGCTATAGAAGCGCAAAACGAGAAGGGGGGGGGGGGGTGGGGGGTTATGGGGTTGGGGAAAAAAGACAAAACAAATAAAAATCGCCAGGTGTGAATGGTGATTTTTTGGCCTTAGATCGCCAAAAACCGCCAGAGCAAAACGCTAGCAAAAATGCTAGCGTTTTGCGATCAGCAAGTGTGAATAGTCCCTTACAGCAAGGCTATGGTGTGGAGCCCACTGGAGCCATTGCGATTTTGGTCATTGCAGGACATGCAGAATTTTGTGAGGGTTTGTACTCATACATAGTATATTGCTGTCTCTGACGAAGCAGGGTTCTCCTGCTAAACAGCTGTAAGGCCAATTTTATTGCAATTCATGTCGGGAGGTGTGAGGGGACAATAAAGGTGATGAACTGAACTGGTGCTTGGACTTCTACTTTACTGCTTGGAATATACGTATTATATGAGCTAGCTGAATTGCTGGAAAAACGCAGCTACAGTCGCCCGCAAAGCGCTTACACAAAGTGCAACCTTGCCTGCAAACTTCATACAAATTGCCTGCAGTTCAGAAGTGGACCAATCAAAAATTGACGGCACTTAATTTGCAGTAAATCAAAATTAATATTAGCACCAGGGCTGTGGAGTTGGTACAAAAAAATAAAAAAAAAAAATAAAAAAAAAATCTTCCGACTCCTCAGTTATGAACCCCCCCCCAACTGCAACTCCAGGTACCCAAAATGTCTCCGACTCCTTAGTCTAATACTTACCAGGGCTGTGGATTTTGTACAAAAATCATCCGACTCCAGGTACCCAAAATTGGTCCGACTCCTCGACTCCGACTCCACAGCCCTGATTAGCACCAGTGGCGTAGCTAAGGAGCTATGGAAACTAGTGCAAGTTTTACAATGGGCCCCTCTGCGGTCACAGCCTCTGCATCCTCTATTGCTACGCCACTGATTAGCACCTTATTGGCCTTCACCAATCATAACCCCTTCCTAAATGCCAGTCTCCAGTCAGCTGTAGTAGAGTCCCTGCCCTGGAATAAGCATGCAGTATAACTACACCTCTTTAGCACACTTGTCCAGAGGGGGGGGGGGGGGGGTATAGAATACAGGACCCCGGGAACAAGACCACTTCCTTTAATGACTGAAAGGTTTCCTAGACAGTATCAGGAATCCACTCCCTCTCTTCGGCATTGTTCACACTGTAAATGGCCAGCGCTATCGCAAGTGCTGAGCTAGCTATGATTTTTGAAGAGCTTTTCCCTGTGATTTGCGTTTAGAAAAGCGATTTTATAAGCGCTTTTACTCAGGAATGATTTTTTTCACTTCTTGACCAAGTCAGTTCTTGACTCCTTTCACCAGGAAAATAAATACAATGTATTTATTCATAAAAGCGCTGGGGGGAAAATTGCTATACAAAGCGCTTTTTAAAGCGCTTTGCGATTTCCCTATCCCTGTCATTGAGCCAAAGTGCTCAGAAAGTGGTACATGTAGCGTGTTTGTGATTTCAATGAAATCGAAATGCTTACATGTGAACACTGTCATAGGGAATCACCACACAAGCGCTTTTAGGGCGATTTGCTACATTGCCAGCGCTTATAAAAAAATCAGCAAACGCTGATAGTGTAAACAAGTGCTTACAATTAGAGTACTTTCCTCCCAGCAGCCTGCAATTAGGGAGCACCCCCCTTTATGAGGCTACAGAGTACGGAAAGAGCCGAGAAATAAAAAACATGGGCCCACGCATCATTCACCTCCCACCCAAAAGTGCCAGCGCACCGCCACACCTCTTCACACCGCTCCACTCCTCCAGTAATTGGCCACCTTATTTCAGCGGCGCAACAAACATGAGGTGTCCCCTCACCCCCGGGCGTGTCCGAATTCCGGCTGCACTGCGAGTCTCCCCACTCCTAGTAAACCCGCCCCCCCCTTACCCAGGCATAAACAGAAAGGAATGCATTTGGGGAGGAATAACACCGCAGGTGCTCCAACGTTTTGTCCTACGCGTCGATTTTGCCTACTTTACCTTCTGCGCGTGCTCAGTACTCTCCACGCCCACTCTGCACATTGAGGTTTTCTCATTTCCCCTCATCGTTTTACCCTACGGGTGTGCGGAGTAATAGCCTGTGGTTGCCTAAGTATTACAATGAATAAAAGATCAACAAGACCAGAAATCGCTATGGAGACGGAGGCAGGAGGGTTTTTTTTTTGTTTTTTGATAAAACTAAAATCTGCAGAATTTTTACTGTAGGTGAAAGAGGTTTCAAGCACACCTGAAGTGACAGCGTTATGGAGGCCGACTTATTTCCATTAAAAGCATGCAGATTGCCTGGCTTTTTCTACAATGCCTACAGTCCTGGCCAAAATGTTGTGAGACTGTCAAAAATACTGGAAATTAGAAAAGTTGGTGCTTAAAGAGACTCTGTAACATCAAAAAGTTCCCCTGGGGGGGTACTCACCTCGGGAGAGGAGGGGGGGGGGGGGGAAGCCTCAGGATCCTAATGGGGCTTCCCCCATACTCCTCTGTCCCACGGGGGTCTCGCTTCAGCCCTCCGAACAGCGGGCCAACAAATCAGTCAGCTTGTTCAATATTTACCTTTCCAGGCTCCAGCGGGGGCGCTGTTGCGGCTTTCGGCTCCGAAGTAGACAGAAATACCTGATCTCAGTCGGGTCCGCTCTACTGCACAGGCGCCGGAGACTTGCGCCTGCGCAGTAGAGCAGACCCGACGGCGATCGGGTATTTCCGCCTATTTCAGAGCAGAGAGCCGCCACAGCGCCTGCGCAGGAGTCGGGAAGGTAAATATTTACATCGCCGCTATACGGGGGGGGGGGGGGGGCAGAGGACGGCGTGGGAAGCCTCATTGGGACCCTGAGGCTTCCCCCTCCTGAGGGGAGTACCCCCCAGGGGAACTTTTTGGTGTTACAGGTTTTCTTTAAGTTTTTATAATTGCAATTTGTACATACTCCAGAATGTTATGAAGAGTGTTCAGATGAATTGCATAGTCCTTTGCCATGAAAATTAACTAAAATCGCAAAAAAACCTTTCCACTGCATTTCATTGCTGTCATTAAAGGACCTGCTGAGATCATGTCAGTAATCGTCTTGTTAAAGCGGACCCAAACCAAACATTTTTTTTAATTAAAAATATTTAGTTGTACCACTCTAACACATACAAAGATAAATAAACACTCCTTCAAACCTATGATCATTTCAGTGCATGCTTTTCACCCTTATCTTTTTATAGCTAGGATTATACTGGGGGCAGCCATTAGCAATTCCTCCATTGCCGGACACCATCTACTCCACCAGTTTGCCTGAAAAATCCCGGCAATTTGAAAAGAAGGGAGGGGTTCCTCCAATAAATGTAAAATATTTTATATTTGTCATCATGCAGATGAAAAAAGGCTGCTATTTATTATTATAAATTAGAAAATAGGTTTTATTTCTAAATTCTTGTATTTTTAATTTGGGTCCACTTTAACTCAGGTGAGAAGGTTGATGAGCACAAGGCTGGAGATCATTATGTCAGGCTGATTGGGTTACAATGGCAGACTTGACATGTTAAAAGGAGGGTGATGCTTGAAATCATTGATCTTCCATTGTTAACCATGGTGACCAGCAAAGAAACGCATGCAGCCATCATTGCATAGCATAAAAATGGCTTCACAGGCAAGTATATTGTGGCTAAGATTGCACCTAAAACAACAATTTATAGGATCATCAAGAACTTCAGGGAAAGAGGTTCAATTCTTGTTAAGGCTTCAGGGCTTCCAAGAAAGTCCAACAAGCACCAGGATCTTCTCATAAAGAGGATTCAGCTGCGGGATCGGAGTGCAACCAGTGCAGAGGTTGCTCGGGAATGGCGGCAGGCAAGTGTGAGCGCATCTGTACGCACAGTGAAGTGAAGACTTTTGGAAGATAGCCTGGTGTCAAGAAGGGCAGCAAAGAATCCACTCCTCTCCCCCCAAAAAAACACCACATCAGGGACAGATTGATCTTCTGCAGAAAGTATGGTGAATGGACTGCTGAGGACTGGGGCAAAGTCATAATCTCCGATGAAGCCCCTTTCCGATTGTTTGGGGCATCTGGAAAAAGGCTTGTTAGGAGAAGAAAAAGTTGAGCGCTACCATCAGTCCTGTGTCATGCCAACAGTAAAGCATCCTGACACCATTCATGTGTGGGGTTGCTTCTCATCCAAGGGAGTGGGGCTCACTCACAATTTTGCCAAAAAACACAGCCATGAATAAAGAATGGTACCAAAACACCCTCCAACAGCAACTTCTTCCAACAATTCACTAACAGTTTGGTGATGAACAATGCATTTTCCAGCACGATGGAGCACCGTGTCATAAGGCAAGTGATAACTAAGTGGCTCGGGGACCAAAACATTGAAATTTTGGGTCCATGGCCTGGAAACTCCCCAGATCTTAATCCCATGGAGAACTTGTGGTCATTCCTCAAGAGGCGGGTGGACAAACAAAAACCAACTAATCCTGAGAAACTCAAAATAAGTAATTATGAAAGAATGGGTTGCTATCAGTCAGAATTTGACCCAGAAGTTGATTGACAGCATGCCCAGTCGAATTGCAGAGGTCCTGAAAAAAAGGGCCAACACTGCAAATACTAACTCTCTGCATAAATCTCATGTAATGGTCAAATAAAAGCCTTTGAAAAACGTATGAAGTGTTTATAATTATATTTCAGTACATCACATAAACAACTGAAACAAAGATCTAAAATCAGTTTAGCAGCAAACTTTGTAAAAACTCATATTTTTGACAGTCTCAAAACTTTTGGCCAGGACTGTAGCGTGCCTCCAGCCTGTAACTCATAGCCATAGATCCTGAACAACAGGGTTGTAGAGTTGGAGTCAATTTGGGGTACCAGGAGTCAGAGGTTTTAACAAACTGAGGAGTCAGATGATTTTTTGTACAAAATCCATAGCCTTTGTAAAAATTAGACTAAAGGTAGCCACTAACAGTCCAATTTCTAGCGAAAAATTATTTGAGCAATCAGAAATTCTGATCGGATTGGTTGTAAATCTCAGTTGATGGGCACAATCGATTAGGAACTATTATAAAAATAGTCGTCGGATTGAATTTTCATCAAACCAAAATTTGGAGTTTCTTGTGGGTCGTGATAGACAGGAAGCAAAGATTGGTCCGCTTGATGGTGTAGTGGATGATTTTTCTTCTGATCAGAATTATCTGATCGCTTGAACGATTTTTCGCTAGAAATTGGAAAGTTAGTGCCACCTTAAGGAGTCGGAGTAATTTTGGGTACCTGGAGTCGGAGGTTTCATAAACTGAGGAGTCTGATGATTTTTGTACCGACTCCACAGCCCTGCTGAACAAGCATGCAGATCAGTTGTTTCCGACTAGATTAGCTGCATGCTTGTTTCAGGTGTGTGATGCAGACATTACTGCAGCCAATGAGATCAGCAGGGCTGCCAGGCAACTGGTATTTGAAAGGAAATAAATATGGCAGCCTCCAAATCCCTCTCAGGAATACTTTAGGCTTGCTTCCCATCTGTAGCTGGATCACATGCGGCCAGTTGGAGCTGACAGTGTAGTGTCCTCTCCGATGGTCCGCTGTGGTCTGGCTGGAACCAAAGGACAGATGTTACCCCCACAGGCTATATGGGGATTGCATCTGCCTGTCCGGGGTTGTCAGGGACTACACAGAAGTATGGCCTGCTTAAAGCGCACCTGAACTCAGAACTTCCTCTCTGCTCTAAAAGATACACAACAGCATAATAACCTTCAGGTTACTTGCACACCAAGACGTTGCGTTAGGTGCTATGTTAAGGTCGCATAACGTGCACCTAACGCAACGCCTGGTGGTCTCTGGTGTGGACATCGGAGTGAGCCGCGTTATGCAGCTCACTCTGGCGTCCGTGATGCGCACTCTTGGACGCATGCGGCATCACGTGGTCCCGCAGGCCAATCGCCGCACAGAGCGGCTGCACCAGGAAGTAAACACTGCACGTCGCAACGTGCAGTGAATATTAATTAGCCATGTGCCTGGCCACTCTCCGCTCCTCCCCAACACGACTGAGCATGTGCAAACAGTCTAACGCGGCTTAAGCCGCTCTAACGCCGTAGCATGCTGCACTTTCACTACAACGTGCAGCGTTACATGTAACGCAACGTGAGCAGTGTGAACAGCCCACTTGTGTTACATTGCTGTGCGTTGGGACAGCGTTACAGGCTGTACTAACGTGCGCCTGTAACGTCCCTGTGTGTAAGCAGCCTTAAAGAAAAAAACATTGTTACAGCGGATACAAATCCTGCAATACATCTGCAGTGTGTCTACTATGGAAGCAGACTAAAAAGGTCCATACACATGCCGGACTGGAGGCAACGACGGGTCCATCGTCACCTCCCGCTGGGAGGGCGTTCCAGCGACAGTCCGGCGTGTGTACAGTCTGTCGGCGGACTGATATGGCCGTCTGAGCGATCCGCCGGGCGGATCGCTCAGAAACAGCCGTATCAGTCTGCAGACAGACTGTACACACACCAGACTGTCGCTGGAACGCCCACCCAGCGGGAGGTGACGACGGACCCGTCGTTGCCTCCAGTCCGGCATGTGTACGGACCTATAGGCTTAACATTCTGTGCTTTCAAATAAGCTTATCTGCCGTGGCAGTCAGTTAACACAGGGAAGAGATAAAATTACAACTCATCCCCAGATGGGCGGAGATTAGACAGGCTAAACTCTCTAAATACATACAGGGTGCATTTCTCGGTTTTCCTTCTGTCCTGTTCAAGAGTTCAGGTACAATTTACATCTCATTGACCATCCCTAATAAACAAAACAAAGCAAGCAGATACAAAATAACTTCATCAAGAACTTGTAACGTCTTGTACACTAAACATGACTCCCCCCCCCCCCCCCCCCTAATTTTAACCAAATGTACAGTAAGAGAACCTCCATAGTCTCTGCTCATAAAGGCAAACTTCACAGCCAGAAAGAAGGAACAATTAGAGACAAAACTGAAACTACCCAGAGAGATAAAAGGTCATTTTACAGCGTATTGTGCTCAGCAGCTGAGAGAGTCAGCCGGGGACTGAAAGCAAATTGTAAAGAAGGCTTTTTAGGCGAGATTAAAGGGTGCTCTATTGTGTGCAGAAAGGTTACAATAACATATTGCAAAAGCCAAGATAAACAGCCTGTCTGGATGAGGAGATAAAAGCAAACACTGGCCATAATAATGCATAGCACAAATCACACTGGAAGAATAGGGTTCCCATAGCAGCGCCACCTGCAAAGACTGCGACCCTGACTGCCGAAGGAGGTCCTGGCCATTGTCATGTGATCCAGAAGGGGGGAAAAGTCACTACAATGTCCTGGAAAGGCCATTACAGTCATTATCCTTTTATTAAAAACAAAAAATAAGCACCAACTTTTTTGGGCAATAAGTTATCAGTCGGTCTAGATTACGAATGCAAAACAATTAAAATTAAAAAAAAAAAAAAACCAACCCTGCAGAGACCCTGTTGCATTAGGGCTCTTTCACCCCAAGACTGTTGTGTTGCAAAAGACAGGATCGCCGCATTGCAATGCGATATTTTTTAAGGGCTTTCACAGAGTGCGGTGGGTTCCGACATGCATTGCATTAACCAGGTAACGCATAGGTTTACAGCGGCAGTGAAGCATTTGTTCATTGAACTGTAAGCGTTACTGTATAGTCACAACACAGCTACCCCGTTTCAAGAACCACCCCTCAAAAGTAAACCCTAGCAGGAATATTGAGCATGCTGGAAATATAAGCCCTACCCTGAAAGTAAGCCCTAGCAGCAGGAAGGGGAAAAAGTATGGCAACTTGAGTTATTACTGGAACAGACGGTCTCACGGGCAGGACTAAAGGGGCACATACACTCAGCCGATTATCGGGCGATCAATCCATCGAAATTGATCGATCGCAAATTGATTGCCGATTCGATCGATTTGAAGCCAATTTCAATCGATCTGATATGATGGAAAATCTGGGTGGATCTGTTGAGATGGCTTATTTTGCATTGGACCTAATGGAAATCCGATGGTAAACAAATGGCAACAGATCGATTTTCAATAGCTTTCATACTGAAATCTATTGGAAATCTGTTCTTAGTAAAAAAAAAAAAAAAAAAAAAAACACATCAGATAGATCAGAGATGTATCTGATGATCTATCTGCTGCTAATCTAAACGATAGTATGGCCACCTTAAACCTCTGTCATTGGACTAATCACTGCACTCACGGCTACTACTCAGAAAAAGCAGTGATTGGCCTAACAGAGCCACGGTCCCGCCTGCGAGACCATCGGCTGCAGTAGCAGCACGAGATGCGGTACTTCTTCCCCATAGGCTGAAGCGGAGAGACACAGCAACATGGAGCTGGGAGATAAATAAGAAACACCGAGAGCCCAATATAGTGTAGTATGTATTGGAAACCGTGGATAAATGTAAGTGTGAGATGAATAGACTCACAAACATGGGTTACCTCTTAGGCGACCACTGTAGATGCAGGTGAGGAGATTAGACCTGTCCTCATTCAGGATTAAGATGTCGCTCTCTGTAGATCAGAAAAATAGGGGTAGGTCACCCCTCCACCAGGGGTGGACACAGTATTATCATAAGAGAAGGCGCCAGCAGGATAAAAGGTAATAAAAATTTTAACATTTGCTGGGAGGCAGTGGTGGACTTACCTCCGGAAAGCAGACTCAAAATACTGTCTGAATTAGACAAATAAATGTATTATCGGTACCCTAAAAAGATGCAACACGTTTCGCAGGCACAGCCCGCTTCATCAGGACAGACAGAGGCGCTATTCGTGCTAATGACGAGCTACGGTTTGTCCCCTATCTTATTGCCTGATGAAGCGGGCTGTGCCTGCGAAGCGCGTTGAATCTTTTTGGGGTATCAATAATAAATTTGTTTAATTCAGACAGTATTTTGAGTCTGCTTTCCGGAGGTAAGTCCACCACTGCCTCCCAGCAAATTTTAAAATTTGTATTACCTTTTATCCTGCTGGCGCCTCTGTTCTCTTACGATAATGGAGCTGGAAGAGGGAGAGGGGGGGGGGGGGGGGGGGAGGAGGAGAGCAGAGGACACAAAGAACATAGGGGGGGCAAAAAAAAAAAAAAAAAAAAAAAAAAAAAAAAGGGGGGCACAAGCGGATCCAGCAGAGGAAGAGATGGCACAGTGGGGAAGGCAGGAGGACACACAGCACAGGAACTTTGGCGTTCCGAGAAATATAAGACATCCTCTGAAAATAATGCAAAACATAAATTCAATTTTCCGTCTGATTGATGGGAATCGGACTATCATTTCCATCATGTGTCTGATCTGCTCCCATTCAATAACGAGATCGATTTTCCAAAGTTATCACAGAAAAAAAAAAAAAATAAAAAAAAATTAATAATGGATCCCATTATCAATCGGGAGCAGACTGGACATGTACACACGATGCAACTTCCTGTTGGATTGCTGGTCAATCGGACAGGAAATTGCACCGGTGTGTGCCCAGCATTGAAGGGCACCCTAAGGGCTCGGGGCTCGTTCACACTGGAGGCACTTTTGCAGGTTAAGCGCTGGTGATTTTTTGCCAAATCGCCCTGAAAGCACTTGTGCCATGATTCCCTATGAGAGAGTTCACATCTGAGCGGTTCGTTTCCGAGCCGCTCAGAAAACGGCTGCATGGACCATTTGAGGAGGAGATTTGCCTCAACAGAAGGTATAGAAAAACGCAAGCGCTCACAAAATCGCTTTGTGCAGTGATTGAGTGAGTGTTTTTTTTTTTAAAATACATACATTGTATTTACTCTTTTCTGGATTAAAGAGTTCACTTCCTGACTGACTTCAGGAAGGGGAAAAAAAAAAAAAAAAAAAAAAAAAATGGAATCGCTCTGCAGTTTACAAAAATGCTTACCAAAACAGATCGGAACGCAATGTGAATGAGGCCTAAGTGAGAGGGATATGGAGGCTGCCATAGTGAATTCCTTTTAAACAATACCAGTTGCCTGGCTGTCCTCATCTTTCATGTCTCATTATTGTCTGAATCATTCAGACCTGAAACAAAGAATGTGGCTAATTCAGTCAGAGCCCCAGATCTGCTGCATGCTTGTTCAGGGTCTATAGGTAAAAGTATTAGAGGCAAATGATCAGCTGGACTGCCAGGCAATGCGCAGCGATTAAAAGGAAATACATATGGCAGCCTCCTTATCCTTCTCACTTCAGGTGTGCTTTAAGGATCCAGCACACTGCATCTTCATACAGCAGCAACATCCGAGTGCATTGTTCCCTTCCTCTGGAAGAGGACCTGCCCCACCAGGCTTTCAACCTAATGCTGAATACACGGTGCGTTCGCGCACTCGATTTCCGTCGATTTGTTTATTTCCAACATGTCCGATTTGGATTTCTAAGGATCGTTAGGTCGATTCGCATGCAAAGTATGCCAAATCGACCTAACGATCCATCGAAATCCAAATCGGACATGTTGGAAATAAACGAAGCGATGGGAATCGAGCGGGAAATCGAGTGCGCGAACGCACCGTGTGTATTCAGCATTAGAGGTCAGGGAAAATCTGATAGAGCGTTCTGTTCCATCATTCTTACAATGTTACACACTTTAGACATTTGCCAGCTAGATCATTCCTGATATCGTCAGACATAAATTTAGGGCTGAGTGCTGTACATGGTCATAACAGTGGAGAGGGAGTTGTCTGGATGTGTGGTACCCTGCAGTGGGATCTTCCTTAGAAGTTGGGACATACATTGTGGAGTAACTTAAAGAGGAACTCCAGTGAAAATGTAATAAAAAAAATAAAATAATAATTCTTCATTTTGACAATTATGTATAAATGATTTAGTCAGTGTTTGCCCGTTGTAAAATCTTTTAAATCCATGATTTACATTCTGACATTTATAACATGGTGACATTTTGTACTGTTGGCAGGTGATGTAGCTGCTGCATGCTTTTTTGGCAGTTGGAAACAGCTGTAAACAGCTATTTCCCACAATGCAGCAAGGTTCACAGACAGGAAACTGCCAGGAGTACCACGGTCCTCAGAGTTTCTTGTGGGAGGGGTTTCACCACAATATCAGTCATACAGCGCCCCCTGATGATCCTTTTGTGAAAAGGAATAGATTTCTCATGTAAAAGGGGGTATCAGCTACTGATTGGGATAAAGTTCAATTATTGGTCAGAGTTTCTCTTTAAAAGGCAAAGCATCTCGAATTTTCTAACTCATGCTCAGAAAGAACAACCTGGTGAAGAGATTGATAGTGGAACGTTTCCACAACCAATATATTCAGGACCAAAGCCAATCAGCAAGCACCCTGCTGTCTGAAGACCTATCCTGAAGATGGTTAACTTGTATACAAACCACCTATGCCTGCTATACTGAATAATCTAGAGAAAACAACAACAAACTCTTTACTACAAAAATCTCTTAACAGTCCAGACAGTATTATTTTTTACCAAAACAAGTAGAGGTTCCCTTTAAAGAGGAACTTTAACCTAGTGGCACTTGTATTGTGGTAAAACCCCTCCCACAGTGTGATGTCATGACCATGGTCCTGACAGTTTTCTCTCTGTGAACCTTGTTGCATTGTAAGAAATAAATAACAGCTTTTTCCAAAATGCCAGGCAAACAATAACACTATGCATAGAACTTTCAGTAACGAAAATTCTGTACAGATCCCTTGACAGATCTAAATATAGGTCACCATCAGTGATAGAATTCAGAATATAAAATCAAGGAGAGGAAATATTTTTCAATGGGCAAACACTGACTAAATATTTATACACAAATCATGAATTAAATTTCTTATTTTTATCACAGATCCACTTTAAAGAGAACCCGAGGTGTGTTTAAAGAATGTTATCTGCATACAGAGGCTGGATCTGCCTATACAGCCCAGCCTCTGTTGCTATCCCAAACCCCACTAAGGTCCCCCTGCACTCTGCAATCCGTCATAAATCACAGCCGTGCTCTGAGGCTGTGTTTACATCTGTAGTGTCAGTCTCAGCTGCTCCCCCGCCTCCTGCATAGCTCCGGTCCCTGCCCCCGTCCCTTCCCTCCAATCAGCAGGGAGGGAAGGGATGCAGGCAGGGACTGGAGTTCTGCAGGAGGCGGGGAGAGCAGCAGACTGACACTATAGAGATAAACACAGCCAGCTCTGACAAGCTGTGTGTCAGCAGCATGGCTGTGATTTATGAGGGATTGCAGAATGCAGGGGGACCTTAGGGGGGTTTGGGATAGCAACAGAGGCTGGGCTGTATAGGCAGATCCAGCCTCTGTATGCAGATAATATTCTTTAAACACACCTCGGGTTCACTTTAAATAGCCAACCACACAGCCACAAGAAAAGACTCGCACAGACACGAAGCTCTTGTCACTGGAAACAATAGTTTGTTTTGGGTAGAGACGATTATTGTGGTCAGGTGACTTATTTTGGAAAGTGTCCAGCATGTTGGCTGCGATTATATCTTGCTTTCTGTATAGGCCAAACCAGGCAGGAGAAGAAAAATTAAATATGAGCACATATAAAAACGCATACCATTGCATTCCCATTGACTTTCATTATGTGCATTTTTGATGCGTTCATGATTCTGCAACACAACTAGCGTTTTTTAAAAACTCAGGTTTGAAAATGTGTACGCATGTGCGTTTTGTTCCTGCGGCCTATAGACTTCCATTAGCAACAAAAACTCAGCCGATAAAAATCCTAAAATAAATCTGCGCCGTTTCTACTTCATAAAAGCAGACATATTAGCATCCTGTGCTTTCAAATGAGCATATCTGTCATCTCTGCCATGGCAGTCATATGACACAGCTCAGACATCAAATTACAACTTGTGATTAGACACAGATGAGGGGGAATTAGACAGGCTAAACTCTCTAAACACATACAGGGTGTATTTTTCTAGGTTTTCCTTCTGTTCTGTGCAAGAGTTCAGGTTCCCTTTAAGGAGGAACATCATCTGATTGTGTGCAACAGTTTTATTTCTGTACAGGAGTTACTGGCCCTCTGCCACCGACTCTCCTGAAAATGGCCATTCTGGATTCATTTGGCCAGTTCTTATTTGCGCACACACACACAAAAACACAGAACGGGAGCCTGATTGCGCAATAGGTCACTAGGCAAAGAGAATAGGACAATAAGGACACATACCGTACTCACAAAAGGTGGGTTGCAGCAGGAAGCGACCAACCACATGAAACCCGTCTCCACTCGGGCATTCCAGGTGTAGGTAGGCCACAATCTTGGAAAAAAGGTATTCTTTACTGCAGGTGGCCAAGCCACTTTAGTCTTATAGCGCCCCCAGAAGGGGGAGGGGCAACTAACAATAAATACAATTTTGGTAAAAAAAAATAAAAATAGAAGATAGAGGTGGCTTACCTCTCCAATGAGACAACGAGAAATAATGAGGTCGAATTTGCACAAGCAACACGTTTTGTGGGTACAAGCCCACTTCCTCAGGCCCATGCAGTGCCAATGAAATACAGCCAAACAGCACGGATCACCTTGGAGTATAGAACAGTGGCACTGTATTGGCCTGAGGAAGTGGCCTTGTACCCACAGAATGTGTTCCCTGTGCAGATAGATTCTACCTCATGTCACTAGAGAGGTATGCCACCTCTAGCATTCTATTTTTATTGTGGTTGTTAGTCAAAATTGTATTTGTCCTGGGTGCTGCTTGTCTTCAACAGGAGGCCAACTGCTCCTACCCATTCCCCTCCATACAGGCAGTACATGATGCCTAGCTGGGTTCAATAAACAGAACGGACATATTTGAATATGTGTAGTATCTCAAGAGCCTGCACAAGTAGATATTCCAATTCCATGAAGGTCTTTGTACAAGAAGCCATTTCTAACAAACAGAAACCACCTTGTGGGTTTTAAGCCGAGCATAAACCCACCCATTCTGTATCTGAAGTGGTCAAGCATTTCAGGAGGAGATCTGAAATTCTGCATAACATGGGGGGGGGACTATTTTGAGAAAAGCTCAAAGATCTTCAGCCCATAACTCTTGAAGGACAAACTTTTTAAGTAGTAAAAATGATATGTGTTCTGCTTCAAAGCCTGACCCAGTGACTCAGTGTGGACTTCTCATGTCAGTGGGCATCAACTAAGGTCATCAGAATGAGTGACTGACAACCAGGCCAAGGATCAGTCGTTTGCCAAATAAAAAAACCAAAGCCGGGTGAAACCTGGAAGATGCTACTACAGAGGAGAAGACAGAAGAGGCATATTTGGGAAGCCTG
This sequence comes from Hyperolius riggenbachi, assembly GCF_040937935.1. Classification (NCBI taxonomy): domain Eukaryota; kingdom Metazoa; phylum Chordata; class Amphibia; order Anura; family Hyperoliidae; genus Hyperolius; species Hyperolius riggenbachi. The sequence continues at coordinate 211,807,312 of NC_090657.1, read as the reverse complement.
GGTGGCTCAGCTTTCTGCAGGGAAGTCCATCTAGAATTGCATAATACAGCACTGAAACTCTGGGAAGATCTTCCCTCTCTACTGCAATAATGCCACCTAGGTATTCCTAAAATCACACATGCCACAGGCAGCCAGGAGCAGGTTAACAGACCGCACTGATCCCAGCTTCAGCCACATCCTGCTCACCTGTCCTCCCCTTGTACAAACACCGCCGATAGACGCAGTGGTGTATAAACCTACAGACGAGTCCATGATTATCCACACCGCCAAGCTTGTGAAGGAAAAAGCCACGTTTCCTACAACGTGCTCATAGCAGATTTCAGAAACCAACTCTTAGGCCTGGGGCACACCAGAGGAGTTTTTCTGAGCGTTTTGAGTTTTTAAATCTGCTGCTAATGTTATCCTATGTGTCTGTGCACACTGGAGCAATGAGGTTTTGTAAAAAAACCCATAGCATTACATTGGGAAGAACTTTTAGAGGTTTCAAAAGCTCTTCCCAATGTAATGTTATGGGTTTTTTTACAAAACCTCATTGCTCCAGTGTGCACAGACACATAGAATAACATTAGCAGCAGATTTAAAAACTCAAAACGCTCAGAAAAACTCCTCTGGTGTGCCCCAGGCCTTAAAGTATTAGTGCAGTGATGAAGACCCTGGAACTTTCCATCATACTGTGTTAGAGTCTAGATTTTCAAACTACCACCGGTCTAATGTCACTAGGTCCTCATGTCTGTGTGGGTTTCCTCCGGGCACCAAGTTTCCCTCCTACTGATTAAAGATATTTAACACTATATACAGTGCTGCCTATAATCATTCACATTTTGACTTTAAGTTACTTTTATCCAACCAGCAAGTAATTTTGACAGGAAATGACAGAGGCGTCTCCCGAAAGATAATAAGACGATGTACAAGAGGCATTATTGTGGAAAAACAACGTTTGTCAGCTTTTACCTGTCTAAATTTTTCTGTCTCATCCCCCCTCATCTAATCACCACTCTAAATTTGATTTCTCAGCTGTGTCAGCTCTGGAATTTCCTCTGCCACGGCAGAGCAGCTAATTTGTAAACACAAGATGTTAACATTATGTATGCTTCCATGAAAGCAGGAAGTAGACACTCCAGATTTATATAAACTGACAAATATTTTTTTCCTGTAAAGGTTATTATGCTGTTGCTGATCTTTTAGAGCAGAGGGGACGTTCTGAGTTCAGGTCCACTTTTTAGGGATTTTTTTAAATGCTGCCTAGAGGCAGTATATAACAGTAACAACAACCCAATATGCTCTTCCAAGATTATTCACAAATTTACAAGACAGTCTTCAAAGGCAGAAGTAACTGACACTCTGCAGAATGGCATCCATCAACTGGCAGGACAATGGTCAGTGACGACATCATTTAACAAAAATATATATTATATACACATTTCTCCTTGTCAGCAAGTTGTTTTGTAATCCCCAGTTTACAGGTATTCTGGACCCCCCACACCCAGTTATCAGCGTCTCCAGAGATTCCAGAACCCCATCATCAGAGTCTCCAGATATTCTGGAACCCCCAGTTGCCAAGGATTCCGGAACCCCAGTCACCAGAGACTCTAGAACCATCAGTCAGAGATCCTGGAACCCCGTCATCAGGAGTCTCCAGAACCATCAGTCACCAGAGATTCCGGAACCCCCAGCTGTCAGAACTGTCACCAGAGATCCTAAAAGCTCAGCCCAGTTTAGACTTTGTTCTGGGACCCGCAGGAAAGCTGCCACAATAAACAGGTCCCCAGTTAAAGCGTTGCATTGCAGAGCCTCAGCTGGGCCCTGGCATAACAGAGCAACAGGTTCCCCCCTCCTCCTCCCAGAGCTCCTCTGTAATTATTCTCCAACCTCCTCAGCGCCTTCTGCGACACACAACTGCCTGTATAATTGAAACCAAATTAATTTTCCACTCGTAGATTGCTAATGAAACTCAGGTGCCCCCACCCGGCATTAACACGCTGGCACCAAACCTGCAGAGGCACGGCCAGTCCGTAGAACAGGGTCATTGTTACTCAACCAGTGTTTTCATAAACACGGTGCAGACAATGCCTCCCTGTCACTCCACAGACTTGGGAGAGAAGAGAGAGGGACGAATGCCAAGGCAAGGGCTACCACTCGTCAGGCTAAAGAGAGAGTCACACACTGCATTCCCCAGTCTATCAAGGGCCATAGACATTGCAGTTTCTGCAAGATATGTGACAGATCAGAGCCTCGATTGCGTCCATCTTGCTGTGGGGGTGTGTTAAGCACTTGAGAGCCTTTTAATTATTTTCTTACCCTTGTCAGACAGACAGGATTGGGACCAGTCCTCGGGGGATTAATCAAAGGGGGGGGGGGGGGGGGGGGGTTGTCAAGAGTCGAAAGAGATGTAAGAAGCCAAATACTTGGTTATCCTAAATAACGTTCCTGAGGTTCAGCCAACCAATGTTTATGCCATCCTATCCTGACGCAATCCTTATGTTTTGCCGATGATGGGTAGAATTCCCAGAACTCTAGATCCCGAGACCATTCGGAGTCCTCCATGTGTTGCACTTGGACAGAAGAACCGGTCTCCTAAAAATTGTCAGAAGTGATGACAGCGATCGCGATAATGATGATGGATGCCAACGTACATGGAGGTATCAGGCATGCCTGTGTCTATTCTGAACCCGAGCGGGTCGCTACATGAATGGGCGGGAGAGTAAAAAATCAAACATCCAGTATTCACCAATGGAATGAAGAGCTTGGTGGATTTTGGTCCACACTGAATGAGTCCCTCGAGATAAATTATTGCTGCAGAATACGTTCCAATATAACACAGAATCTTACGCACGTAAAAAATATGCCAGTTTACAAGTTTTATGTAGCTCTGTCCTCAGAAATTTGAGTCAATAAGCCCCATTTAACAATTTTCTCGGTTGGATCTATAAATTTATCAGCTACAGAAGTGCATTGGGTGGAGGTAAAAAAAATAAATAAATATTCATAAAACTATTGCGTCACAAAAACATCTTATAAAACAAACACTTGCAACCTGAAATGCGAAGGTATAAAGGCTCAGCTGAATAATTCTAACAGCATACAGTACACACAATCCATGGAGGACCAAAATTGCATATTGTAAATAAATTCTGTTTTGTAGAAACAGCAATAAACAAGACCATCTCGTCCCTGCATGTCCCCAAATCTGGACAGTACAAGTTAATAAAAAAAAAAATTATATAATAATGATAATAATAATAATAATAAGAAACATTTCATGAAATTAAAATTCACAAAAGCAGCACCCATGGGCTTGGTTTTGTTTTTTTTTAGCAGCACAGTGCCAATGTAAGCAGCCTGTCGGCTCCGCATGCCAGGGGCCAGCCAGTCCAGACAGTGTGTAACAGACATAAAGACCCCATTCTACAGCAACAACATCAGCACCACCGACAGCCCGGACAGCACCCATGGGGGCTCACTGTACACTGCTGCTATCATGAGCCTCAAATGCAGGTGTGAAATAACATACATAGGAAATAGTGAAAAAATAAATATACATGACAGTAAAATTAACATAAAACAGAGCAAATGAACACCACGAAATTCAAAAGCAAGAAAAATAAACATACATAAAACATTAATGAAAAACAGAGTACATAAATACTGGTGAAAACGTAATAATGTAAAGAAGTGCAAACGTATAATAAAAAAGAAATCAAACTTCAGTAAAAAAAAAAAATATATAGCAAATGCCAATATGATAACAGGGTGATTTCCTGGATTACAGGGGAGTATAAGGGGGCCTCCTCTCCATGGAGGCTCCAGCAGGGCACAGATCTCCACAATAATCACCCCCATCACTTCCAGGCACCAGCCACCTGCAGGATTCCTCCACCCCCCATAGCCGGGATCGTAGCGCGGGACTCCAGTGCAGGGAGCGGGGAGGTGTCGCCCCCCAGTGCTAAGCTCACCTTGTAGACATTCTCGGTGAGCCGGTGCACCTCCTCGGAGCGGGACATGCTGGCTCCGGGCACGGCAGACACACGTACAAGCTGCTTAGATTCCACTGCAGCTGCTGCTGTCTAACTGCTGGTCAATGTGTGGGCGATTATATACTGCATTGTGCGATGACACGCCCCTCCCCGCCCACATCCACGCCTCTTGCATTCTACTGCCTTGTAGAATGACACGCCCCGTCCCGCCCACAAGGCGTTGCGTTTGGGAGAAAGGGGCGTGACGCCTCCTACCTTCAACACCTTCCCTATTGCCTTGTGCAGGGAACCACCCCCCAGCCCACAACCACGCCTCCTGCCTTCAACACCGTGCGTTGCCGGGCAACCCCTTTTCCCAGACCCTGAGAACAGCAGGAAGAGAGAGGGGACCTGTTGCCCCTAGCAACCCAACGTCCTATGCAGAACTGAGAACAAACTGCGAATTCTGAGGGGTGGGGTTGCAACAGAGTATTTGAGGAGCAAAAAAAAATGCAGTTGCCAACAGCAACCAGTCAGGTCCCCACTGATAAAATAGGGCCAAACTGGAGCTGTTGTCAACGGCAACCAATTAGAATTGTCTCGCCTAGCAGTTAAGAAAGGATGATTGGTTGCCCAGGGCAACTGAGCAACATTTGCAACTAATTTCCTTTGAGCTGGATTTGCTTATGTAGCCCTGCACCCAGTTACAGCTGGAGCACAGGCATTGCATGCAGTTTCCAGGGACAACCAGGTTCTCTTTTTTATATTTGTAAGCAAGGCTGAGACCATGGGATGAGCTCTGATTGGTTATAATGAGAAACTGTCTTGTTTTTGTCATAATAAGCCAGTGATGCTGCCCATAGCAACCACTGTCCTTTGTTAATCTCAGTGAGTGAGACTGGGACCAGAGGCTGCACGGATTGGGCATTAAACTAGGATTCCTCAACACATCAATATTTTATGTTACCCTTAGCAACCACACTGTTTGCTTGATGTCCAGAAGGGAGGCTAAGAACAGAGGCTGTATCTAGGCAGTTAGTCCAGTTTTCATACTGAACCTGCAGTGTTGTCCACAGCAACAACCAGCATCCTGTCTCCCTAATGCAGATCTGTGACTGTGAATAAAAGCTGCAACCTCTTTATAGCAAGCATTACCCGTGTCATCGCCACAGCACTCTCCGGCCTTCAGCTTCTGAGTTGCTAGGCAACACTTTTCCCCAGATGTTTGTGCATCCCATTGTGACTGCGGAGAGGAGACGTGTTACCCATAGCAACCTGTCAGCATTCTACAATAAAGCAGTGATGTAACTGGTTGCTACAGGCAACCATGCTACGATTGTGTTTTCCCCAGTGTAGTGATATCTCCTTATTTTTGCGATATACCAGAAAAATTGTACTGTGTATGGCAACCTTTACAGTGAATAAGTGATCCAAGTACAGGCCTCTGATATGATTGAAGACCCTCCAGCAGTGGGAGGTGGGGGCTGCCTTTATAATACCCTGTGTTATGCTATCCCTTAATAGGTCTCCATGTTATGTCATCCTGATCATGTCCTTCATGTATATTGGCCGTGCTATGTTGCCTTTTGATAGTCCACACCACCCCCATACTATATTGCCCCCATAACGCCCCTAATAGTGCCCGACATTTGTATTACCATCTGTGTACAGTCTGATACTACCCCACCCCCCTACTAGAGACCCCCTACTACAGGCCCTATTTTTATATTATCCACTGTGTGCCACTTAATGCCTCCTGTTGGTACCCCTACCAGTGCCCATCTTTCTTGCCCCTCCTTTGTGCCCTTCATGTATAATGTCCACCTGGTAGTGCCCCCACTTTTTAAAGTGCCTCGTGTGTGCCCTACATGTACAGTATATTATTAATTTATTATTATTGATTTATAAAGCATGAATATATTACGTATATTGCCCACGATAGTGCTTTGGACTGATGTCCTCTGCATATACTGCCTGCCCACACGCACGCACACACAAACACACCCCTCTGTTCAGGGCCAGGACTTATTGCACCAGGTACCGCTCCCCCTTCCCCTAATTTTATTGTGGTTCCCGGGCCCCTGCAAAGTTTTTGGCACCTCACCTATCCTGGCCAGTGCGCTACTACTAGTGACCACAATAAGGTTGGTTGGAGGGCAAAGGGCAGTAACTGGTTCAGCACCCTGGAGGTGGGATGAGGTCGGTTGTAGAGATGTCGCAAACCTCCGATTTTCGGTTCGCGAACCTTCGCGGAAGGTTCGGTTCGCGGAAAAGTTCGCGAACCGCAATAGACTTCAATGGGGAGGCGAACTTTGAAAAATAGAAAAAATTATGCTGGCCACAAAAGTGATGGAAAAGATGTTTCAAGGGGTCTAACACCTGGAGGGGGGCATGGCGGAGTGGGATACATGCCCAAAGTCCCGGGGAAAAATCTGGATTTGATGCAACGCTGCAGGAAGTGACGTCAGTGGATCGCACGCTGGAGCGAGTAAGAGGTGAGTCCTCCCTGCCCATGCCTCTTACGAGTAGCGGCTGCTTCTTAACTATTTAAGGTTGGAGGGGAGCGCAGATTGGGGGACCCAGGCGAGGGAGGGGGGGGTCCGACCCCCCTCCCCGCCGCTAGGCCCAATAACCCCGTCCTGCCCGCTACCCCTCCAGCTCGGCGGCCGGCTCTCCGCACCCACGGACGGGCAGGTGCCGCCCCTAGAAATGTGCCGCCTGAGGCAAAAGTTTCACCCCGCCTCATGAGCGGGCCGGCCCTGGCTGGAGGCCTGCCTACAAGCCGTGGAGATGTGACAAAGTCGGTCCGCTGCGCAGCCACGTACTCCCTGCTTGCTGCCATCGGTCACCAGGTTGACCCAATAGGCTGTGTATGTAATGTAGTGGCCCTGCCCGTGCTTGGCAGACCAGGCATCCGTGGTCAGTGGACCCTTGACCCAACCCTCTGCGCCAGAGATGACACCACTTGCCTCTCAACTGCACAGTACAGTTTGGGTATGGCCTTTTGTGAAAAATAATTGCGGCCTGGTATCTTCCACTGCGGTGTACCAATGGCCACAAACTTACGGAAAGCCTCCGACTCCACCAGCTTGTATGGTAATAGCTGGCGAGCTAATAGTTCCGCCACGCCAGCTGTCAGACGCCGGGCAAGAGGGTGACTGGCAGACATTTGCTTCTTACGCTCAAATACTTCCTTCACTGCTGTGGGCAGAGGAGAAGGAACCGCTCAAGGGAAGAGGCGGTGTGGAGGAGGGTGGCTGTGAAGGTGCAAGGGAGAAAGTGGATGAAGACGATACACCTAAAGGAGGAAGAGGAGGAGGAGGGTGGCTTGTCTTTTGAGGAGTGCTGCTTTTCCTCAGGTGTTCTTGCCATAGCTGTTTGTGCCTGCTCTCCAGGTGCCTTCGTAAGGCACTTGTCCCTACGTGAGAGTTGGCCTTTCCACGGCTCAATTTTTGCTGGCAGAGACAACAGATGGCTTTGCTCCGATCTGAGACACACACGTGAAAAAATTTCCAAACCGCTGAGCCCCCCTGGGGTGATGGCGCTACGGTGGCATCAGCAGCTGACGTTGAAGGGCATGTTGGCTGGCTGGCCATAGCTGGCGATACATGGCGCCGGACACTGCCCCCAGCTGTTTCTGAGGACGAGCTCCCTCTGCTTCTATCATGGAGTCGTCTCCTCCTACTCCTCTCTGACTCCTCCTCTGAACTGTCCCCCTGGTCATCTCCTCTACCGGGAACATATGAACATATGTGGTATCCGTATAATCGTCATCATAATCCTCCCGGCCAGCTGCGCTTTCCTCAGACACCTCCTCAACTGCACCAACTTCAGGTGGTTCATCATCCCCCTCCTCCATACTATCGCCACCTAACTCAGACCGTATGAGGTGGTGTACCTGCGCCTTGTTGTTGCAGTAGTGGCTGGGAATCAGTGATTTCACCACCACCACCAAATAACTCCTGCGAAGTGTCAAATGCAGCGGATGTGGTGCTTGTTGTAGCGCTGGTGGCTGCGGGAGATGAGGTGTTCTGTGTTAAATACTCAAGCACCTCCTCACGATTTTGGGAAGTGATGGCACGTGCCTTCTTCTGAGCACTGTATTTTGGGCCAAGTCCGCACGAAATCACAGCAACACCACCTCGCACAGCCACAGACCTGCCGGTGCCTGGTGGCCTTCCTCTGGGTCTGCCTCTACCTCTTTTCCTCTACCTGGTTTGTCCATTTTGTCCATCTCGGGGGGGATGCTAGGTATATGCAGTGAGGTGGGTTCACTCAACACAACAGGTAGTTAGATGCAGTGAGCTGGGTTCACTGAACAGTAAAGGTACTTAAGATGCAGTGAGGTGGGTTCTCACTAGTATTGGGCGAACAGTGTTCGCCACTGTTCGGGTTCTGCAAAACATCACCCTATTCGGGTGATGTTCGAGTTCGGCCGAACACCTGATGGTGTTCGGCCAAACCGTTCGGCCACATGGCTGAACTAAGAGCGCATGGTCGAACGTTCGGCTAGCGCTGTGATTGGCCGAACGGGTCACGTGGTTCGGACCCGAACGCGCTCTGATTGGCCGAACTGTCACGTGGTTCGGGTAAATAAATACCTGAACCACGTCATATCTCCGCCATTTGTCTGTGGGTTTAGCTTTGGGTAGGCAGGCAGGGTAGTTCGCGCTCCAGCCACGCTAGCCAGGGTCCCCCCAGTCATTGTGTGTCGCTGCTGGGAACAGTAGTACACCGCTCGCTCAGCCACACTATATAGCATTCTGTTTACTGCCACTCTGTGTACCTCGTTCAGCCACACTATATAGCATTCTGTTTACTGCCACTCTGTGTCTGCTGGGAATAGTAGTACACCGCTCACCCGCCACTGTATAGCATTGTGCTCTGTGTCGCTGCTGGGAATAGTGGTACACCGCTCACCCGCCACTGTATAGCATTGTGCTCTGTGTCGCTGCTGGGAATAGTGGTACACCGCTCACCCGCCACTGTATAGCATTGTGCTCTGTGTCGCTGCTGGGAATAGTGGTACACCGCTCAGCCACACTATATAGCATTCTGTTTACTGTTCTGTGTCTGCTGGGAATAGTAGTACACCGCTCGCTCAGCCACACTATATAGCATTCTGTTTACTGCCACTCTGTGTACCTCGCTCAGCCACACTATATAGCATTCTGTTTACTGCCACTCTGTGTCTGCTGGGAATAGTAGTACACCGCTCACTCGCCACTGTATAGCATTGTGCTCTGTGTCGCTGCTGGGAATAGTGGTACACCGCTCACCCGCCACTGTATAGCATTGTGCTCTGTGTCGCTGCTGGGAATAGTGGTACACCGCTCAGCCACACTATATAGCATTCTGTTTACTGTTCTGTGTCTGCTGGGAATAGTAGTACACCGCTCGCTCAGCCACACTATATAGCATTCTGTTTACTGCCAATCTGTGTACCTCGCTCAGCCACACTATATAGCATTCTGTTTACTGCCACTCTGTGTCTGCTGGGAATAGTAGTACACCGCTCACCCGCCACTGTATAGCATTGTGCTCTGTGTCGCTGCTGGGAATAGTGGTACACCGCTCACCCGCCACTGTATAGCATTGTGCTCTGTGTCGCTGCTGGGAATAGTGGTACACCGCTCACCCGCCACTGTATAGCATTGTGCTCTGTGTCGCTGCTGGGAATAGTGGTACACCGCTCACCCGCCACTGTATAGCATTGTGCTCTGTGTCGCTGCTGGGAATAGTGGTACACCGCTCAGCCACACTATATAGCATTCTGTTTACTGTTCTGTGTCTGCTGGGAATAGTAGTACACCGCTCGCTCAGCCACAATATATAGCATTCTGTTTACTGCCACTCTGTGTACCTCGCTCAGCCACACTATATAGCATTCTGTTTACTGCCACTCTGTGTCTGCTGGGAATAGTAGTACACCGCTCACCCGCCACTGTATAGCATTGTGCTCTGTGTCGCTGCTGGGAATAGTGGTACACCGCTCACCCGCCACTGTATAGCATTGTGCTCTGTGTCGCTGCTGGGAATAGTGGTACACCGCTCACCCGCCACTGTATAGCATTCTGTTTACTGTTCTGTGTCTGCTGGGAATAGTAGTACACCGCTCGCTCAGCCACACTATATAGCATTCTGTTTACTGCCACTCTGTGTACCTCGCTCAGCCACACTATATAGCATTCTGTTTACTGCCACTCTGTGTCTGCTGGGAATAGTAGTACACCGCTCACCCGCCACTGTATAGCATTGTGCTCTGTGTCGCTGCTGGGAATAGTGGTACACCGCTCACCCGCCACTGTATAGCATTGTGCTCTGTGTCGCTGCTGGGAATAGTGGTACACCGCTCACCCGCCACTGTATAGCATTGTGCTCTGTGTCGCTGCTGGGAATAGTGGTACACCGCTCACCCACCACTGTATAGCATTTCTGTACTGCCACTGTACTGCTGCCAGTCAGCGTGTACTTTAAGGATAAGTGAAATGAGGAAGAAATCCGGTGAAAGAGGGAGGGGCAAGGGAAGAGGTGTTTCCCCTGACGGTTCACGTACAGGCCACAGGGGAGCACCCAAGAAAACCCACTCAATACCGCCCATGTTGTCCAGGACAACAACCCTCACAAATCCAAAAGAACAGGACCAGATAATTACTTGGATGACCTCTCAAGCGTCCAGCAGTGGGTTAAGCAGCACCAGCACATCACGCACGAGGTCCGAGTCCTCAGCCAGTTACAAGGAGCCAGTGGGCACAAAGCTGACACAACCGGCAGCGACACCACGCACACAACTGCCAGATAACCAGTCCGATGAATTACCTCAGGACACAATGGGGTATTCGCAGGAGCTATTCCCAGCCCAACAAACTTCCACCTTTCAAAGGTCAATGGAGGAACAGCCAGAAATGTTGTGCCCGGATTCACAACCATTAACTGTGGGAAATGCACCGCGCACTGAAATGCAAGGCGAGTCCGAGGACTTTGAAACCCAAATCCCAGAGCAAGTTGGGCAGGAGGGGTTGCAATTGCAGGAGGTCGGCCAACAAGATCTGGAAGACGACGTTGGAGTGAGCTGCGCAGAGGTTGTTGTGGGGAGCTCTACTCCACGGTGGCGGCCCCCCACAATGACATATGACGAGTTTCAGGAGATGGAAGAGGAGGGTATGGACAATGTGGACAGAGACCCAGATTTTGTTTGTGAACGAGAACATCGCCGTCGTAGCAGCAGCAGCACAGATGAGTCTGTTGAAGAACCCACTGCTGCACGAGTTCGCCTTGTGCCACAAGGTAGGCAGCGCGCAATTTCAGGCACCACAAGCGTGGAAGTTCAAGTGAGAGGCAAAAGAGGCGCAAACAGAAATCGCCAGCAAGGCAGGTGCTCCAAAGTCTGGGCTTTCTTTGAAGACTGCACTGAGGATGGTACTATGGCGATTTGCAAGGTGTGCAAGACCCGCCTGAGCAGGGGGAAAAGTATTAACAACCTCTCCACCACCAGCATGATCCGCCACATGCTATCCAAACATCCCACTCTGTGGGCAAACGCGGCAGGACAGGGTACCAGCAACACTGCCTCCCTTGGGGTCACCAGACTCACCACCAGACCCGCCTCAGCAGCAGCAGTAGCCCAGCCATTGCGTGGTTCACAACATTCACAAACATCAGACGCTGACACTGTCACTTTCCGGAGTAGTGCTCTTGAGGTCTCCCAGTGTTCATCAAACACAACAACCAACAGCCCTGCAGTGTGCAGCCCTACGATTCAGTTGTCTGTCTCGGAGATGTTTGAGCGCAAGAGGAAATTGCCAGCAAATGACCCCCGGGCCGTGGCAGTAACAGCCAGCATAGCCAAGCTTCTGGCCTGCGAAATGCTGCCATATCGAGTGGTGGAGACAAACAGCTTCAAGGGCATGATGTCAGTGGCCATCCCACGTTACGTGGTTCCCAGCCGCTACCACTTTGCACGCTCTGCAGTGCCTGAGTTGCATGAGCACGTGGTCAGCAAAATAACCCGAAGCTTGAAGAATGCCGTTGCCTGCAAGGTTCACTTCACCACTGACACCTGGACGAGTGCGTTCGGCCAGGGTCGATACATCTTGCTTACCGCGCACTGGGTGAACCTTGTGGAGCCTGGCAGCGATTCCTCACCTGCTACGGCGCGGGTGTTGCCCACGCCGCAAACAGCTGCACCGCCGTCCCTCCCACTGGATAACAACAGCAGCACCTACCTCTCTGACTCCTTCTCCTCCAACGCATCTCAAAGCTGTACCTCATCCGGAAACGCTAACCCAGCAGCAGTAGGATCGTGGAAGCAGTGCAGCACAGCTGTTGGCATGCGTCAGCAAGCGTTGCTGAAGCTGATCTGCCTTGGGGATAAGCAGCACACAGGGGAGGAAATTTGGAGGGGAATAAAGGAACAGACGGATTTGTGGCTGGCACCGCTGGACCTGAAACCGGGCATGGTTGTGTGTGATAATGGGAGTAATCTCATTCGCGCTTTAAGGTTGGCTAAGCTGACACACATTCCTTGCCTGGCGCACGTGATGAACCTAGTAGTTCAGCGGTTCCTGCGGACATACCCAGGCGTGGCCGATCTTCTGTTGAAGGTGCGACGAGTGGCCAAACATTGTAGAAACTCCAGTACTGCTTCGGGGCACTCGCCAAGATGCAGGAGCGCTTCAATCTCCCCCACCATCGCTTGCTGTGTGATGTCCCTACGCGCTGGAATTCTAGGCTGCACATGCTAGCCCGCTTTTGCGAGCAGAAGAGTGCAGTGGTCCAGTACATGACGGCGCAGTACCGAGGTGCATCCGGACAGCTGCCAAGCTTCTGTGGATCCGATTGGGCCAACATGTTGGACCTCTGCCAAGTCCTCCAAAATTTTGAGCAATCCACGTTGCTTGTGAGCAGTGACAACTCTTCAGTCAGCATTACCATACCACTGCTGTGTTTACTGAAGAGGTCAATGTTGAAAATCAAGGAAACAGCTGTCATGATGCAACTGGGGGAATCTGAAGGAGAAAACGATCAGCGTGATGGTACCAACATCAGGCCATCCGCCTCAGGAAACGCTGGCCCCAGCAGCTATGACGAAGAAGAGGAGGAGGAACAGCTGGAGTTGGAGCAGGAATTTCATGCCACCACTGACGAGGGCCAGAGCGGTGCACGTTGGACTTCCACAATTCAGCGCGAATGGTCAGCAGAAGCAGACCAGGAAGAAGGTGACGACTATGATGCATCACAACAACTATCACAACGCTCACAAGAGGATGATGAGGATTCTGGCAGGACTCTGGCACACATGGCTCAATTCATGCTAGACTGCATTGAACGCGACCCACGCATTGTGCGCATTCTGGACAACAATTACTGGGTTTATACACTTCTGGATCCACGGTACAAACACAATGTTCCAAAACTGCTTGAAGAAAGAGTCAGACAGGTCAAAATGGAAGAATACCAGCAGGCCCTTGTGGAGACTTTAGAGAGGAGATTGACATCCTCCCCCTCCTCTAGCCAGTTGTACGCCGACAGACTGACTTCCGCAAACCCAGGACGACCAGGAGGGCAGCAAACAACACAAGCCGCAGCTAGTGCCCAAAAGGGAATGGTATCGGCAGTGTCCTTGGAGTGGGAAAATTTTCTGACACCTATGCAGCAGCAGCCCACAGAACAGCAAGCGTGCAGATCCACCTCCAACACCGATCGCCTGGAGAAGATGGTCAAGGACTACATGTCAGATGGCGTAGCTGTGTCGAACAATCCATCTGCACCCTTCAACTATTGGGTATCGAAGCTAGACACCTGGCACGAACTGGCAATGTACGCAATAGAGGTGCTGGCTTGCCCGGCAGCCAGCGTTATGTCGGAACGCTGTTTCAGTGCTGCCGGAGGCATCGTCACAGATCGGCGTATCCGCCTCTCCACAGAAAATGCAGACCGTCTGACTCAAATTAAAATGAATCAATCCTGGATTGGAAACGACTATGCAACACTCCCGGACCCCAACCAAGTAACATGAACAATGACCATCTGTGATGGGTTAGCGTTTCCGGTCCTCATGCAAGGCCTGGGTTGTTGTGTCTCAAAGCGTGGCCTTCTCCTCCTGCGCCTCCTCCTGTTCCATCACGTGTGCTGCTGCTGCTGCTGGGTTAGCGTTGCCGGTCCCTGTTTATGGAACCTCTCATCTTTATTACATTTATGACTGCATGGCGGAAAAAAGCATGCTATCCGCACGCTTCTTGTCCTCCTGCAAGGCCTGGGTTGTTGTGTCTCAAAGCGTGGCCTTCTCCTCCTGCGCCTCCTCCTGTTCCATCACGTCTGCTGGTGCTGGGTTAGCGTTGCCGGTCCCTGTTTATGGAACCTCTCATCTTTATTACATTTATGACTGCATGGCGGTACAAAGCATGCTATATCCGCACGCTTCTTGTCCTCATGCAAGGCCTGGGTTGTTGTGTCTCAAAGCGTGGCCTTCTCCTCCTGCGCCTCCTCCTGTTCCATCACGTCTGCTGCTGCTGGGTTAGCGTTGCCGGTCCCTGTTTATGGAACCTCTCATCTTTATTACATTTATGACTGCATGGCGGTAAAAAGCATGCTATATCCGCATGCTTCTTGTCCTCATGCAAGGCCTGGGTTGTTGTGTCTCAAAGCGTGGCCTTCTCCTCCTGCGCCTCCTCCTGTTCCATCACGTGTGCTGCTGCTGCTGCTGCTGGGTTAGCGTTGCCGGTCCCTGTTTATGGAACCTCTTATCTTTATTACATTTATGACTGCATGGCGGTACAAAGCATGCTATCCGCACGCTTCTTGTCCTCATGCAAGGCCTGGGTTGTTGTGTCTCAAAAAGCGTGGCCTTCTCCTCCTGCGCCTCCTCCTGTTCCATCACGTGTGCTGCTGCTGGTGCTGGGTTAGCGTTACCGGTCCCTTTTCCTGGAACCTCTTCTCTGTATTACATGTATGACTGCATGGCGACAAAAAGCATGTTACCTGTGCAAAGAAACATGACATTTTCCACATTTAAAAGACAGTTTTTCCTTTGAAACTTTACAATCAATTTTCTCAAAAACTATAAGCTCTTTTTCAAATATTTTTTTTCCTCTTGTACCCACTCCCAAGGTGCACATACCCTGCTAATTTGGGGTATGTAGCATGTAAGGAAGCTTTACAAAGCACGAAAGTTCGGGTCCCCATTGACTTCCATTATGTTCGGAGTTCGGCGCGAACACCCGAACATCGCGGCGATGTTCGGCGAACGTTCGCGAACCCGAACATCTAGGTGTTCGCCCAACACTAGTTCTCACTCAACACAACAGGTAGTTAGATGCAGTGAGCTGGGTTCACTGAACAGTAAAGGTACTTAAGATGCAGTGAGGTGGGTTCTCACTCAACACAACCGGTAGTTAGATGCAGTGAGCTGCGTTCACTGAACACTAAAGGTACTTAAGATGCAGTGAGGTGGGTTCTCACTCAACACAACAGGTAGTTAGATGCAGTGAGGTGGCCAGGTGGGTTCACTCAACACAACAGGTAGTTAGATGCAGTGAGCTGGGTTCACTCAACACAAAGCTAGGTACATGCAGTGATGAGGTGGGTTAAGTAAACACAACAGGTACTGGGGTATATGCAGTACTGGGTAGTACAATGTGCAGCTCCCTGTCACACACACAGCTAGTCACTGAATGTGCTGGGCTGCTGGCAGTGGCACACACACTATCAATTAGCAAGGCTGTGCATGCAACAAAAGTGTCAGTTTGACACACAGAAAAAAAAAATATGTACAGGATGAGCTCTAAAAAGAGCTGTTGCTGTTGATGGGTGCTTTAAAAGCAATAATAATCAGTCAGGAGCAAGCAAAGCAGCGTAGAACCTAACTAATCTGTCCCTAGGAGAAAAAGTCTGCAGCAGCTGTCCCTTTCCTCTCTCTAGCAGGCACACGAGTGAGTGTAATGGCCTCCGGACCCTGCCTTATATAAGGGGGTGGTGGGGCTCCAGGGCTTAGTGTAGCCTGAATGGCTACAATGTGCCTGCTGACTGTGATGCAGAGGGTCAAAGTTGACCCTCATAGTGCATTATGGGGCGAATCGAACTTCCGCAAAACCCCCTAAGTTCTCCTGGAACCGTTCGCTACATCTCTAGTCGGTTGTGGGGGCCCCATCTCAACTGGAACAGGCCCTGCCTCCGTTAATACTGCTGGCTTTGTGCTCTCTCTGTGTATTGCTCTGTATTGCTCTGTGTACTCCCAAACCCAACAATCATTAGCGTGTACTATTACACCATATAAATGCCTCCCACTTATGTGTGCTGAAATGTGATCCAAATCAGGTGGCACACGGTGGTAAAATGATCACTAGTACTCAAGCAGCAATCGATTTTTGAGCAGGGAGTAATCGACCGAGTGCCCGATTGGGCTGGTCTTGTTCAGTGGATGGCCACCTTTGGGATGTCTATAACCTATACAATCTTGGTTATTCAATCCCACTTTCATGGAGTCTAAGAGCTTTTCAAAACAATTAATTTGAGCTGTGCCCATGTGCTCCATGTCGCATTCCGTGTCCATACAATACTTCCTCCTCTTGTGTTTGGAGGAAACATTGGAGTGAGGTGAAGCGCGACATGGCGCACATCAGCTCTAGGTGGCGACAATAAGTTACCCTCCATCACAGCCCACAAGTATAACTTGGAATTCAGATTAATATAGCCCCCTTTCCCCAACTACAACCCGCAAGTTTTAGGCTGGGTGCACACTTGGCAGTGCGGAAAAGGTCGCGTTTTACTCCATATGCGTTTGTGCGTTTTACATGCGTTTTCTGTCAGTTTGCCTTTTTTTCCCGCACAAGCGTTTTTCTTGCCTTTTGGGTGCGTTTTAATGCGTTTGCGGTTCACATATACAAAACGCATATGCATTTTACATGTGTTTTTGATATACGTTTTATGCAAATCACTAGGAAGACAACAGGTAGGAAATACATCAGAAAACATTTTTTTTTAACTGCATATAAAAACGCATAAAAAACGCGTACAAACGCATTACATTGCATCACCATAAATTTCATTATGTGCGTTTTTGAAAAATATGCAAAAAAACCCAGCGTTTTTGAAAACGCATATTACAAAACGCATAGACATGCATTTTTTTATGCTGCCCATTGAGTAACATACGCATAAACGTTGCGTTTTTAGGCAACGCTAGCATTTCTGCCTAGTGCGTTCCCAGCCATAATCTTTTAGGGCTGGTGCACACCGAGCGGCTTTTTCAGCGTTTCTGCAGTCAGTTGCGGCTGCGGATACGCTTGGTCAATGTATCTCAATGGGGTGGTTCACACCAGAGCGGGAGGCGTTTTGCAGAAACACATACTCCCGGGGTGAGGCATTTTTTGGATTGCGGATGCGTTTCTGCCTCAATGTTAAGTATAGGAAAAACGCAAACCGCTCTGAAAAACGCCTGTTCAGAGCGGTTTTGCCGGTGTTTTTGTTACAGAAGCTGTTTAGTAACAGCTTTACTGTAACAATACATGAAATCTACTACACCAAAACCGCTTCACAAAACCGCAAAACGCTTGCTGAAACGCTACAGAAAAATAAGAAAAAGCGTTTCAAAATCTGCTAGCATTTTGCGGATCTGCTAGCGTGTTTTGGTGTGCACCAGGCCTTACTGGGAATTCCGAATCTGAATGTCAGAGCTCATGCCTAATGAGCTCCTCTGCCCTTGAAGACCAGAGTTTGATATCCCTGGTTTGATACAAACCCTGAGCACTATTTGCCACATTTTGTTTTAGGTGGTCACTTGTTTAGGGAGGGGTCAGGGTGAAGGGGACTTTCACCTGGCATCTATGGATTCATTTTTCAACATGCAAGACCTTAGTGAATATCGGTCATTGTTGCAGTGAAGCTGACCGGGCCCCCAATGTTGGCAACCCTTCCCGTTCCTCTCCTTGGTGCCCTTTGGGCCCATCTAACAAAGACCATAAAACAAGTGTGGCCATTGTGATCTTTACACCAATAACAATTGTAGCCACAAACACACCTGATCTGAAGTATAGCCCCCCTGTATCAGAGGAAGGGAAGGTTAGTAGTTGCCCCCCCCCCCCCCTGTAATCGCAGGGGGTGCTCCCTACTGGTTACGCCCCCGGTTGCAGTTGATTAATTATAGAAAATTTTAATATTGAAAACACGATAAAGCAATATAAACAACCCTAAATGTATATTGTTAAATTGAGTAAAGGCATAGGGGAATGGTTGAAGAGCCTTCTTAAATAATGATATAGTACTTCAGTGGCCATGACAACGGGAACTTGGTAAACATTGTCTTCCGTAAAGGGGTACTAGATGTTATGATGAGGCTGAGAGAAATCCATGCATTGATCGGACATCGCTAGAGTAAGGTAAATATGGGCACACAGCGTTCATCCCAACTTCGACTTGTTGTTTGTTTTGAGTTCCTCTTTAAGATGTTAGCGCAGTTTTACATTTCCTTCCAGGAGAGAAGCCTGATTCAGATTCTGGGTGGTGAGCAGACATTAGCATTGATCAATTCCACCCACAGTGCCGTTATAAGATCTGTCTTCGGCTGTAAGAGCGGCACAGAGATTCTGCTGGCTAAACACAGCATGAAGAAAAAACAACGTTCATCTGGTAGAGAAGTTCTGATCTCATATGACAAGAAAGGGCATCTTAGATGGGTAAATTCTGTACTAGGTGGGTGTAGCACCCCTGGGAGGATCATCAAAGATCTAACTTAAAACCTTGGGTATAATGACTTCTTCCTGTATGGTGTCCACGGTTGTCCCTTTTGGGCGTTGAGTCTGCTGACACCCCACAGATGGCAGTCCAGTGCTTCTGCCAATCAGTCGATGCTTCATTATTTACAGCTGTCCGCGCAATGGCATAAAGGACAGTATACCATCCTAGCTATCTCACTGCTTCCTCTTCAGGACTAGGTACAAATCCTTAAAGAGGAAATTCAGCCTAAATAAACATACTGTCATTAAGTTACATTAGTTATGTTAATTAAAATACATAGGTAAAATAATCTCTTACCCACCCTGTTTTAAAAGAACAGGCAAATGTTTGATTTCATGAGGGCAGCCATCTTTTTGGTTGAAAGGAGGTGACAGGGAGCATGAGACACAGTTCCAACTGTCCTGTGTCCTGATCACCCCTCCCAGTTGCTAGGCAATGAGAACAACAACATAGGAAATCCCATCACCTTTTGCACAGCATCAGGGGAAAAATGCCCGGGCAGTTTTCTTTGATGGGGCGGAGCTTAGCTTCTGTGCAGCCAAAAATGAGACTTGGATAAGAAAAATAAAGTTCCGATGCTGTGAAACTGTTAAAGAAACACCAAGCCTTTTCACTGCTGCTGAGTAGATTTTTAGTCTGGAGGTTCACTTTAAGGTCATGAATTTCTCCTCAGCATCTCAGTGTCCTCTAACGACAAAAAAAAAAAAACATCTCTGGTTCACACAGAGCACATTTTCCGGTTCACTTCTTCTAAAGGGCTCTTAATTTAGGTTCCTAATCTCAGTAGCCAAAAAGCTAAGACGTGGACAGTATCTGGTTTCACAAAAAATTGAGGAAATTGAGGACAGCTTGGTTCCGAAAACTCTTGTCTCTAGAAAGTAAAAGCCAGCTTTGCCTACTACAAAAAGGCCTAAAATCCAGCACATTGGCTTTCATATTAGGTGTATTGCCAATGCCCAGTAACCTCCTTTGGACAATGAGACACTGTGGACTCCTCCACAGGCCCTACTCCTGACTAGTCTAAAAGTGATAATAGATATATCCAGTGGAGAGTGGATGTTCTGAGCAGACTGTGAAAAAAATAGAGAAGCAATAGAAACCGGATCTGTTGTATGGTTCTGGGAGTTGGACCATAAGCAAGGCTGAGCGCTGAAGAACCGACGCCTTCAAATTGAGGTGCTCAAGAAGATTTTTAAGAGTTTATTGGGCTGCAAGAATGTCCAATCAGTCAATCCTTAAATAAATTAACCGTGACTTAGTAGGAGCAACACTGAAACTGAAATACTTTGGAAACACAATGAGAAGGCAGGACTCATTGGAGAAGACCCTGATGCTGGGAAAGATTGAAGACAAAAGGAGGAGGGGATGGCAGAGAATAAAAAGGCTAGATAGTATCATGGAAGCAACAAACATGATCTTGGACAAGCTTCGAGAGACATGGAAGAACAGAGGGGCCTGGTGGTGTGCCATGGTCCATGGGGTCGCAAAGAGTCAGACACAACTGAATAGCGACTGAACAATACGAAGCAAAAGTAGAAACAAAATCATGTATTATAGGTTAACAATATGTAGGTAATAAATGTATACACACAAGCATCCAATGGAGAGCCCAGAATTTCAAGCAGAACTGAATACTGAAAAAAAAAATTTTTCACTTACCTGGGGCTTGCAGCCTTCCTGTCCTGCATCGGTCCTCCACGAGTCTCCGTTCTCCCGCCGCCAGCTAGTTTTGTTACAGTCATACCGTCGACGGCAACTGCGCCTGCGCGCCCCGAGCCACACGTGTCTTTCTTTGCGTTCCAGCCCACAATAGCGTCCTGCGCTAATAGCAAAGGACGCTATTGCAGGCGGGAACGCAAAGAAAGATACGAGTGGATCGGGGAACGCAGGTGCAGTTGCTGCGTCAATGGTAACGAAACTAACTGGCAATGAGAGAACTGAGGATCGTGGAGGACCGACGCAGGACAGGAAGGTTGCAAGGGGTTGGCAGAAGCCCCAGGTAAGTGAAACACTTTGTTGTTGTTTTTTAGTACGCAGTTCTTCCGCTTTAAATGGGAAAGGAGTTGCTGAGGGGATTGGTCAATTCACACACAAACCGCGATATACCCTCTGCACTCAGATACTCACATCAAGCAGGAGCTTGTATAAAATTTGCATTCAGTTGCACTAATTTGCATGAGATTTACATGAAATTGCACTAATAGAGGCATATTGTATTATTATTATTATTTAGTATTTATATAGTGCCGACATCTTTGGCAGCGCTGTACAGAGTATATGGTTTTCCTTAAGGTGGCCACACATGATACAATAAAATGATCCGATTTTACGGCAATTCGATAAAAACAATCGGATCTTCCGAAAAAAATCGAAAGCTTTTTTTTCATTTGACTGAAAAATCCGATCAGATTTCCCGTTTCCTTCGATTTTTATTGATCCGTAATGCCCGATATTTTTCTTCAATCTTTCTAAAGATTGTATGGTGTGTGTTAGATTGTCAATTTATTAATATACAAACCCCAGCAATTTTCTCCGAGTTTCCAATCAGTTTTATCATAATTGGGGAAAAATTGAACATAGGTGTGTGGTACATTGATCAGATTTTTGAAATGTTACAATCAGTTAGAAAATTGATTGCAATTCTTATATTGAACAGATATTTAAAAAATTGTATGGTGTGTGTGGCCACCTTTAAGAGGGGCTCACAATCTAATCCCTACCATAGTCATATGTCTATATCGTGTAGTGTATGTATCCTAATCTAAGGCCAATTTTGGGGGAATTCAAATAACTTTATCGTCATGTTTTTGGGATGTGGGAGGAAACTGGAGTGCCCAGAGGAAACCCACACCGACATCGGGAGAACTTGCAAACGCCTCACCCCCCCCCCCCCGATGCGGTCCCACCAGGTCGAAAGCAGTAGAACAGAGGCGCCAGCAGGATAAAAGCGGATAAAAACTTTAAAATTTGCTGGGAGGAAGTGGTGGACTTACCTCCATAAAGCAGATACGAAAGACTGTCTGAATAGCAGCAATCACATTTATTTAATAGTACCCCAAAAAAGTGCAACGCGTTTCGCAGGCCCAGCCCGCTTTATCAGGCAATAAACATGGGGACAAAACAGAATTTCGGCAGTAGCCAGTGTAGCGCCTCAGTCAAGTAATAATGTTGTTTTGGTTTAAACAACACATTTCACAGGTTTAACCCACTTCCTCAGGTCAATAAAAACCTTTCGGGATGCTCAAGTCTCTTTCACTGCAGCCCAGGGTGCTATTGTTGTGGTTTTCTATTGACCTGAAGGAACAGGGTTATATCCACGAAACGCATTGTCTAAACCCCAATTCTGTGCAATAATGCTTATGAAGATTCATTAAGCTGTATTGGCTATTTTATCTACAGGAGATGTGAGTTTATAGCTACCTTTCCTCCTTTATTTTATTATACTTGTCTTATTGATTTTATTTATCGACGCCTACACCTACCAGTAAGACTGAAATCAAGTACTTTATACATAACATGAGCTCCTGTTCCAGTCTAAGGCCACATTTCCATTTGGAGAGCTCCTAGACCACCAAAAAAAAAAAAAAAAAAAAAAAAAACTGGCTAACTTTTGCAACTGTCCTTCACTCCTGCAGTCAACTGTTCATTTAAAGAGGAACTCCAGTGAAAATAATGTAATAAAAAAGTGGTTAATTGTTTACAATAATTACAGTATGTATAAATGATTTAGTCAGTGTTTGCTCATTGTAAAATCTTTTCTCTTCCTGATTTACATTCAGACATTTATCACGTGGTGACATTTTTACTGCTGGCATGTGATGTCACTGTAAGGAGATGCTGCTTGCTTTTTTGGTAGTTGGAAACAGCTGTTATTTCCCACAATGCAACGAGGCTCCCACAGTGTGATGTCAGGGCCTCAGAGCTGTGAAGCACTGACATTAAACTGTGGGAGAGGTTTCACTACAAAATCAGCCATACAGAGCCCCCTGGTGATCCGTTTGAGGAAGGGGTATCAGCTATTGATTGGGATAAAGTTGAATTCTTGGTTACGCTTTCTCTTTAAAGCTGAACTCAGAAGTCACGCCCCTACATAAGACTCATCATCATGGGTACACTCTGAAAGAAAATCTTCATCAATAAGGTGACCTGTATATAGGAATTACACCGTAGCACCCTCTGTTATTTAACTTAGACACAAACTCATTGAACTTGATAAGTCTCAGGCAAGTATCTCCCCACCTTGGGCCATTAAGGATCAATTCACAACGCTGGTGCTTGTGTGATTGCATCTTCAACCCATGTAAACTTACCCCCAATCAATGAACCATGGGGTCCTTCCAAAAGTCACAACACACCCAGCAGGTGGGGGCATGGTGGTGGTGTGGGGCGGACTTTAGGGGACCCACATGAGATCAACACCCAATAACTCAAAGCTGGCAAGATTGTCCAGAGGGGGGAGCCTTGCGGTACCACAGTTTACAGAAGTCTCGCTGTAGCAGCTCACTAGTCATGTTCCAGTCTCAGAACCTCGGGATTAAACAAACCACCTGGTGCAATGTAGTGTCCTTCAATATTTGCAGCTTGTAGCTTCTTCCCATTAGGAATTTTGCCCAACTAGTCAGTATAGTAGCTATGAGGACATCTAGTGTCTGAGTAGCAAACTGCAGTTTGTACCATTTGATGCATAAATAACGTGACACGAGGGTAAAAATTCAATCTTATTAGATCAATTATGATGCATTATAGGGTCAGATCCTCGTCGTTAGACACTTTAACCACCCTTTACTATCTGTACACTTACACGGTTGTGCGTTAAACAGTCTTAGCCAGCCTAGTTTGTTACTGGGGACAAGTGGGACACTGCATTTAGTTTTCCAT
Organism: Hyperolius riggenbachi; assembly: GCF_040937935.1. Taxonomy (NCBI): domain Eukaryota; kingdom Metazoa; phylum Chordata; class Amphibia; order Anura; family Hyperoliidae; genus Hyperolius; species Hyperolius riggenbachi. The sequence goes on along the minus strand of NC_090657.1, from coordinate 211,783,748 downwards.
AAGCAATTTTAAATGAAAGCATTTGTTTTTAACAGATAATTCCTGGCAGTGACAGAGCCCCTAATTTCATGAATTTGCCCCCCAGCCCCAGTTTGAGGGAAGCTGAGATGAGTGATGTATGCCAGCTGTTCTGATGGCTAATGCTATACTGTGTCAATTCACTCACAAACCGAATAAAGAAGACTCTTGCACCAGACAGGGAACTGTTTATTGTGTACTTTAAAAGCTGACCTTCTGAAGGTCACGCCACCTGTGAGTCCAGCCTGCACCCCATCGGTCCTGTCTCCTTCCAGAAACCAGACGTCTAGGATTCTAATTCACGTTCCACAGCGCCGATAAAATTGAAAAGGATGCAACCGCACATGAGCTGTGAGCAGACATTTGGTAAACTGAATTCCCTGCAGCCTACAGATATGCTATCCTGCCTAAATTAAGCATTGACTACATATGGAATTAAAGGTGGAAACAGTGGACTGTCAGCATGGCTGCAAGTCAGCATATCTAGAAAATTGTAACAGGCTGCAGACTGGACTGGAAGTGTGACTTTAATAACAGACATCAGCTATCAGGATTCAGTATTGTCATGCTAAGTCCCCGCCCACATTATCCACCCATAGTTATTTTTGGATTGAAAAAAAAGACATACATCCATCGAGTTCAACCAGAAAAGTACAACACCAGCCTGCTCCCTCACATATCTCTGTTGATCCAAAGGTAGGCAAAAAACCCTTACAAGGCATGGTCCAATTAGCCCCAAAAGAGAGATAAATCCTTCCCAATTCCAGATGGCAATCAGATAAAATCCCTGGATCAACACTACTTGGCATTACCTAGTAATTGTAGCCACAGATGTCTTTTAATGCAAGGAAACCATCTAAGCCCCCTTTAAATGCAGATATAGAATGTGCCATAACTACTTCCTGTGGCAATGTATTCCACATCTTAATCACTCTTACTGTAGAGAACCCTTTCCTAAATAAAAGGTAAAAAAAAATTTCCTCCATGCATAGATCATGTCCTCTAGTCCTTTGTGAAGGCCTAGGGAAAAAAGCTCATCCACCAAGCTTTTATATTGCCCTCTGACGTATTTATACATGTTAATTAGATCCCCTCTAAGGCGTCTTTTCTCTAAACTAAATAAACCCAGTTTATCTAACCTTTCTTGATAAGTGAGACCTTCCATCCCACGCATCAATTTTGTTGCTCGTCTCTGCACCTGCTCTAAAACTGCAATATCTTTCCTGTAATGTGGTGCCCAGAACTGAATTCCATATTCCAGATGTGGCCTTACTAGAGAGTTAAACAGGGGCAATATTATGCTAGCATCTCGAGTTTTTATTTCCCTTTTAATGCATCCCAAAATTTGATTAGCTTTAGCTGCAGCGGCTTGGCATTGAGTACGATTATTTAACTTGTTGTCGATGAGTACTCCTAAGTCCTTCTCCAAGTTTGGTGTCCCCAACTGTATCCCATTTATTTTGTATGGTGCTAGACCATTGGTACGACCAAAATGCATGACTTTACATTTTTCAGCATTGAATTTCATCTGCCATTTATGTGCCCATATAGCCATCCTATCCAGATCCTGTTGCAATATGACACTATCTTCCTGAGAGTTGATGATTCTGCCCAATTTTGAATCCTCTGCAAAAATGGCAACATTGCTTTCTACTGCATCTACTAGGTCATTAATAAATAAATTGAAGAGCACTGGACCCAGTACAGACCCCTATGAGATTCCACTGCTAACAGTCGCCCATTTTGAATAAGATCCATTAACCACAACTCTTTGTTTTTTGTCCATTAGCCAGTTCCCTATCCATGCACACAGACTCTTCCCCAGTCCTTGCATCCTCAACTTTTGCACCAGACTTTAGTGGGGTTTCTGGGGAACAGTGTCGAAGGCATTTGCAAAGTCCAAGTATATCACACCTACAGCATTCCCAATATCCACATTAGTGTTCACTACCTCATAAAAGCTGAGCATGAGCACCTAATACTATTGCCCAGCTAATCCCTGACTGTTGTGTGCTTTATTAGGTTTACAAGTGTATCTGAGTAATGGGGGAAGCCACCTTGTCCCTGTGTGAAAGGGAAGCCACCTTGTCCCTGTGTCATGGGGGCACCCAGGGCAGTCATCTTGTCTTTGTGTCATGGGGTGGCCATCTTCTCTCTGTGTGATAGGGAAGCCATCTTGTCTTTGTATAATAGGGAGTGGTCATCTTGTCCCTTTATCATGGGGCAGCCACCTTGTTTCTGTGTCATGGGGCAGCCGTCTTCTCTCTGTGTTGTAGAGTGGCCATCTTCTCTCTGTATCATGGGGTTGCCATCTTGTCCCTGTGTCATAGGGAGCCGTCTTGTCTCTGTGTTATGGGGCGGCCATCTTCTCTCTGTGTGATGAGGTGTGGCCATCTTGTCTGCGTTGTTGGGTGGCCAGCTTGTCTCTTTCTAAAAAAAGGTATTTCTTGCAGATCTGAAGATTCTAAGTAACTTTTGATACTTGCTTCAGGCACTAAAGTGTTATCTCTGCTCCTGAGCTCCCCCAAGACAAAGTGTTTACATTAGAGGGCACAGCAAGGCCAAGCAGCCAGCCAGCATCGTCACAGCTGTTCACTATAGAAGTCCACATTTCTAAACTTGTTTATGGAACAATAGATAATTACACTCCTGGGCCTTCCAGTTACGTACAATCCTTCAAATCTAAATAAACGATCGCAACGAAAGATAATATTGTGGAGTCATTGGGCACAAACTCCTAATCTGGTCTGTTTATGCAGAATGGTACCTACCTGCAAATAGAACGCATTACTGCACCACGCATCTACCGGTAATATCATTAATTATCACACTGTCCTCTCGGGGGGCTCCTGGGGGAGGGATACTGCATTTCTTGTCTTTAAACAACTATATGTCGATAAATAAGGACCCGGGAGACCTCTATCACAGATCGCAGGCGTCAGTGGTGAGAGACGGCTGTCACATCCAAGGGAAATGGACCGAATGCAGGTATATATTTATTTCATTACGTCTCTATGAGATGCTATCTGAACCGGTTCCGGGAATGAGGATTTGTTGCCAGGGGGGCACCTCGGGCATGCAGGTGTGAGCGCGCCACAGCCAGCATTAGCGAGGCCCAGAAGCACTGCGGACCTGCTATTATGATAGGCCGGGGCTCTGGGGACCCAGGCCTGTCCAATTGTTCTGGGAGGTAATCACAGGCGAGCCAGCCCTGAGATAGAGCGAACGAGCAGCAATAAACTGAATTTTACATGAAATAATAAGGGACTTAGAGTCTCCCGTTGTTCCCTAAATTCCGCGGTTGCCATGGTGCCCCTAGTCCTCCAGCATCTCTCCGCCGCCGCTGCATGGGAACTAGCAGTGTTAGAGAGAGGCAGGAATTCATTCTTATTCCCTGCCGGTACACACGTCTGACAGCAGTGAATCCGGGAGGATGTTCTGTTCTCTCTGGCACTGGGGTGGCCGTGCATAGCGAGAGCAGCTCAGGGCAGACTGTGCAATCAGCCACCCAGCTGGAAACGCTACAGACAAGATTCAGGAGGGCTTTCACGGTGCCTGGGAGGGTGCCCCATCCAAAGTTTTGCAGGGGGGCCCAGTGATTTTTTGTTACACCCGTTATTATTATTATTATGTATTTATATAACACATAGTCCTATCCCCAAGTGTCCTCAGAGGAGCTCACAATCAAATTTGCTGCCATAGTTATAGTCTAATGTCCTACCATATAATTATTATTATTATGTATTTATATAGCACTGACATCTTCTGCAGCACATTACAGAGTACATAGTCATGTCTCTGACTGTCCTCAGAGGAGCTCAGAATCTAATCCTACCATAGTCATAGTCAAATGTCCTACCATATTATTATTATTATTATCATCATGTGTTTATATAGCAGTGACAACTTCTCCAGCACTTTACAGAGCACATAGTCCTGTCACTGACTGTCCTCAGAGGAGCTCACAATCTAATCCTACCATAGTCATAGTCTAATGTTCTACCATGTTATTATTATTTCTTTATATGGCACTGACATCTCCTGCAGCACATTACAGAGTACATAGGCATGTCCCTGACTGTCCTCAGAGAAGCTCACAAACTAATTCTACCATAGTCATAGTCTAATGTTCTACCATGTTATTATTATTTCTTTATATGGCACTGACATCTCCTGCAGCACATTACAGAGTACATAGGCATGTCCCTGACTGTCCTCAGAGAAGCTCACAAACTAATTCTACCATAGTCATAGTCTAATGTTCTACCACATACTATTATTTTTATGTACTTATATAGCACCAGTATTCTCCCCAGAAATGTTCTCCAGACGGGTTGCATGAAAAAGTAGCCGGGTGGGGCGAGATGAGAATGGAAGGCCGGAGCTTTTCTGCACAACTCTGCTTACAATAGAGATGGAGGTGAGCCGATGACAGCCGGGTGCTCACCAAAACTAGCCGGGTGGAGCACCCAGCTAAATGAGCCTGGGGAGAACACTGAGCACTGACATCTTCTGCAGCAATTTACAGAGCAGCTCACTATCTAATCCTACCACAGTCTAATGTCCTACCATATTATTATTACATGGACATCTTCTGCAGCACATTACAGAGTACATAGTCATGTCACTGTCTGTCCTCAAAGGAGCTCACAAACTAGCCCTACCATAGTCATAGTATAATGTTCTTCTGCTACCATATAACTATTATTTCTTTATATACTGTAGCACTTACATCGTCTGCAGCATCTTACAGAGTACATAGTCATGCCACTGACTGTCCTCAGAGGAGCTCACAATGTAATCCTACCATAGTCATAGTCTTGCCCAACCAAATTATTATTATCATGTATGTATATAGCACTGACATCTTCTGCAGCACTTTACAGAGTACATAGTCAGTTAACTGACTGTCCTCAGAGGAGCTCACATCACATGTTCATGCATGTGCTGCATGAACAGCTCATTCAGAGCTGTCCATGCATGTTGACATCACTTCCTGTTTACATCTGACAGCGCTGAGTGTGTGATTTCAGGCATCCTTTGTATCCCAGCTAAACCCATAATTGAACAAGGCAAATCGCCAAAGCTGTATCAACTTGATTACTGTAAATTATAAGTATTACTTTTGGAACTGAACTTTTCAAGGTCAAGCCTTGATTCATCGTCAGCTGAGCACCCATCTATGCAGAAGTAAGGTGCCCATACAGTACTCGATTTTCCCAGCAGATCCGATCAGTAGGATTAAATCTGCCACAAATCTATGTTGCAATGTGGCTGCCTGATCATAATCCCAAACGATTTCCATCAGAAATCCAGCAAAACTATTGAACTATTAACCCTAAAGCCGCCCCCCTGCAATATCCACTGATTTTTTCTGGTGTGTGGGCGGGGTGGTAGGCAAGTATAAGAAGTAGTTTGTCGGGTGAGGAAAATCCTACTTAATGTTGGGGGAAGTGGGAGAAGTTAAAAAGTGTAGATGGACGAGACTGTTGAAAAGGACAAGGAGGAGTTTGGGAGTTGTTCTGGAATCAGAAAATGGTTAAAGTGAACCTCCAGACTAAAAATCTACTCAGCAGCAGTGAAAAGGCTTGGTGTTTCTTTAAAGCCTCATCTACACGTGTAGATGAGGCTCCGATCCGGCGGCTCGATTAGCCGCCAGAATGCCTCTTCCACGTCCCCACGCGTACCCGCTGCGTCCCCGCTCGCCGCGCCGGATTAGATTCCCCGTTCGTCCCCGCCGGCGCCGCTTATCTTCCGCTCGATTCCCTGCCATTGTCCCCTCGCGGGGAACGAGCAGGGAATCGGCGGGAGCATCAGCGGCTCGATTGATAAGCCACATCGCCGCCTCATCTACGCGTGTAGATGAGGCTTAACAGTTTCACAGCATCAGAACTTTGGTTTTCTTACCCAATCCCCATTTTTAGCTGCACAGAAGAAAACTGCCCAGGCATTTTTCACGATGCTGTGCAAAGCATGATGGGATTTCTGATGTTGTTGTTCTCCTTTTGCTGTTTAGGCACAATTTGTTTTTTTTTTATTTGAGATTTGAAGCTTAGGTCCGCTGGGAGGGGTGATCAGCACACAGGACAGTTGGAACTGTGTCCCATGCTCCCTGTCACCTCCTTTCAACCAAAAAGATGGCTGCCCCCATGAAATCACAAACATTTGCCTGTTCTTTTAAAACAGGGTGGGTAAGAGATTATATTATCTATTTTAATTAACATAACTAATGTTACTTAACAACAGTATGTTTGTTTAGGCTGAAGTTCCCCTTTAAGGTGAAATGGGGCCCTTGGCAAGATAGCAGCTTCTGCCCACTGCTGATGGTCACCTGGCTTTTTTAGTTAGATTTGGTGGGGGCTAGCATCCACCAGGCCCCTAGTCTCTCTCCACGCCCTAGGGAGCTGCCTAGGTTTGCCTTGTGGATAATCCGGTTCTGCCTGGCTGTGCTGCCAGTTCGGCGGTAGTTGCCGTGAAATGCCTCCACGCATCGCACTTTCCCTGCTGCTCCTCCTTTCTTGGCAGCCATATCGGATCTTGGCATCTTACACAAGCAGCCTTATGTCAACTTCCGCTACCTGCCGCTAACCCCCCCGGCCCCCCTCCCCCCCCCCCCCACCGCTAACCGCACACCTATTCACAACCCGCTCTCCATTTCTCCCAACGCATGCTGATGTAAAGGAGCCTGATGCTGTTACCACGGCAACCCTTTCCCCTCCGCCCCCCCAGGCTGAGCGTTCGTGGGTGGCCGCAAGAGCTTTTCATCTGGCACACTTTGCGCACATGCTGGACGGCTAAAAGAGCGAGGAAAGGGGGACGTCTTTGTGGTATTTGGGGGGGGGAGGGGGTGCTGAGGTGTTTTAACCCTTTTGCCACAATCAGATGTGTCAGTTTCTGTTCATGATTTTATTATGGTTAATTGCAGGCTCATTATAGCTACAGGTATCTGCGGTAACCTCTCTCAACCAATCACAGTATGAGATGACTGGGATTCCGACTGGTTAACCCAATGCAAGGGCAGATCTGTGACTAACTTGTCAACACTCATTTTGCAGTGCTGGGGTCGCAAGTTCATATCTGGATCAGGATATTATCTGCATGGAGTCTGTACATGATCCATGCGTTATGTGGGTTTTCTCCAGGCACTCCAGTTTCTCCAGTTCTCTTCATTAATATTGCAGCTAGAGTAGGGTTAGATTGTGAGCTCCTCTGACGACGGTACATAATAAAAATAATAATATGGGTAGGACATTAGACTATGACTATGGTAGGGATTAGATTGTGAGCTCCTCTGAGGACAGTCAGTGACAGGACTATGTGCTCTGTAAAGTGCTGCAGAAGATGTCAGGGCTATATAAATACATAATAATAATATGGTAGGACATTAGACTATGACTATGGTAGGGTTAGATTGTGAGCTCCTCTGAGGACAGCCAGTGATATGACTGTGTACTCTGTAATGTGCTGCAGAAGGTGTCAGTGCTATATAAGTACATAATAATAATATGGTAGGACATTAGACTATGACTGTGGTAGGAATAGATTGTGAGCTTCTCTGAGGCAGACAGTACATGACTGTGCTCTGTAAAGTGCTGCTGAAGATGTAAGATAGTTATTTTAAACCAAAGATTAAACATTATCTCCTAAGAGAAAACTTAGGAGAAACAGTAAATTAGATATGGCTATATGACTATAGTAAGGTTAGATTGTGAGCTCCTCTGAGGACAGTTCGTGACATGACTATGTTCTCTGTACAGTACGGCAGAAGATGTCAGTGCTATATAAATACATAATAATAATATGGTAGGGCACTACACTATGTCTATGGTAAGATTAGATCAGTCAGTGACATGACTATGTTACTCTGTAATGTGCTGCAGAAGATGTCAGTGCTATATAAATACATAATAATAATAATAATAATAATAAATAATATGGTAGGACATTAGACTATGACTATGGTAGGGTTAGACTGTGAGCTCCTCTGAGGTCAGTGACATGATTTTGTACCCTGTACTGTGCTGCAGAAGATGTCAGTGCTGTATAAAAAATAAATAAAAACAATCATAATAATAATATTTTTGCTGAGATCCGATCTAATTACTAATTGGGTACTGCAACAAGGTGGTACATTTTCATTGTGGGTTAGTTATTGGTCTTTTACCACATAAAGCTCAAGAAGCTGAGGCCTGTCCAGAACTTCTGATGATAGAAGAAAATTAGAATGTTTTTCTACAACGAGCCCAAACGTTTACAAATATCCCCCTTCCCCAACCAAAAAAAGGAAACATATTTATGGTTAACGTGTGCTTTCCCCACAGCTCTGACAAATGTGAAGTGAGAGGGATATGGACATACCTCCCAACTTTCTGTAATGCGAAAGAGGGAACCTTTAAGACACGCCCTTGCCACACCTCTAACCACGACCTAACCATGCCCCCAACCACAGATACCACTAAAAATGAATAAGCAAAAGATGTAGTTTTAGAATTCAAACCACACCGGTCCTTTCTATCACCACTAATCTTTCTTCAAATGTACATTTGAAGATAAGAAATCCATCAATTTAAAGAATGGAAATAAGTCAGTTAAACATTTTTCAGTTGGTAAAATGCATATATATACATAAATCTGTACATTAGTCCTGAAAGAGGGACAGATTGCTGCTATGGATATGGAGGCTGCCATATATAGGGGCGTAACTAGAGGGGGGCAGTCCCTGCGACTGCAAGGGGGGGGGGGGGGGGGCAGAGCTGTATGGGACCCCAACTACTACTTTACTCCCTCTGATAAATGGGTCCATCCTCCAGATCAGGACCTCAATTCTGGAAGCTATGTGAGGTAAATATATTTTTGTAGGTAAAATACATCATGGGGTGTTTTCCTCTTTTTTTTTTAGCAATTCTGAAAGATTTTTCTCCATTTATGAACATGAGGTAAAACATGAGGTAAAACATGAGGTAAAACATGAGGTAAAACATGAGGTAAATGCATAAAGTGAGGTAAAACATGAGGCATTTCAGCGGTAAGCATGCAGTAAATAAATAATAGTAGCGTTTAATTGTCTTCCATAAGTTAGGATAGTCTTTGGAAGATGTTTTTTGTTTTTTGAGGGGAAGGTGTATTTGATTATGTAGCAACCTATGAAAAAGGATATGTATAGGCATCCCTTATAAAAAAAAATAAAAAAATTTGGAGTTTTATTTTTACTATTCTTTTCTATTACACAGCCTGAATAGGAACTCCACTAAAAACTGCAAAATGCACACAAATTGACTTTACCTCCAGGTACAGGCAGGTCTTAAACTGATCAGTAAATTATGTGCTAACATGCCCCCTCATTTCCGTGAGATTAGCTATTTTTGGTAAATTACCTCATGAGGTTAAACATGACTAAAACCTACCAGAATTGCTAAATGTCATTACCTCATGAGGTAAATCACCTCACATGAGGTAATTTGTTTGATAACACTACCAGAAATGAGGCCCAGGTGTTTTTGTGGCTACACTTGTTATGGGTGTAAAGATCATGATGACCACACTTGCTTTATAACCCTTGTGAGATAGGCCCCAAGGCCGCGTAGGTCACAAGAGGTAGGCAAGTTCCTCTTGTGGGGGTTCCATCAAAGTTTTGCTTGGGGGGGGGGCACATGATTTATAGTTATGCCCCTGAGGGGGCCCCTACAAAGTTTTCAGCAGCGGCGTGACACCCAGCGGGTGCCCTCCTCCACTAGTGCACGGCTTAGTGCGTTCTGTCTTCTTCCTTACGGGGTGTCTCTATTCTGAGACCTGGCAACATGTTATTACTTCAAAACACATAATCCCTGAGAAGATGTGGCCAGGCAAGAATGATGATGAGAGCGCAGAGACTAATGGAAGAGAGGGTCGTCCAGGACAGGTGTGTTGCTATGCCTCTGAAACTTCTGCAAAGGCCTTGGGGACAACTGTAAAGCTGGGTGGGGGCGTTAGACCTGGAGGGGGAAGCATCAGTGCTTGGGGGTCCTGGGGCAATTTCCCAGGTTACCCCTATGGAGACAATACAGTCGATGACAGTAAGCAAACCTGCTTGCATCCTCTGGATTCTCCCTGTCGACGTAAATGACCTAACCTTACCCATCCATGTGTCATCCTGCAATCTGAACTAGTTACGTTAGTCAGAGTACAGTGCTGGAGGCTGCACAAGACGATTTCACAAGCCCACACTGTGTGTGACGACAGCATGGGGCTGATGAGATATAAGACACAGTAGCTGGTATTGCTCTGCTCTTGGCGGAGTTCCCTTTTAACCCCGTGAGTAAGTGTGGAATGTGGTTTGTGCGTTTGCTTGATGCCCATTGTTAGCTGGCGCTCGCCGAGGAGCCTGCGCAGCTTCTGATGCAGGTGACACGGTGTTCTGAGTATACAATGCATGCGCGGTGTTCTCTGCCATAGAAGTAGCTGTTATATCTACAAGTGTTTGTGTCAGCGGCACCTGCATCTCCGACGTAAACAGGAAGCAAAGACGCTTTGTAGCGATCGCGTTTAACCACTTATGTGCTGCAGCAGCAGATCCGCCACCAGGGAGGGCTATTACATATAGAAAAATGATGACTTATTGAATAGAATCCTTCGCTCTACGTCAGTATGCAGTAAGTGTTCATCGTGTCATACATTGACTGCTTTCACATGTACTGTATATTCTGGTGCATAAGACTACTTTTTAACCCTTGAAAATCATCTGCAAAGTCAGGGGTCGTCTTATACGCCAGGTGTCATTGATGGCGGGTGATACGCCCTATCCTGTTACCGACTCTCACATCCCGCTGCTGAGGACTGTAGTGAAGCGGCGCAGGCGCACACGTGCGAGATCTGAGTAGTGTTGGGCGAACATCTAGATGTTCGGGTTCGGGCCGAACAGGCCGAACATGGCCGCGATGTTCGGGTGTTCGACCCGAACTTCGAACATAATGGAAGTCAATGGGGACCCGAACTTTCGTGCTTTGTAAAGCTTCCTTACATGCTACATACCCCAAATTAGCAGGGTATGTGCACCTTGGGAGTGGGTACAAGAGGAAAAAAAATATTTGAAAAAGAGCTTATAGTTTTTGAGAAAATTGATTGTAAAGTTTCAAAGGAAAAACTGTCTTTTAAATGTGGAAAATGTCATGTTTCTTTGGACAGGTAACATGCTTTTTGTCGCCATGCAGTCATAAATGTAATACAGAGAAGAGGTTCCAGGAAAAGGGACCGGTAACGGTAACCCAGCAGCAGCAGCACACGTGATGGAACAGGAGCAGGCGCAGGAGGAGAAGGCCATGCTTTTTGAGACACAACAACCCAGGCCTTGCATGAGGACAAGAAGCGTGCGGCTAGCATGCTTTTTACCGCCATGCAGTCATAAATGTAATAAAGATAAGAGGTTCAATAAACAGAGACCGGGCGTCAACGCTAACCCAGCAGCAGCAGATGTGATGGAACAGGAGGAGGCGCAGGAGGAGAAGGCCACGCTTTCAGGTGCAACTCAGGCCTTGCATGAGGACAAAAAAATGTGTGCGCAAAGCAATGCAATGAGTAGTTTTCAGGACACAATGGGCTATTCGGAGGAGCTATTCCCACCCCCACAATCTTCTACCTGTGAAAGGTCAATGGAACAACCACAAATGTTGTGCCCGGATTCACAACCTTTTTCTGTGGAAAATGCACCTCGCACTAAAATGCAAGGCGAGGCCGAGGATGAACATGACGTCAACAACTCAACATGACGCAAAATGGGGGCGGAACAGAAAGCTGCTTTCAATGTTTTGAAGGCCTTAATTGCCTCCGGTGGCCAGTTAGATGCATCATTCATCACACCCAAATCCCAGAGCAATGTGTGCAGGAATTTGAATCTCAGGAGGTGTACCGAGATCATCTGGACAAGTGACCAAGTGACAAAGTGACCAGTGACAAAGTGACAAAGTGACAAAATGACAAAGTGACAAAATGACAAAGTGACAAGTGACAAGTGACAAAATGACAAAGTGACAAGTGACAAAGTGAGAAGTGACAAGTGACAAAGTGACAAGTGACAAAATGACAAAGTGACAAATGACAAAGTGACAAGTGACAAAGTGAGAAGTGACAAGTGACAAAGTGACAAAATGACAAAATGACAAAGTGACAAGTGACAAAGTGACCAGTGACAAAGTGACAACTGACAAAGTGACAAAATGACAAAGTGACAAAGTGACCAGTGACAAAGTGACCAGTGACAAAGTGACAACTGAGAGGTTGTTCTGGGGAGCTCCACTGCACTCAGTCGCATATGAGGAGAGGTCTCGTCGGGACTGCTGATCCTCCTCAGCTTGCTCAAAGCCTTGAGGGTTCCTGAAGATCCTCTGCTTGGAGTTCGCCGGGGTTCAGCTTGGTGTCGGGGTCGGCGGCGTCCTCCTCACTCCAACGTGGCAGATCTTCTGTTGAAGGAAAAAAAAAAACATTGTTAAAAGTCCAGTACCGCTTCTGAAGGACTCACCAAGAGATGCAGGAGCGCTTCAATCTAGCGCACCATCGCTCGCTGGGTGATGTCCCTGCCTACGCGCTGGAATTCTACGCTGCACATGCTAGCATGCTTTTGCGCAGTGCCGAGGCGCATTCCAGCAGCTAGTAGCTACCAAGCTTCTGTGGATCTGATTGGGCCACCATGTTGGATCTCTGCCAAGTCCTCCAAAATTTTGAGCAATCCACGTTGCGTGACTGAGCAGTGACAACTCTACAGTCAGCATTACAATACCACTGCTGTGTTTACTGAAGAAATCAATGTTGAAGATGGAAACCGCTGGCATGATGCAAGTGGGGGATTCTGAAGATGAAAACGATCAGCGTGATGATACCAACATCAGGCAACCTGCCTCAGGAAACGCTGGTCCCAGCTATGACAAAGAACAGGACGAGGAACAGCTGGAGTTGGAGCAGGAATTGGATGCCCCCACTGCCGAGGGACAGAGCGGTGCACGTTGGACTTCCACAATTTAGCGGGAAAGGACAGCAGAAGAGGAAGAAAGTGATGCTGGTGACGAATATGGTGCATCACAACGCTTACAAGAACATGAAGATAGAGGAGTCTGGCAGGACTCTCTGGCACACATGGCTCAATTCATGCTAGACTGCATTGAACGCGGCCCGCGCATTATTCACTATTCATTATTATTCATTATTCTGGAATCTGGACAACACCAATTACTGGGTTTATACCCAGTTTATACAAACACAATGTTAAAAAACTGATTGAAGAAAGTGTCAGACAGGTCAAAAATGGAACAATTCCAGCAGGCCCTTGAGGATGGAGACTTTAGAGAGGAGATTGACATCCTCCTCCTTCTCTAGCCAGTTGTACGCCGACAGACTGACTTCAGCAAACCCAGGAGGACCAGGAGGGCAGCAAAGAACACAAGCTGCTGCTAGTGCCCAAAAGGGAATGGTATTGGCAGTGTCCTTGGAGTGGGAACATTTTCTGACACCCATGCAGCAGCCCACAGAACAGCAATCGGGCAGTTCCACGTCCTCCAACACCAATCGCCTAGAGAAGATGGTCAAGGTCCAGGACTACATGTCAGATGGCGTAGCTGTGTTGAACAATCCATCTGCAGACAGACGGTGAGTGTGACAGGCAGCACAGAAGGACCATGGCAACTCACTCATAGTACCACAGTTTGATAGTGCTGCCCAAAAAATTATATGGGTCCGTGGACCCGGGCACTGCAGGCAGTACTGGGAAGTGGGAACGCAGATTTTAGTACCTAAACACACGATACAACATGTTTTCCGGGGTCGGACTCTGAGGCACATACAGATGGTCCCGATCATCATCCTCATCATACAACTCTTCTCCTGAGTCTGACCCACCCACCACCTCTGCCACCCCAACATCCCCAGACACAGACCCCTCATCGTCCTCAACATTAACTTGGGATGCTGGCCTGAGCCCGACCTCCTCCTCCACATCAGGCCCTATCATCTCCTCAATGGCAGCCCTCATTAATCGTTCTGGCGACGGACCGATGGACACAATATTCTCCTCCGGAGAGGGCTGCTGCTGACCACTGGCTGCTGTAGTGGATGTTATAGCTTGCGTGGGGCGTTGGCTGTTGCTGTTGTTGGGAGTGCTGCTCACAGCGGAGGTCTCTGAGGAACTCATGGTGAGCTCATATAGTGGTTGGCGGTGAGTGGAGTATTACTGATCCCAGCAATATACACACTGACTGGCAGAGTACGCAATGCTATATAGTCTGGCTGAGCGGTGTACACAGAGTGGCAGTACACACAATGCTATATAGTCTGGCTGAGCCGTGTACACAGAGTGGCAGTACACACAATGCTATATATAGCGTGGCTGAGCGAGGTACACAGTGGCAGTACACACAATGCTATATAGTCAGGCTAAGCCGTGTACACAGAGTGTCAGAAAACACAATGCTATATATAGCGTGGCTGAGCGAGGTGCACAGTGGCAGTACACACAATGCTATATAGCCAGGCTAAGCCGTGTACACAGAGTGTCAGAAAACACAATGCTATATATAGCGTGGCTGAGCGAGGTGCACAGTGGCAGTACACACAATGCTATATATAGCGTGGCTGAGCGAGGTGCACAGTGGCAGTACACACAATGCTATATATAGCGTGCTGAGCGAGGTGCACAGTGGCAGTACACACAATGCTATATATAGCGTGGCTGAGCGAGGTGCACAGTGGCAGTACACACAATGCTATATTAGTCAGGCTAAGCCGTGTACACAGAGTGTCAGAAAACACAATGCTATATATATAGCGTGGCTGAGCGAGGTGCACAGTGGCAGTACACACAATGCTATATATAGCGTGGCTGAGCGAGGTGCACAGTGGCAGTACACACAATGCTATATATAGCGTGGCTGAGCGAGGTGCACAGTGGCAGTACACACAATGCTATATATAGCGTGGCTGAGCGAGGTGCACAGTGGCAGTACACACAATGCTATATTAGTCAGGCTAAGCCGTGTACACAGAGTGTCAGAAAACACAATGCTATATATATAGCGTGGCTGAGCGAGGTACACAGTGGCAGTAAACAATGCTATATATAGTGTGGCTGAGCGAGCGGTGTACTACTGTTCCCAGCAGCGACACACAATGACTGGGGGGGACCCTGGCTAGCGTGGCTGGAGAGCGAACTACCCTGCCTGCCTACCCAAAGCTAAACCCACAGACAAATGGCGGAGAGATGACGTGGTTCGGGTATTTATTTACCCGAACCACGTGACCGTTCGGCCAATCAGAGCGCGTTCGGGCCCGAACCACGTGACCCGTTCGGCCAATCACAGCGCTAGCCGAACGTTCGGGGAACGTTCGGCCATGCGCTCTTAGTTCGGCCATGTGGCCGAACGGTTTGGCCGAGCACCGTCAGGTGTTCGGCCGAACTCGAACATCACCCGAACAGGGTGATGTTCTGCAGAACCCGAACAGTGGCGAACACTGTTCGCCCAACACTAGATCTGAGAGAAAGGCAGAGAAGGAGGTAAATAGGATAGAAGGGTGGGCCAGACGGGTGAAAGAGGCGTGTTTTATGGGCACTGCGCGATCTATTCTTCCATACCGCTCTGATAAACAGGTAGACAAGGAGAGATGAACAATCCACTTAGGGAGAGTTGTCCAATCTAACCAGTCAATCGCCTATATACTGTTACATATACTGGGTACCACATACAGTACAGCACCAGTATCTGTCCATACATAGCACCAGTATCATGTTTGTTTTTGTTTTTTCTTTGGTGTGCGTTGGAAGAGGAGTAGTCTTATTCAGCGAGTATATCCCAAACTCTGTATTTTAACTGAAAAAGTTGAGGGGTCGTCTTATATGCCCAGTCGACTTATACGCTGGAAAATATACGGTACATCTAGATTTTGTATTTATTTTCATTCAAGTGTGAGGAATAAGGAGGCTGACATTGGTATTTCTTTTTAAACAATGCACATTCCCTGGCTGTCATGCCTTTTATACTTTTAAAACAAGAAAATAAGGGGCGCTCTGAGACTTAAAGTAACCACTTCAATCCACTCCTATTGGACAGGTCTCACCTGGTATTCAATTGGCTGGCACAGCGTACTCAGCCGCGTTTCGCCTGTGTCCCACTTAGCCGAGCCGGGGACCGGGCTTTCCAGGATCTCTCTGTGGCTCACAGGGCGGAAGTGACGTCACTATCCGGTCTCCCTCCATGTGGATATGGTCATGGAAACCGTGGGGACAGTTGAGTCTTCAACAATGCACTTCATAGCAGTCTATGAAGTGCATTCCTGAAGACTCAACTGTCCCCATGACGTCCCCATGGTTTCCATGATGATATCCACGTGGAGACGAACCGCGGCTGAGTACGCTGTGCCAGCCAATTGAATACCAGGTGAGATCTGTCCAATAGGAGTGGATTGAAGTGGTTACTTTAAGTCTCAGAGCGCCCCTTATTTTCTTGTTTTATTCTATTAGTGGTTTTCTACTAGGAGCAGCCGAGCAGTTACAGGGCGGCCTGATCGCACCTGGGGGGTATTACCACTACCCCAATCTTTTCCTGGAACTTTAATGCTTTTAGGCTTAGTTGACACTACAGAACTCGATTGCTAAGCACTTAGCGATTGCGATTTTGCAAAGTGATTTTTAGAGCGGTTTTTTAGAGGCATGTGTGTTTTTGCACATCCCTTTGGGAAAAAGCAGTCTAAAAATGGTACAGCTAACACATTTTCAATTTTGTAGGAATTGAAACGCTACTGTGAGAACACCCTCATAGGGTCACACTGCTCTAGCGCTTTGTCGATCGCTGCCGATTGCCAGAGTGCAATCGCTCACAGTGTGAACCAGCCCTAAGCCATAGCCCTTGAACAAGCATGCAGATCAGATGTTTTTGACTGAAGTGTGACTAAATTAGCAGCATGCTTGTTTCAGGTGTGTGATTTAGATACTACTGATGCCAGAAAGATCAGCACGGCTTCCAGGTAACTGGTATTGTTTAAAGAGGAACTCCAGTGAAAATAATTAATAAATAAGTGCTTCATTTTTACAATAACTATGTATAAATGATTTAGTCAGTGTTTGCCCATTGTAAACTCTTTCCTCTCCTTGATTTACATTCTGACATTTATCACATGGTGACATTCTTACTGCTGGCAGGTGATGTCAGTGGAAGGAGATGATGCTTGCTTTTTTTTTTTTGGGCAGTTGTACCCAGCTGTAAACAGCTGTTATTTCCCATAATGCAATGAGGTTCACAGACAGAAAACTGCCAGTACCATGGTCCTGACATCACACTGTGGGAGGGGTTTCACCACAATATCAGCCATACAGAGTCCCCTGATGATCCGTTTGTGAAAAGGAAAAGATTTCTCATGGGAAAGGGGGCATCAGCTACTGATTGGGATGAAGTTCAATTCTTGGTCACAGTTTCTCTTTAAAAAGAAATAAATATGGCAGCCTCCATATCCCGCTCACTTCAGGTTACCTTTAGGCCTCCTTCACACTGGGTGAAACACTACACCAACGACAATCTATGGAGCATTTCATAGTTACACAGTGCAATGCACTGCGCCGGAAGTCCTTTAACTTGCCGCTCGGGTGACACTGGCGTTTCCGCATGTGCGCTGACGTGCGGCGACCGGAAGTCCTGTAAGCCTATGGCACATATTTTAACCAGTTTAGGACCGCCCTAATTGAAATCCACGCCCTGTTTTGATGCTGATCTGGCTGGCAGGGCATAGATTTCAATACACAGAGGCTGTGCATTATCGCTGTTTTCGTCGCTCCAACGACCTTGCCGATGTCTCCCCGCCGCAGCTCACTAACTCTGGCGTCTCTATAACAGCAGAGCCCTGTGAGCGGGACAGGAGCCAATTTCATTGGCTCCTGACCCTGTCTATCAAAGTAAGCCACTCCCATTGCCTTACATTGATAGGCAGAGTCAGGAGCCAATGAAAGTGGCTCCTTACCAGCTCACAGGAGACGGCAGAGTGGGTGACTGAGGATCCCGGCGTGCAACTGCGATTGCGGTGGGTATGTGCAGCGATTCATCAGTATTTGTCATTATTCCAACATTTCTTGTACCAGCGGTCTCTGGTCCTTAAAGAGAACCAGAGATGAAGCACCCTCTTGTATTTTACCTTATAAATCAGTGGGAACATGACAGTAAACACCTAATCTGCTCTTTGTTTCATTGTTCTCTGTTTAATCTGACTGTTATCACCTCTGATAAGAATCCCTGAGCACTCAGTCTAGCTTTGCTACGGAAAGATTATAGCCGAGTCTGTCTTCTCTGGTGTCTTTTCAAGCCCAAGCCTGCCCCCTTGTGCTCTGCTATAATGACTCAGCTATAATTATTCCCTGCAGAGCCAGACTGAATGCTCAGTCCGGGATTCTTATCACAGCTGATAACAGACACTTTTAGCAGTGAGGGTAAAACAGAGAGCATGGTAAGTGTTTTCTCTAATGTTGTTACTGATATATATGGTAAAATACACAAGGGTGCTTCGTCTCTGGTTCCCTTTAAGGGGGCAGAGATCGCTGGTACTTAAGTGGTTAAACTATTCACCGCACGTATTTGCATTGCGCATGAGTATTTTGACAATACACTTCTAACGTCGACCACAGGAAGTGAGCGCTAGAGAGCCTTACTTCCTGCTTGGCTTGCAGCCAGAAGAGAAATTGCCGCGGTAATCCGCAAAGGCTATTTTTGATCACCACATCACAATACTAATTAACACTGTGAAACGAAAAAACAAAACAAAACAAAACAAAAAAACAGGCCAATATGTCAGTAAGCTAAGTCTAATTGAAAATGAATGACTGTGATTAAGTACTGCCAATAAAAAAGAAAACATATTGTCAGAAAATGACAGCAGTTGTGTTAATCACATCGGTGTAACAGCGCAATTACGGCTTAAATGTCTTCACGGGTGATTATTACAATGATTACAGACTTGCGGCTCTCAGTAACGACAGATCTGATATTTACAATTGTATAAGCAGGCAGAGGCGCCAAAAGGATAAAATATTCTAAAATGTGGACTTATTCCCCCCCCCCCCAAGCAGACACACGAGTGTTGTGTATATTCAAGACAACAAAAATGTATTTATATACTCCAGAAAGTGCAAGTGCAATGCATTTCGTGGGCATCTCTCGCTTCATCAGGCAATAGAAACATAGCATAAACCTCAAATAGGTCTGGTGCCACTTGGGCGCACTCGTGTGTGTCTGCTTGGAGGAGGTAAATCCACCTCTGCCTCCTCTCATTTTAAACGTTTTAGAATATTTTATCCTTTTGGCGCCTCTGTCTGCTTATACAGTTCCTGAGTCCACTCCAGGTGGAGGGGTGTTGCCCCTTATTTCCTATCTACAGAGAGCGACTTCTTCGTCCTGAGTGGGGACAGGTCTAATCTCCTCACCTGCTGATATAGTGGTTACGGTAACCCACATTTGTGAGTTTAACCCATTCGCGTTCCGTCGTTTGCACTTGAGCAATGTTCACCTCCCATTGATTAGCCTATAACTTTATCACTACTTATCACAATGAACTGATCTATATCTTGTTTTTTCCACCACCAATTAGGCTTTCTTTGGGGGGTACATTTTGCTAAGAGCCACTTTACTGTAAATGCATTTTAACAGGAAGAATAAGAAAAAAACGGAAAAAAATCATTATTTCTCAGTTTTCAGCCATTATAGTTTTAAAATAATACATGCCTCCATAATTAAAACTCACGTATTGTATTTGCCCATATGTCCCGGTTATTACACCGATAAAATTATGTCCCTATCACAATGTATGGCGACAATATTTTATTTGGAAATAAAGGTGCATTTTTTCCATTTTGCATCTATCACTATTTACAAGTTTAAAATAAAAAAAATATAGAAATATTTCATCTTTACATTGATATTTAAAAAGTTTAGTCCCTTAGGTACATATTTACATGTTTTGTTTTTTTTATTGTAATGTTTTTTGTTTTTTTTTATATTAAACATTTTATTTAGGTATTTTTGGGAGGGTGGGATGTAAACCATAGTTTTTTAATGTAATTGTGTGTTGATTTTAATTTTTTTAACTTTGTGTTGTAGTTTTACCTTTTGGCCACAAGATGGCGGCCATGAGTTTGTTTACATGACGTCACTAAGCGTAACACACGCTTAGAGTGACGCATCGGGGAGGGAACAGCCAGAAAAAGGGAAGCTTCCGAGAGAAGCTGTCGCTTTTTCAGCGGGGGAGAGGAATCAGTGATCGGGCACCATAGCCCGAGTCACTGATTGCCTCGCTAACGAACCGCGGGCTGGGAGCACGCGTGCACGCGCGCGATCAGCCGCAGGAGCGCGCATGGTTCCTGGACGTAGTTTCTACGTCCAGGAACCAAAATAGGATAAATACGTACTTACCTGTCATATTCACTTATCAGTTCATACTACACAACATTGGACTCTTGGTGTCTCTATTCTTTGTTTCTGATATTTACAATGTGTGAGGACACAGCAGCAGTGCCTGCCATTCGCTGGTGTTCACTGCAGCCATGCCAGGGGTCATAACAGGACATAGCGATAGTTGGCAGTTTGCAAATGCAAAAATGTGAAATGGCACTGCTACACCCAGGATTTTCCTCCATAAATAAATAATGTCATTTCCTGGCATTTAGGGCCCTGGCCCGGTGCGTCAAATTGACACACCGATACCGCAGCCTAATGTAAGTCTATGGGGAAGTTAATACTTCCCACATTGCGATACGCTGCGTCGGAAGTACCCTATCTCAATGGTTCCCAACCTTTTCCGGCCCGGGGAACACTTTCTGACCAAATTTTTCCTCCGGGGAACGGCGCAGGGCCCGGTTGTTTGCGCGACCTAGTGGCCAGTGCCGTGCACAGCAGGCTATGGGGGAGGGGGGGGCTGGGTTGCAGCTACATAGCTAGCATAGTCGCCCCAGTGTAGGGAGTTTAGTTGCCTCAGTATAGCTAGTATAGTGCCCCAGTATAGCCAGTATAGTGCCCCAGTATAGTGCCCCAGTATAGCCAGTATAGTGCCCCAGTATAGCCAGTTTAGTGCCCCAGGATAGCGCCCCAGTATAGTGCCCCAGGATAGCCAGTATGGGTAGGTGGTGCTCCCTGCCGCTGTTATTACCTTAACAGCTGCCGTTCTCCCCTCTCCGGCGCGTGTATATTCAAGCAGTGTATCTCCCGGCTGCTCTGTGTGATCCGGCAGGAAGCATGGCAGCGGCTTCCTGTAGCAGCGATATGTATCGCCGTTACTATGGTAACCGAGCCCTGCTTCCTGCGCATCACACACAGAGCAGCCGGGAGATACGCTGCTAGAATAAATACATGTGCTGGAGAGGGGAGAGCGGCCGCTGCTAAGGTAATAACAGCGGCGGCCGCGGGGACGGGCGGGAGGAGAGGGGAAGAGGACGGCACACCAGGCAACATTCCGCGGCACACTAGTTGAAAAACGCTGCCCTATCTAACACTAGTGCATACCTACGTTACCGCAGGGCTCCTGTGGCAACCTGCGTCGGCCCGGAAGTCATGTTAGTCTGGGGTTCTTTAAAGAGGAACTTCAGCCTAAACAAACATACTGTCATTAAGTTACATTAGTTATGTTAATTAAAATAGATAGGTAATATAATCTCGTACCATCCCTGTTTTAAAGAGAACCCGAGGTGGGATTTTATTATGCTAGTGGGGCACAGAGGCTGGTTGTGCACACTATCACCAGCCTCTGTTGCCCCATGGTGTGCCTCAAAGACCCCCCCCCCCCCCTGCGCGCCGCTATACCCCCGCAGTGCTGGCGACAATGTTTACCTAAGCATTGTCTGTCAGCGCCGCTCCCCCCGCCTCCTCTTTATAGGCGCTACTCGCCCGTGTCCCTTCCCTCCCGCTGATTGGAGGGAAGTGACGCGGCGGGTAGCGCCGATACGGAGGAGGCGGGGGAGCGGCGCTGACAGACAGCGCTTAGATAAACATTGTGCTGGCGACACGCTGCGTGTCGCCAGCACTGCGGGGGCTATAGCGGCGCGCAGGGGGGGGTCTATGAGACACACCATGGGGCAACAGAGGCTGGTGTTACTGTGCACAACCAGCCTCTGTGCCCCACTAGCATAATATAATCCCACCTCGGGTTCTCTTTAAAAGAACAGGCAAATGTTTGATTTCATGAGGGCAGAAAGCCATCTTTTTGGTTGAAAGGAGGTGACAGAGAGCATGAGACACAGTTCCAACTGTCCTGTGTCCTGATAACCCTCCCAGTTGCTAGGCAACGTGAACAACAACATAGGAAATCCCATTATGCTTTGCACAGCATCAGGGAAACAAGCCCGGGCAGTTTTCTTTGATGGGGTGGAGCTTAGCTTTTGTAAATCTAAAAATAAGGCTTATGTAAGAAAAACAAAGTTCTGATGCTGTGAAACTGTTAAAGAAACACCAAGCCTTTTCAGTGCTGCTGAGTAGATTTTTAGTCTGGAGGTCCACTTTAAAGAGAACCCGAGGTGGGTTTGAAGAATATTATCTGCATACAGAGGCTGGGTCTGACTATACAGCCCAGCCTCTGTTGCTATCCCAAACCCCCCTAAGGTCCCCCTGCACTCTGCAATCCCTCATAAATCACAGCCACGCTACTGACAAACAGCTTGTCAGAGCTGGCTGTGTTTATCTCTATAGTGTCAGTCTGCTGCTCTCCCCACCTCCTGCTGAACTCCAGTCCCCGCCTGCATCTCCTTCCTCCCTGCTGATTGGAGGAAGGGACGGGGGCAGGGACCGGAGCTCTGCAGGAGGTGGGGGAGCAGCTGAGACTGACACTACAGATGTAAACACAGCCTCACAGCGCGGCTGTGATTTATGAGGGATTGCAGAGTGCAGGGGGACCTTAGTGGGGTTTGGGATAGCAACAGAGGCTGGGCTGTATAGGCAGATCCAGCCTCTGTATGCAGATAACATTCTTTAAACACACCTCGGGTTCTCTTTAAGCACGTTGGCATTGTGACGTTGCAGCGCATGCGCGGAAGTGCATTTTTACAATACAATTCTGTACACCTCCGCATATCCGAAGCAGGAAGTGACTGCAAGCGCGTGTCACTCTCACTTCCTGCTTGGCCGAATACCAGACAAGGAATATCGTGTACTAACGCGGTGTTCCCTAAGGGCCTGCTTTTGGCATTGCGGTGCATTGGGCGCCACGCACCGCATCTCTAACGCCAGTTTGCAGTGTGAAACCATCCTGAGGCTTTCAGACCTGCAGTCTTTGGTCGCCTCACGGCTGACGGTGCCCCGCCCTATTACCGTTTGATTTAATGGGCACTCCGCTTACTCAGCTATCAGACAGCGTCTATCTATGCCTGCCGTTCAGTGCTTTGAAGCTACAGTGGCAAAAGTCTGTGTTGCTCGCAGCCAGGGGCGGTTCTTCCATGAAGCAACGTGAATCATGTGCTTTAGGGTGGCAGCAATTAAGAGGGCGGAATGTGGTGGCTCCCCTCCCCAAATGCCCCCCCCCCCCCCCCCCCTACTTGCCCTCTCTAGATATGCTGCACCGCTTCACTCCTCTGCACTTAGCGTTCCAGTGATGGGATCTCCATCCTCCCGTCCAGCGTCCTGTATCCATGGCTACAGCGCTGCCTCATGTGACTCGTTACTTGCTGCTGGGTCACATGACGTGTTGCTGTAGTCAGAGAGGAAGCAGGACTTCCTGTGTGGCTGGTGATCCCATTGCTAATCTGCTAAGAGCGAGTGAGTGATGTGGCGCCAGTGCAGCACATACCCAGCATCCTGGGGATCAGAGTCGGGATGCTGCGGGCCAGCAGGGAGGAGATGCTGTCTTGGAGGAAGCAGAGGGAGGTAAGCGTAGTGACACTGCCCAGGGCCGGATTTAGGCCTAGGCCACCTAGGCCATGGCCTAGGGCACCACAGGAGCAAGGGCACCAAAGCAGCAGGCTAAACTGGGGCAGCATTTGCAAGCTTGCAAATGCTGCAATGCAGGAAGATCAGGTGAGCGCCTGATCTTCCTGCTGCCAGCCACCTGTGCAGCGGCCACCTTGCTCTTTGTGCACGTTGGCGTTGTGGTGGGCAGCTATGGACTTGAACAGCATTGGAGACGGAGGGGAAGAGGACGCTTCTTCAATGGAATTGAGTGACACTGATGGCTGCTGCAGTGTGGAGGCGAGCAGTACTGAAAGGGGGGGGAGGGGGAGTGGGAAAGGGGATATTAAGGGAGTCATCTGAGCTACCTATACTGGGGGGGGGAGGGGAAGGGCTCATCTGGCTACCTATACTGGAGGGCAGGGGTCATCTCGCTGCCTATACTGAAGGGGGGCAGCTGGTGACATTGGCCTTGGGCGGTAAAGAGTACAAATCCAGGCGTACGAGAGATAACGGCGCTGGAGACTTGGGCGCAGGATACAGCCGGTATATGGCTGATCCTGCTCCTGCACAAGTTCCTGGCGACGGTAATTACTATTCCCCCTCCAGGCCGCCATGGATAGTGGGGAATGAAATAATTCGGCTTCCCGAATTATTGTTTTAAAAGTAACTTCAGCTCCGTCTTCTGACGGCACTGAAGTTACACTCTGTGCGCTGCTATAGCTGTAATTCCTATTACGGCCTTTGGTGGCGCCGGCTGCGCCCAAGTCTCCTGTTCGCAAATCCGCCCCTGACACTGCCCGATGTATCTCTCAGTCTGAGGCTTGTACAGGAAGTGTTTTCACAACTTATTAAAGAGACACTTAAGCAAAAAAAAAAAATATGATATAGTGAATTGGTTGTGTACTATGAATAATTACTAGAAGATTAGCAGCAAAGAAAATATTCTCATATTTTTATTTTCACGTATATAGTGTTTTTTTCTAACATTGCATCATTCTATAATATGTGCAGATTACACAACACTCAGCATTCAAAATGATTCTTTCAGAGCAGTCTGTGAAGTAATGACCTCTCCTCTGGCAGAGAAAAAGTAAATAGTTAAATAACAGTTGAGATAATAAAAGTCAGATAACAGCCCTCTCCATGACTTTGAAAGTTGTAGAGCTTAATGGCTTGTTTGCATAGAGATAACAACTGGAGTTTCTTAACTCTTCCTGTACTGGAAACAATTAGACTGATGTATCTGATCTTAATGTTTTATTTCTTAGCTGTACTACACATACAAATCATAATATCATAATTTTTTTTCCGCTTCAGTGTCTCTTTAAATCAGCCCACAGCAAGCAAGGAAATATTCAAAATAAAGCCAGGTACACACATCCAATTTTACATTGGCCAAGCACTGACCAATGTTACCACTTACATGCAGTATGAGAGCCAACAAAGGTTGAATACCATGCACAGATTGTATAGACAAGCGCTCCTAATACATGGAAGTGGTAAAATTGGCAAATCATCATCCAATCGAAATTGGATGTGTGTATCAGGCTTCAGTTTGATATTACTATTGTTTTTATACCCACTTTTAAACATAATTGTGTAGATAAGATGAGAAATGATCTCTTGGGAAAAAATCATGAGAAAAGTAAATTAAACAGGAAGTGTCTGTGTTTGTGTCCAGGATAGGCTGCGCTCCTGCGGGTGCAACCAATCCCTTGCAGACGCTGCGTCGTACTTCACCCGCACAACGCGCGACTCTCTCCATTAGAAGCTGTAAGTGGCGGCGGATCGCACTTCTTCATTGGGATCCGCTTCAGTTACACTTAGGGCTCCACCAGTAGCGATTATCCGCGCTCGCCGTTTCTGCCAGCATTCATTTTACACAAATAAATTGAATTTAACTTAAAAGCCCCCATTAATATTACTCAACGCGCATTTCCCTTTCGTTATGTGAAGTCCGCTCTCTTCGCAGGGAATTAATCGCAGGAAATATCGTATATACGCTGGGATTAGCCACTCATCAGCCTGGTGTTATTATCCGGACGTAGTCCAGGCCTGACATCTTACAACACGCTACACGCACAGCTGGATGCTCGCCAACAGCTCCGCTCTGAAGCTCGCCATTAAAGAGGCCCTGTAGTGACATAGAGCAGAATGCAGTACATTATTTAGGATAAGCACTTTTACGGTAATTTTCCTGGTTTCAGCATTAGAAACACTTCCCTTATATTGCTGTATATTGGTATGTAGCCCTGCCCTACTAGTCAGGTCATAGCCTAGATTGTGTAGATATGCGGAATTCTTCTCCCATTCTGGGAGACCAGGTATATTTTCTACTGGCTTCAGAACTCTCAGTAAACAAACAGTAGATGATCACCTAGAGAATCCTCACAAATATTCGCAAACTGGGTCTGATAATGTTATCGAACCTGATGAAAATCTGTCCAGTCATTGATTTGATTGATTTCGGGCCAAAATTGATCTAAAGCCTTGATTAGACATGCTGCAAAACCTTGGTCACAAGTGCTTGACCAATGCACATGACGGATCCCCGCCACCGCCACTGCCCCCCCCCCCCCCAAGTGGTTCCCCCCCAGTGCCCGTAAATCCTCAACTGTCCGCTGGCATGGTCTCTTCCGTTGTCACACCTGTGTCCACTGTTACCGAGAGCGACTGTATGACGTGGCACCAGGCGGGTGTGTGATGTCACTCATGTGCCACGTGGTACAGGCTCTTGCAGTAACGTCAGATGAGCTGGGAGTTGCTCCAGTGGACAGATTCGAATTTACAGAGGACAGGCATGGGGGAGGGGTGTTCCGGCAATCGCCAGACTCAGGATTGCGTCTCTCTCCAAGTTGCTGCGACTCGGAGGGGGAATAGTATCTTACGCCGCCGGGGAGTTTAGCAGCAGCAGGGTGAGCCATCATTCGGCTCACCCTGTGCCCAACTCACCAGGGGCTCCATAATACGCATGCGGTAGCTGAGACATTTTCCATTTAGTGTGAAGGCTGGATTTATACTTTGAGTGCCCCTAGGCCATGTATGAAGTGACTCCGCCTTTATGTGCAGCTGTGCTCTCTGCGCCCCCCCCCCCCCCCCAACCATTCCATGTGCAGACCTTCTTCCATGTGTACTGTAGCCCCCCTCTTTCATAAACCGCTCCCTTAGGCATCATTTGCCCTTTTTCATTAAATGCTCTCCATCTTCAACCTCCTCTTTCATATGTAGCAACCCCTTATTCATGTTCAGGTGCTCCTTCAGACTGCAGCTGCCCAAAGCCTGGGCCTTTGTGGCCTTCACAGAAATCCAGCCCTGCTTGGTAGGAGGCCAGGCAGGTGGCGGAGGTGACATAGCCGGGTTGATTCCTGATAGGTTTTGTGCTGAAATCCATCAGGAATCGGCCTGTGGTGTATGGGCAGCCAATAGATCTCTCTGTGAGCAGACGCAATCAGAGAGAGATCGGTCTTATGATAGATCTGCCCATACACCGCCTTTATGGAGCCTTGTTCCACATTTTCCTAATTTTAATAACCTATATATTTCTAATCTATTTATATCTTTGAAAAAAACTTGAGTCTCGCTATACAGTGCACCTCTTCTGACAAGGACATCATGTTGCCTTCAGCGTATAGAGAAAAGTACCACCGCCTTCAAATCATTCACATTCACCCCCCCCCCCCAACTGTAAGTGCTGTGTTTTATACATAAAAGCTTCCCCTCTGACTGGCCATGGTGACCTCTCGCCAGTGATGGGATTGTTCCTGTTCCATAGCATGTCTTGATGAGATGCATATATCAACCCCTCACCTGCTTATGATGCCAGAGAGAAGGGCGGCAGGTGCCACTGGTTGTATGAGGATGGGGATTCGGGGATGCGTGGATGAGGAGGGTAGTGTGTGCCGCCTGTAATGAAAAAATGTACAATAAATCATTTTTACAGCTATATTTATTTAATGCAAAGATGTCATTCAATATCGTATGTACTCACATATAAGCCAACCCACGAATAAGCTGAGGTACCCACTTTTCCCACAGAAACCTGGAAAAAGTAATTTACTCACATATAAGCCCCCTTCACAGTATAGCCCCCTCCACAGAAGCCTGAGGTGCCCCCAGTACACATCACCCTTCCTCCCTATAGCCAGATGCGAATAAAGGATGATACAGCGGTGTCTCAAGGCACCACTAGATGGCGTCATAGATATGACACACAGCGATTGCCACACAGGAAGAATCCCCAATCATTGCACCGCAAACGTTTGGGCAATGTTGTTAATCGTCATGATTTTCCTGTATAAAACGTTGGTTGTTATGATAAAAAATGTCAGTTAAATATATCATATAGGAGACACACTGATATTTGAGAAGTGAAATGAAGTTTATTGGATTTACAGAAAGTGTGCAATAATTGTTTTAATAAAATTAGGCAGGTGCATAAATGTGGACACTGTTGGCTTGGTAAGCTTAGTGACCCCTGACTTACATACACAAGTGAATCAAATTATGAGAAAGAGTATTTAAGGGGGTAAATTGTAAGTTTCCCTCCTCTCTTAATGTTCTCTGAAGAGTAGCATAATGGAGGTCTCAAAACAACTCTCAAATGACCGGAAGACAAAGATTGTTCACCATCATGGTTTAGGGGAAGGATACAGAAAGCGGTCTCAGAGATTTCAGCTGTCTTTTTCTACAGTTAGGAACATATTGAGGAAATGGAAGACCACAGGCTCAGTTCAAGTTAAGGCTCGAAGTGGCAGACCAAGAAAAATCTCAGATAAACAGAAGCGACAAATGGTAACAACACTCAGAGTCAACCCACAGACCCGCTCCAAAGACCTACAACATCATCTTGCTGCAGATGAAGTCACTGTGCATCATTCAACCATTCGGCGCACTTTACACAAGATGATGCTGTATGCGAGAGTGATACAGAGGAAGCCTTTTCTCTGCTCACAGCACAAACAGAGCTGCTTGAGGTATGCTAAAGTACATTTGGACAAGCCAGCTTCATTTTGGAATTAGGTGCTGTGGACTGATGAAACTAAAATTGAGTTATTTGGGCATAACAAAGGGCGTTATGCATGGAGGAAAAACAACACAACATTCCCAGAAAAACACCTGCTACCTACAGTAAAGTATGGTGGTGGCTCCATCATGCTGTGAGGCTGTGTGGTCAGTGCAGGGACTGGGAATCTTGTCAAAGTTGCGGGATTCCACTTAGTATCAGCAGATTCTGGAGACCAATGTCCAGGAATCAGTGACAAAGCTGAAGCTGCGCCAGGGCTGGATCTTTCAACAAGACAACGACAATAAACACTGCTCAAAATGCACTAAGGTATTCATGCAGAGGAACAAGTACAATGTTCTGGAATGGCCATCTCAGTCCCCAGACCTGAATATAATTGAAAATCTGTGGAGTGAGTTAAAGAGAACTGTCCATGCTTGAAAGCCATCAAACCTGAATGAACTAGAGATGTTGTAAAGAGGAATGGTCAAAAATACCTTCAACCAGAATCCAGACTCTCATTGGAACCTACAGAAAGCGTTAAGAGGCTGTAATTTCTGCAAAAGGAGGATCTGCTAAATATTGATTTCACCTGCCTAATTTTGTTTAAACAATTATTGCGCACTCTCTGTAAATCCAATAACCTTCATTTCACTTCTCAAATATCACTGTGTGTGTCTCCCATATGATATATTTAACTGACATTTTTTATCGCAACAACCAACAATTTTTACAGGAAAATCATGAAAATTAACAAGCTTGCCCAAACTTTCGCATTCAACTGTAGATCTGTGGAAACAGGTCAGTGACTGTAAAATTGGTAGCATGGAGAATAATTATATATATATACCATATATATATATATATATATATATATATATATATATATATATATATATATATATATACAGTATACAGTATACATACAGTATACAAGTTTCTTCTGCCCTGCGCAATAATTTCAGGGCCACTTTAAAAATAGCGCCGCCCAATGCCTCTGGTAACATCATGCAGCCACCGCCACTCTGATTGGCCGCCAGGTCCCCGGAACAACAGCGGGGACATAGGGATCCCGGCGGCCAAAAATTAATGCAGGTGGCCGAGAGAGAAGCCTGGGTCCCACTTCGCAGCACTGATCGTGCGACAGGGACGTGCACCTGCCGCCTGCACTGACGTCTGCCTGGATCTTGACTACTCTCTGCCTGCTGTCTGCACCGACATCTGCCTGGATTTTGACTACTCTCTGCCTGCCCCTGCACTGACCTCTGCCTGGATTTTGACTACTCTCTGCCTGCCCCTGCACTGACGTCTGCCTGGATTTTGACTACTCTCTGCCTGCCCCCTGCACTGACGTCTGCCTGGATTTTGACTACTCTCTGCCTGCCGCCTGCACCAACCTCTGCCTGGATTTTGACTGCTCTCTGCCTGCCCCTGCACTGACCTCTGCCTGGATTTTGATTACTCTCTGCCTGCCCCTGCACTGACCTCTGCCTGGATTTTGATTACTCTCTGCCTGCCCCTGCACTGACGTCTGCCTGGATTTTGACTACTCTCTGCCTGCCCCCTGCACTGACGTCTGCCTGGATTTTGACTACTCTCTGCCTGCCGCCTGCACCAACCTCTGCCTGGATTTTGACTACTCTCTGCCTGCCGCCTGCACCGACCTCTGCCTGGATTTTGACTACTCTCTGCCTGCCGCCTGCACTGACGTCTGCCTGGATTTTGACTACTCTCTGCCTGCCTTATTTGTATAGTTTCACAATTTTTTAAGTTTATTCATACATTTAATTAATTCAACAAATTTGTGTTCTGATATTTTATTTATATGCAGAATGTCTACCAGGCTTTTATTCTGACATATTTTGGTGGGCTATGACTTAAACATTGGTGGCCTAAAATGCTTGAAAAAAATGTACCGCTTTTGACTTCTAATTCCAGACAAAAATGCACCGCCATGGAGGTTAAAAGAAAATAAATATGGCAGTCTCCATATACCTCTGACTTCAGTTGTCCTTTAAGCTTCTCTGCCAGTAACAAAACCTACTCCACCATCCGTTCTGATCCACTAACTTACATATAAGCTGAGGAGGGTAACTTTTCAGCACATTTTTGTGCTGAAAAATTAGGCTTATACGCGGGTATATAAGGTAATACAATAATATTTGTGTTTCAAAAGTTTTATTGAATTTTTAATTTAAAGAAAATTTATAACAAAAAAAACAAAACCTCCCCTGGGGGATACTCACCTCAGGTGGAGAAGCCTCCGGGTCCTATTGAGGCTTCCCCCGTCCTCCTCGGTCCCACGGCGGCGGAGGCGATAAAGCTCCCTGAACAGCTGGGATGTAAATATTTACCTTCCCAGCGCAGGCGCAGTATCGGCTCTCCGCTCGGAGATAGGCGGAAATAGCAGATCACTGTCGGCCTGCTCTACTGCGCAGGCGCAAGTCGCCTGCGCAGTAGAGCGGACCCGCCAGAGATCGGCTATTTTCGCCTATCTCCGTGCGGAAAGCCGCAACATCCTCATTGGGAAGCCTCATTGGGACCCTGAGGCTTCCCCTTCCCGAGGTGAGTAACGCCCAGGGGATCTTTTTTTGTTACAGGTTCTCTTTAAGGTGTACAGCGATATAATAACATCAAGGAAGTCATAACAAATATTGCAAATAGTACAATAGAAATCATCACAGTCAACCATCAATAACAATGGGAGTTAAACTGGCTAACAACTATAAACAGTAAACACAAACATATCTACTTGCAGAAGCATTGATTATGCCTCAGAGGACTGTAGTCTACTTTCCGGGGCATGCCTTGAAGTGGGGGGTCAGGTCGGGTCCCAATACACTAGGGACCAATAAATTGTGTGATTCTGGTGGTCTGTTGTCCAGTGATAGACAGAGCACCTAAAAAAGGGAAGGGAGGGTCGCAACTGTTGGCTTGGCAAGTGAGAAGAGAGAGAAGGAATAGAAAAAGAAGGAAAGTAGGAGAGAAAGAAGAAGAAAGCGGTCCATCTCACAGCCTCGCTATCAAAGATTCATCCATGGAGGGGTGTTCTAGCTGAAGCCAGGGGTCCCGGATCTTTTCAAACTTTTTATGGGTGTCCTTCAGGATAGTGGTCAGTTGTTCATTAACCATAAATGAGTTTATTCTAGATTTGACTTCACTACAATGAACTGAGGGTTTCTTCCAGTTCTGCGCGATAGTCATAGCAGCTGTTGAGGCCAAATCATTGAGGCCAGGTCTTTTCTCCCTTAGAGCTCAAACCGCATAGATTATAGATAGGTCTCAGATCAATACAGGGTTGCAGGTTGGATTGTGTTACAGAGGAAATAGGTGTTCATAAATGCCAGACTGTACAGGTGGCTTTTCAGTTTGAAATTAAATGCTTCCAGGGATGGAGATGTCTTGAGTGGGTGTGCCAGGGAGTTCCAAGGTGTAGAGGCAGCATGACTGAAGGCTCCGGCTCCAAAGTTTCTGAGATGGACTCTGGGGGGGTGACCATGTTATAAGATCCTTTCGATCTAAGATTGTGTGAGTTGTGTAGTAGAAACCATTCAGTAAATAAATAAATAATAATAAAATGAAAAAATAAAAACCAGTACTGCTGAGATGGATAAAGTACCTCCCTCTCACAATGCAGTATAATCTTGTTATAGTAAACTCTGATATAGTAAACATTCAGGTATAGTAAACTAGTGTCCAGGTTCCAGCCAAACCCCATTAAAGGGGAAAGGAATAACCCGTTATAGTAAACTCTGATAAAATAGTACTTCTGTTATAGTAAACCTGTTTGGCCCCTGTGGTGTTCTGTATCCGGCCATAGTGGAAAGTGGGCGGGTACATGTGTCATATATTAGTCAGAGACCCATGAGCCGTGGTTGGTGGGCTTGTAGCCTGCTCGCTATCTGGGCCTGTGTAGATTATCTCAAAAGCACCAGCCAGTGAGATCTATGCTTCCTGTGCAAGCTGCTGCCTGATTACTGAGGGAATTGCCTATCCTCTGGGACTTGCTTGTGCATGGCTGCAACCCAACACTATCATCCAGGCTGCACACAAATGTGGACAGAGGAGCACACCATCAATACTGTATCTGCATTAACTGGTGGGACCTATGCTTCCTGTGCAAGCTGTTGTGTGATTATTGTATGCAAATCCCTGCATATTGATCTAGCTTAGACACTGTCTGTGCTTGCTTGCTGAAGCATTAAAAAGAAAAAAACACTCCCAATTATTGACTGAATTAGGATACAGTACTAAAATATACTTTATGTGCTTGAGTATGGACCATTTCTGATATAGCAAACTTGTGATTTAGCAAACCATTTTTCCCGGTCCCTTGGAGTTTACTATAAAGGAATTCTACTATACTTCTAAACTCAATGAGGTATCCG
The DNA here is from genome assembly GCF_040937935.1 of Hyperolius riggenbachi. Classification (NCBI taxonomy): domain Eukaryota; kingdom Metazoa; phylum Chordata; class Amphibia; order Anura; family Hyperoliidae; genus Hyperolius; species Hyperolius riggenbachi. The sequence continues at coordinate 211,750,479 of NC_090657.1, read as the reverse complement.
CTGTCTTTTCCATTTACTAATCTATCTGCCCTCTGCACCCTCTCACCATACATTCGCTGATATATCTATAGCGGCTTGGGCAGATTTCAGCAATGCGTACCAGTCTGTAACATTGCTGTGTTGCTGAACTTAACACAGAAATGCATTGTGTGCATAACCCTTAGCATTTTTTTTCTATATTTCCTATAGTTATTTTCCCCTTTTGTATTTGTACCCCATCGACAAAGTACAGACCCTATTACAGAATACCACTTAAGCCGGACGCATGCAGGTTTCAACACAGTCGCTCCAAACAATCCACACCGGCGCAGTTCTGAAAGCGACTGAATAATCCCCTCGATGGAAAATCAATTGGAGAGTAACGATTAATGTTACTCTCTCCCCCCCATGTCTGTTAGATGAAATTCCATGGCCACCTCTGAAGTCAATCGATAAACTTATACTGAATATTAAATTTTCCTTCTTAAAACAGAGGATGTTCGCATTTCTTTAGCATTATGTGAGCAAGGAGGAACTCCTATGACCAGGCCTGTTTTTAGGGGCATGCGGGCGAGGCGAGTTACCTTCTAGGGCAGCCTTTCTCAATCTTTTTACCTTGGAGGAACCCTGCAAATAACGTTTGGATCTCAAGCAGGGCCGGCCCTAGACTTTTTGCCGCCTGAGGCAAATTTTGAAAAAATTGCCCTGCACCAAATCCCCCCTGTGTGAATGACTGGCTGTTAGGTGAGAAACACATTAGCAAGCTAGTCTGTAGGCAGAGAGGATATATTTTGTATTTTTTTAGTAGTGATGAGACCATTCTCCATAGAAAACCATTGACAGAATAAAGGCTATTTTAGGTTATGAGAACATGCTGTTTGCGCTGCGATCACGCAGTGATCACGAGGGATGAATCATACTTCCACGTTGTGGATAGGCTGAAAGCCGACTACACCCTATCACAGCAAGTACTGAGCATGCGTGGCACGCGTTATGGTTATATAACATTGTGTTGCAATAAGCGCGTAACCCTGAATTAACTGTTTCAGGGATTGCACGACTTAACTAGAACTAGTCCTGTTCATGAAAATATTGACTATAAGTCATCCAACCGTAGTGAAGCTCATGCCTGAGCATCCCCAGGATGCAACGTACAATACAGTGGGCGGCGTTGCAGGAAGTGACGTCAGTGGAGCGCACGCTAGAACGAGGAAGAGGTGAGTGATCCCCACCCTTGCCTCTTACTGTCCGCTGCTTATTCGCCATTTAAAACTGGAGGGGAGCGCAGATCAAGGGACCCAGGCGAGGGAGGGGGGGGGTCCGACCCCCCTCCCCACCGCTAGCCCCAATACCCCCGTCCTGCCCGCTACCCCTCCAGCTCGGTGGCCGGCCCCCCCGCACGGGCGGATGCCGCCCCTAGAAATTTGCCGCCTGAGGCAAAAGTTTTACCCCGCCTCATGAGCGGGCCGGCCCTGATCTCGAGGAACCCCTGCAAACAATTTTTTGGTCTCGAGGAACCCCTACATTTATTTTTCAGGAGACGTGGTCTGTAAATAGATTAGGCTGCTAATTTCACTATCTCCTATTACACTGCCACTCATTATACTGTCTCCTGACCCCCCAATTTAGTGCTTCTTATTACAGTACCACCTATTATAGTGTGCTCTATTATACTTCCCATACCATGGGGTAAAATGCCAAGGAACCCCTGAAGAGTCCTCAAGGAACCCTGGTTGAAAAAGCCTGTTCTAGGGAGTATTGATAGAGGAGGGAGAAGCAGGCTCATGCAGAGTGGAGGGTGAAGGGACTGTAAGCACTGGACACACCCGTTTCATCTTCTGCCTAGGCATCCCACACACTCGCCCTGACATCTGTTTAGCTTAGTAACTGTCCTGCCCATGATGCATCACTTCCGCTCAGTGTGGGAATATGCAACTCATTCATCAATGTTTCTGATGGATTTCACAGAGTTTATCAGTAAACAATGTTGTGAGTGATGGCAAATCTTTTAGATACTTGTGCCCAAACTGCAACTCGAAACCCACTTATTTATCACAAAGTGCCAGCATGACAATTTATACTGAATACTGAGGTTTTTGTTTTAGTAGAAAAAAATGACATGTAATTAAAATGCAGCAATGACCCCACATTTAAAATGCAGCAATGACCCCACATTTGAAATGCAGAAATCATGCAACATTTGAAATGCAGCAATTACCCCCACAACGAAATGCAGCAATCATCCCACATATGAAATGCAGCCATTCCTGACACAAATGAAATGTAGCAAATTGCCTCACATATGAAATGACAAATGGTAGAGCAAGAGGGTAGAGCTTGTCAGAGCACACAAGCTCTGTGCATGGCTTCTCCTTCTCTGCCCGGCTTGCAGCGTCCAATCGGTGAAGGGGCAGAGATAAAAGAATATCTGCGGGAGTGGTGGCAACGGGGCAAAAGCGAGCATACCCACAGAGACGGAGTGCCATTGGTTCGCCACTGCGGGATTAGACCACCGCTCTGATGTATTTCACCCATTATGGCACCATTGCAATGCATTGCATGTCCTCCTACGCCCTTCCCCTACCCCAATGCCAGTGCAAGCGGGCCCTTACAGTTAAGCATCCACTTTCAGACACACTTCTCAGATATGGGGGTCTTACAAGCGAATTGTACGGCGGAAACACAATGCCGGCATTTTGCATACCAGCGTATATATAAACAGCTAAATGCGGTTTGTTTTTCTCACGCTTGCCTTGAGTACCGCTTTGATGTGAAAGCCAGTATTTGTTTTTGACAGTATGTATAATTTATTGTACACAAGACCATCTCAGAGCATCCTAGCCCGTGTGCGTTTCTCTGCAGTGTGTTTAGCGATGGAGGGAGGGTAGAAAAAAACCAACGTGTTGTGGAGAGCTGAGACCCGCTGAGAGTGCTGAAACCGCAAGTGAGGGGTGGGGGAATGCATAAAAAGATTTATGAGGGCAGTAAACAAGTTAGGGGCAACCTTGGCCGTCCATGCTTCCTGGGCACTGTGGCACGAAGCAGGTGGTTTCAGCACACTGTGCGGTTAAGGTTAATTCAGGGTTCTGGTGAACGCCTGATCCTGATTTACATCTCCCTCCGAGTCAGACCCTGATGTACATCACAGAAGCCTATAGGTATAGATGTCCTGGCACCCTAGATTTAGGCCTCCATGAGCCTACAAATCCTGGCCAAACGGCACCGCAAGTGTGCTGTCACTCCTCCCTTACTTGCCTTGCCCAGCATAGGTAGCTACAGTTGCCCCTTAGCATTAGGTAGCTTGAGTAACCTCAGTATTAAAGAGAAACTCCAACCAAGAATTTAACTTTATCCCAATCAGTAGCTGATACCCCCTTTTACATGAGAAATCTATTGCTTTTCACAAACAGACCATCAGGGGGCGCTGTATGACTGACATTGTGGTGAAACCCCTCCCACAAGAAGCTCTGAGGACCGAGGTACTGTTGGCAGTTTCCTGTCTGTGAACCTTGCTACATTGTGGGAAACAGCTGTTTACAGCTGTCTCCAACTGCTAAAACAGCAAGCATCAGCTACATCACCTGCCAACAGTAAAAATGTCACCATGTAATAAATGCCAGAATGTAAATCAGGAAGAGGAAATATTTTACATTGAGCAAACACTGACTAAATCATTTATACATAATTATTGTAAAAATAAGAAGTTTTAAATCAGGATGATACCATTTATTGGCTAACTAAAAATGAATAAAAATAAGCAAGCTTTCGGCCTTGCAGCCTTCGTCGGGCTTACATCCTGTTGATCCTGGGAAAAGGCTGTAAGCCCGACGAAGGCTGCAAGGCCGAAAGCTTGCTTATTTTTATTCATTTATAGTTAGCCAATAAATGGTATCATCCTGATTTAAACGTAAGGTTCAGGCACAGGCAAAAAAAAAAAAAAAAATTCAAATCCACTTACCTGGGGCTTCCTCCAGCCCGTGGCAGGCAGGAGGTGCCCTCGGCGCCGCTCCGCAGGCTCCCGGTGGTCTCCGGTGGCGCGCCCGACCTAGCCAGGCCGGCGGCCAGGTCGGGCTTCTTCTGCACTCCAATCTGCGTTTCACGCGGGCGCGATGACGTCATCGGACGTCCTCCGGGCTGTACTGCGCAGGCTCAGAACTCCTGCCTGCCACGGGCTGGAGGAAGCCCCAGGTAAGTGGATTTGGATTTTTATTTTTTTCACTGTCCCTGAACCTTCTCTTTAAAACTTCTTGCTTTTACTGATGGCTAGCACGGTACAATACCCTACTGCTACTATTGTAAAAATGAAGCACTTTTTTAGTACATTATTTTCACTGGAGTTCCTCTTTAAGTAGCTAGCGGTGCCCCTACGTTAAGGGAGATCATCAGTGCAATGCAGAGAGCTGGGTGAGTAACCTCTCATTTACACTCTCACCAGGACACTGCATAATGAAAGTAAGGGAGGCATTTAGGGAGAGGAGTGGGCCGCCTTTCCCTCATCAGGCGCCTGTAGGCACATGCCTACAGTGCCTTATGGTAAATCTGGCCCTGCCCCGAGTTGCAACGACTCGGAGGGGGAATAGTATTTTACACCACCAGGGATTTGAGCAGCAGCAGGGTGAGCCGTCATTCGGCTCATCCTGTGCCCAGCTCACCGGCGGCGTACATATGAGCCCTGGATCCCACAGCAGGAGCTTTGTGGCAATTGTAAAGCTTCCGCGTTTTGCTGAATCGCAGAAGTGCTGCAATTTCTCTGCGATTCCCTGAGCGATCATGATTTGGCTACTGTAGCCACTGATGCGATTGCTGCGGAAACGCTACGATCGCAATGCTGCTAGTGGAACCACCCCCACCATGGGGATCCACGCGTGGAGTGCTTTGTCGATCACAGATGAATGGTAAGTGCTGCAAAAGGGCTCTCAGTGGGTCCCAGTTCTAAATTAGCATAAAATTACCATAAGCTTTGCAACAGTTCAGAATCGTAAACATCGCATAGACCATCCCTAGTTGGGTAAGTGGGTAGCAAAGCCTGAACTACTCTACTGATCAATGGCTAGCACAGACAAGGCCAGAAGACCAACAGGGCACTCTAGGCGGGTGCCTAGGGGCCAGTAGGTGTTCAGGAGCCTAGCTGACAACTCCACTAAACCCTGTCCCCCAGTGACAAATTCCAGGGGACTGGTTTTAATACATCCTAATTCATCTTTACCAATGTGGAACATAAACAGATATTCTGCTTTCTAGGTAATAAAAAAATTCAAAAAAAATCCCTTTAATAGAATGTGCTGGAAGCAGTGTGAGCTGTTATTGGCACTGCGCTATACATAATACTGTACATTCAGGTGAGAGGCCTGCGGCTCAAGGCTGCCCTCTGCTGGCTGAGCTGGAAGGAGCAGACACCTATAGCAGGGGAGGCAGCACTGTGACAATGCAGCAGCTGCTGATGTTGTGCATCAATAGAGAACTAGAGAACAGTGCTGGGCGAGGGCGCCTCTTCTCAGCATCCCACACAATAAGGGGGGGGGGGGAGTGAATCACGGAGGGTGAGAAGCAGCTGAGTCAAGGAGAGCAGCCCACGCTGGCGCTACGTGGGAGAACGACAGGCAGCAGAATCAGCACCGCCGCCTGGCACAGCGACGCTACCGTGCAAGCGCTGGGCATCCACGCCGCTGCTAGGCTCATCACAGTGTTACTGTACGTGTGTTATTAATCAGCGGCCACATCCCTGTGTGATAATGTGTTTATTATGTGGTGCTGATTATTCATCCCCCTCCAGTGCATGTTTACATGTACTATGGCATTAATACCCAAACACCCCTGTGGTCACCCAGCCCCCTGTGACACCCCTGTGGCCCCTCAGCCTCCTGTGACGCCCCTGTGGTCACTCAGCCTCCTGTGACACCCCTGTGGTCACTCAGCCTCCTGTGACACCCCTGTGGTCACTCAGCCTCCTGTGACACCCCTGTAGCCACTCAGCCTCCTGTGACACACTTGTGGTCACCCAGCCTCCTGTGATACCCTTGTGGTCACCCAGCCTCCTGTGACACCCTGTGGATCCTCAGCCTCCTGTGACACCCCTGTGGTCACTCAGCCTCCTGTGACACCCCTGTGGTCACTCAGCCTCCTGTGACACCCCTGTGGTCACTCAGCCTCCTGTCACAGTCCTGTGGTCACTCAGCCTCCTGTATCATGCCTGTGGTCACTCAGGCTCCTGTCACACCCCTGTGGTCACTCAGCCTCCTGTCACACCCCTGTGGTCACTCAGCCTCCTGTCACACCCCTGTGGTCACTCAGCCTCCTGTCACACCCCTGTGGTCACTCAGCCTCCTGTCACACCCCTGTGGTCACTCAGCCTCCTGTCACACCCCTGTGGTCACTCAGCCTCATGTATCATGCCTGTGGTCACTCAGCCTCCTGTCACACCCCTGTGGTCACTCAGCCTCCTGTCACACCCCTGTGGTCACTCAGCCTCCTGTCACACCCCTGTGGTCACTCAGTCTCCTGTCACACCCCTGTGGTCACTCAGCCTCCTGTCACACCCCTGTGGTCACTCAGCCTCCTGCCACACCCCTGTGGTCACTCAGCCTCATGTATCATGCCTGTGGTCACTCAGCCTCCTGTCACACCCCTGTGGTCACTCAGCCTCCTGTATCATGCCTGTGGTCACTCAGCCTCCTGTGATACCGCTATGGTCCCTCAGCCTGCAGTGATGCCACTATTGTCACTCAGCCCCCTGTGACACAGCTGTGGTGACTCAGCCTCCAGTGACACCGCTGTGGTCACTCAGCCTCCAGTGACACCGCTGTGGTCACTCAGCCTCCAGTGACACCGCTGTGGTCACTCAGCCTCCAGTGACACGGATATAGAAAACTAGCAGGGATTTACAGTAATTGTTTTTCATTGATTTTTTTTTTTTTTAACAGAATTGGCCTCAAGACCACTCTTTTTCCAGGGCTGTTCTGTGTCATACCAGGTCTCGAATACACCCCCTTGTAGGTCTGAGTAATAGATAGCATCCTACAAATATCAACAGGAAAAATCGTTAAGTGTATGGCCATCTTTACTGTGCTTACTAAACCATGCCAGGTTGGCTTGCAGACTTTACTTAGAGATAGTGCACACTAAAATCTCTATTGCAAACAATAGTGCTTAGCAATTTTGTGAAGCGATTTTCAGAGCGATTTTTGAATGAAGGAGCATTTTTTGTTCATTCATTCAAGCTGAATCGCTCCCAAAAATGCTACATGCAGCATGTTTGCGATTTTAGAAAAATCCCAACGCTGCTGTGGGAGCACCTTCATAGGGTTTCAGTAGCCAAGCGCTTTTCAAAGCGCCGGTGATCTGAAAAGCACTCAGAAGCGCTCTTGGTGTGCACCAGCCCTAAGTCTGCAAGAAACGTGATCTCATCTAGAGACATGGCATTATGGAAAACTCACAAAAAACACTAGTGCACATAAGAAGCAGGGGCCCTGGGCTCTGCTACCAGCTGGGACCCCAACTCCGCATGCAGCACAAAAGGGCAGCACAGGTGGACCCACCACCACCAGGGAAATCAGCTGCCACAAAATCAGAATGAAAAACACAAGAAGCCAATGCTCAATCGAAGACAAGCAACTTGCCATTTAAATTGGTTCGCAGACAGCTTGTCAGCCAATAAAAAGATGCAAATACACCAGTGTTTGCCATACCAAATCTCGTAGCCGTGACAGCATGCGCATGTACAGAGCACTTCCGGCAATGGGCGTGTGATCAAGAACGGACGCAGCGTCTGCGCAATATTGCCAGGAAGTGGCTGCAGAGGGCATTTACGAGAGGTTGGAAGGGGACGGAGAACGAGGGGGAACAGTGGGCATTTTACTTTTTAATTCAGCTCTGGCATCCTTTAAATAGCACGTTTCTGTCTTGGGGTGAGCCATCGCTTCTTGTATTTGGCATTCTGATTCTGTGGCAGCTGCAGGTGATACCCTTGGTGGTGGGAGCCCCTGCGCTGCCCTGATGTGTTGCATGCAGAGTGGGGGTGCCAGGTGGTGGCAGACGGATCAGTAAATAATGGCGCACAGCGCCTATGCATAGAAATGGCGCCGCATTAAAAAGATACGCTTATCGCTATTTATCGTTAGCACTGCATAATAATGGTGCACAGGGGGGAAAAAAAAGGAAAAACGGCACACAGTAACGTTATTTATCAATAGCGCCCTACGTAAGCCAAACTGCAGCCATCATTTAACTGCAAAACGGTGAATGGATTTAATGTAACACTGTCAAAGTTAGGGTTAGGCACCATCAGGGGAGATTTAGGGTTAGGCACCACCAGGGGGGTGGTTAGGGTTAGGCATCACCAGGGGGGGGGGGGGGGTTAGGTACAGAGAGGGTTCTGTGTGTTAACGCTAAATAACGATAAGCCTTTAATGCTAAATAGCGATAAGTGATAAAACGGATTAGCGGCAACACCGTGTGCCATTATTCGCAGGCACCATTTTCAGATTGATCCGGTGGCAGAGCCAAGAGCCCCAGCTTCTCATGAGCACTAGTGGGTTTTGTTTTATTTTTGTAATTTCTAATTTTACATTTGCAGCTCCTAGTGTCAGTGGTAGGCAGGGGGGGGGGGGGGGGGGGGGGGCTTGGAGAGGGATACCTGCATACGGTGCCCACTGCTGGTCACAATCTACAATTGTGTGTGACTGAGCTCTCTGTCTGTGGACGTCTGTTTCAGCTCTTGCTAGGCTTGGTAATGCAGACACAGCTGCATGTATTTGCATCTATTGGCTGACAGGCTGTCTGCGGACCATTATAAAAGGACGACTGAAGTGAGACGAATATGGAGGCTGCCTTGTGTTTTGCATTATGGAAAACTCCCTTTTACAAAACTGAAGCCATGCAATAAAAGGTTTCTTAAAACTCTACAGATGACCTCTAAACCATGTACAGCAGATTTTCAAGGCTGACACAAACAATACAAATTCCTGTCAGAACGATGGGTCGAATCGATCATTTCCGGCATGTCCGATCTGCTCCTGATTGAGAACGGAATCAATTTTCAGATCAGTACTGCACAAAATCAATCCCATTCTTGATCGGGAGGCGGGAGCAGATCGGACAGGCTGGAAATGATTGATTCGACCAGTTAATCTGACGGGAAATTGATTCGTGGGCACCAGCCATTAAAGGTCCATGTCCAACAAGCGATTTTTCTGAGCAATCTTGCGCGTCAAACAATATTTTCCATGATATTGCGCAACATTCGCGATATCGCGCATCGTCCATTAAACAATGTTCAGTGACAGCCGATTGCGCAAGATAATCGTTCACTTTGAAGACAGATCCAATCATGGACATTAAAAGGACACCCGAGGTGAAAATAAACTGATGAGAAAAACAATTGTATCTGACCTCCTTCTAAAAAATTACTTTTTTTTAGATATCATGCAATTTTATTTTATAATTAACCGGTTCAGCACCACAGTGTCGAAAACCTCATGCATCCGAGTAACGTTCACCTCCCATTCATTCGCCAATAACTTTATTGCTAATTATCACAATTAATTGAACTATATCTTGTTTTTTCCGCCACTAATTAGGTTTTCTTTGGGTGGTACATTTTGCTAAGAATTTTTCTAAATCCATTTTAACAGGAAGATTAAGAAAGAAATGGAAAAAATTCATTCTTTCTCAGTTTTTGGCCATTGTAGTTTAAAATTAATACATGGTACCGTAATTAAAACTCATGTATTTTATTTGCCCATCTGTCACGGTTATTACACTGTTTAAATGATGTCCCTATCACAATTTATGGCGCTAATATTTTATTTAGAAATAAAGGTGCATTTTTTCAATTTGCGTCAATCACTATTTATAAGCTTATAATTTAAAATAATATAATAACATACTCTCTTGACATGCATATTTAAAAAGTTCAGACCCTTGGGTAACTATTTGTTGTTTTTATTTTTTTGTATTACCAATAGCCGAAATCAGACTGCGCTCCACAGATTACAGCACCAAAGATATAGGGGATCGCAACTAAACAAGAGTACCTCACTCCAAACAATTCAAATCCAAAAACCAGTTGCGCGTCAGATCCTGCTTATAGCATACAGCATGAAGATCTCCCTATAAAAAGAACAAAGGTGCGCACATAGTGCGCACATAGTGCCCAATACTGCTATTTTAACAGATCCTGACACCTCGTGCTGCACTCCTGAGGGATGTGCCACCACCTGGGGAATACAATGGGTCGGCCCCCCTCGTGAATTCACTCACCAGCTCACGACTTGCACTTCGCATATAGTATATAATTCTGCTGTCCAGGCGGTATATCCAGGTATAAATCCAGGCTTTATTAAAAGAATAAAAGGCAGTGGGTGACAGACCTCTCCTCTCCCTGGCCGCGGTACACAGGGTAGTGCGTCTCCACGATCCTGCCGATACTGTCCCGGTGACGTCAGCGCGCTCCAGGGCCCCTGAATGAGTCACTGAGACCAAACGCGTCGGGCGGAGCTTAGGAGCGCGCTGACGTCACCGGGACAGTATCGGCAGGATCGTGGAGACGCACTACCCTGTGTACCGCGGCCAGGGAGAGGAGAGGTCTGTCACCCACTGCCTTTTATTCTTTTAATAAAGCCTGGATTTATACCTGGATATACCGCCTGGACAGCAGAATTATATACTATATGCGAAGTGCAAGTCGTGAGCTGGTGAGTGAATTCACGAGGGGGGCCGACCCATTGTATTCCCCAGGTGGTGGCACATCCCTCAGGAGTGCAGCACGAGGTGTCAGGATCTGTTAAAATAGCAGTATTGGGCACTATGTGCGCACCTTTGTTCTTTTTATAGGGAGATCTTCATGCTGTATGCTATAAGCAGGATCTGACGCGCAACTGGTTTTTGGATTTGTATTTTTTTTGTATTGTATTTTTTTTTTTAATAACAAATGTATTTGGGTAATTGTTGGTGTGGGAGGGAAACAGCCAATTTTACATGTAAAATAATATCATTGTTTAATAAAAAAATGTATGTAGGTGCAGTTTACTATTTGGCCACAAGATGGACATAGTCAAAAAAGTCCTGGATGCAAACGATCTCCCATCCAGGAACTACAAAGAGGCTGGGAAACTTTTTTCCGGGCAGAAATACTGCGCTCTCTGAATAGAAAGCGTCTGTATATCTCTGGGGGACTTAGATCGGTGAATGGGAATTATATTCCCATTCACTGATCAGGAGGCTAGCGGCGGGGGCGTGCGCACCATGCAGCGGCAGCAGCAGAGCCTACCTGGACAAGTAAGTTCGTCTAGAAAGGCTGAACTGGTTAAATCTAGTTTTTATGTTTTTACTGTTTCATTGTCTCTGCTCAATGACTCCTTCATTGAAGCATGCCAGAGGTCAAATCTATGAATTATTGACCCTTTTTATCTCTTTCCTGCTCTCAGAAGTCATTTACTGACAGTAAAGTGTTTTGTGGCTGTAATTACTTATTAGTGAGGGTTATTATAGTCTGGCCCAGTGTGACCCAGACAGAAACTGTCACTTGCATACCTGGTGTTTAAAGGGATCCTGAGCGGGGGTGGGTTACATTTAAAATCTGTACTCACCTGGGGCTTCCTCCAGCCTACCATAGGCTGCGAAGTCCCCCAGCGTCCTCATGGCTCCATTCTGGATCCCTCTGGCAGCTCCATTACCGGCGACACTCCCTCTGAGTGTCGGGCCAAGGCTTCCTGATCCGTGACGCTCTTCGTCATCACGCCGTCCGCTACGCATCATCGCAGCAGCTGCCGTGACAGTCCTGCGCATGCCTAGTTTTCTAACTATGAATCGCAGGACTGTCGTGCCGGCCGCCGCGATGACGCATAGGGGCCGGCGTTATGACGAGGAGCGTCATGGATCAGGAAGCCTTGGCCCGACACTTAGCAGGAGTGTCGCTGGTAACGGAGCTGCCAGAATGGAGCCAGGACGATGCCGGGGGACCTTGCAGCCTACGGTGGGCTGGAGGAAGCTCCAGGTGATTTCTTTAAATGTAACCCACTGCTCAGAATCCCTTTAACTCTTTCAGACAGAGAAAAAAAAAAAAAAGGAACACAGCATAGTTATTAGTGTGCTTGGCACTGTACATACCCATGTCTATCTCATCATGTCACATCGGTTGTCCTTTAACCCCTGCACTAAACTGCAATCGGTAAGTTATACGTTTGCACCATCGTTTGTTCCCACATTCACAATTGCGAAAATGAATCAGGGAATGATTGTTTTTCGGATATTAGTCACCGCGTTACCCCCTGATCTATCTACCGTGGTCTTTTGTGGTATTAGTCTTTAGCGTTGCTTTCAGCAGTCAGTGGGCCTGACATCAACACAGGAAGATTTCTCCAGGAGGTGGGCTCAGTCATCTTCTGCAAGACTAGAGACAGGTGCTCTTCAGATATGCGACTGACAAGACAAGCGGAATCAGGCGACAGTCTGCATCCCACATGCAGCAGCTCCGTCTTCTCTCTATGCAGGGAAGGAAGACATATCTATGGAACATGATGTACGGAACACTGTGTGTGTCGCAGGAGACTTGTGAGAGCAGAGGATGACCCAGTGACAGGTGCGGAGAACTCCCACAATTTTTTTTCCTGCAAATTACATAGGGCACGCTTCTTGTAGGGTGACTCAATCTGTTCAAGGGAAATGTACAGATGCCAGGATTCCTGGAAAACGGATGGGGCTGTTCTCATCCGTCCGTGTCTGACTCCCCTCCATCCAAACACAACATCGTTCTGCCTGCTGACTGTGCTGCCTTCCGCTCCAAGATCACGTCTCCGAAATGCCAAGCGCCCTAATGGCAAGGCTTCAGTACCAGGTTATTGCAGAAAATCCCCTCCTATATACTATACCAGTGGCGTAGCTAAGGAGCTGTGGGCCCCGATGCAAGTTTTACAATGGGGTACCAGGGATGAGCAGAAACTACGCCAGTGCGAATTTACGCATCGTAGTTTGCATCTACGCATCGTAGTTCGTAGATGAAGTTGCAGAACTTACGAATTTACACGTAGCGAAGTACTGCTACGCGTAGCTTACTATGCGTAGTTAACATGTGTATTGTGTAGTGAACTATGTATGCATTACTCGCGTCCATTTTTCCGCGTACGATTGTATGCGTACAAATTTACGCATTGGAAAGGGGAATGTACGCATAGAAGAGCTCCCGGAATAATCATCTAAAGAGGAATTAATGCGCAAAATGCATACGTGTAGTTCCAGCGTAGTGAAGTTGGCTGATTACGACCATCCCTGCGGGGTACTCCCCCCCCCCCCCAACACTCTATACATAACAATTGATATAGCGCACCAAAGCCTGCAAAGGACAACCACAGTGTCAGAGCTGCAAAAAAGGGATGGGGAGTAGAGAGTTACTATTCAAAGTATCTATAGAAGTGATTATTACAAGCACAGGACCAATAGAGAGCTAATACTGTGATAGAGGGTGGACCCTTCGGGGCCCCGATGTGGTGGCTACCTCTGCACCCCCTATTGCTACGCCACTGTACTATACAAAGTAACAAGAGCATCCAGTACAAGTCCACCCTGTAACTACTGACTGTTTTAACTGAGATGGATATGGAGGCTGCCATATTTATTTCCTTTTTAAACAATACTGATTGCCTGATTGATCTATTTAGAGCAGCAGCATCTGAATCGCCCACCTGAAACAAGCATGCAGCTAATCCAGCCAGACGTCAGTCAGAAACACCAAACGTGCATGTTTGTTCGGGGCTCTGTGGCTAAAAATATTACAGGGACAAGATCAGTAGGACAGCCAGGTAATCTGTATTGTTAAAAGGAAATAAATATGTCAGCCTCTATGTTCCTATCACTTCAGATGAGCTTTGAATGATACCTGAAGTGACAAAATGAAGTGTGTGTCTGTACAGCCCCAAACTTCCATAGTACTATGCCTGTTTCTCACTGTAACGGTTCAGAATTCAGGTATGTAAATTATATACTCTCGCCAGTCAAACTATAGTGCAACTCTTAGGGCCAGTGCACACAAAAAAGCGCTAGCGCAATCACAAAAGGCTCAGCACCTTTTGTGGTGGTTTTTCTAGGCGATTCTAGGCATGTGACTAGTGATTTTCAAATCATGCCTCGCGATTTTTGGAGCGTTTTTGTGTAGTTTTTTTTATTTTTTATTACAGTAGAGCTGTAACTGGACAGCTTCTGTAACAAAACCGATTGGAAAATCACTCTGATCTGGCGCTTTTCAGAGCAATTTTCCACTTTCCTATAGTTAACATTGAGGCTGAATTGCCTCAGAAATCAGCAGAAATGCTGTAGGACCTGTGTTTGCGTTTAGGAAAAAATGACACTCTGGTGTGATCCATCCCATTCAAATACATTAGCCAAGCGCTTTCGCTGCTCCTGACGAGCTCGCTGCTGTTTTCCCATCTCTATAAGGGCAGAGCCCTGTGAGCAGGTCAGGAGCTGATTTCATTGGCTCCTGACCCTGTCTATCAACGTAACCCGCTCCCATTGGCTTACATTGATAGGCAGAGTCAGGAGCCAATGAAAGCGGCTCCTGACCGGCTCACATGACTCTGCCGTCATAGAGACGGCAGAGTGGGTGGCCCAGGTTCCCGATGTGCGGCGGTGACGGTGATTATCCATCAGGATTCCACCGTTTCTGGTACCAGCGGTCTCTGGTCCTTAAGGACCAAAGTGGTTAAACACACAATAAGACTGTAGGAATCCAGGAAAGTTCTATTTTGGAGTAGGACTTTAGATACAATTATTTATTTACACTGCAGGTTTCCTTTAAGGACAACTTAACCACTTCACCCCAAAGGGTTTTTTAACCTAAAGGACATGAGCGATTTTCACCTTTCAGTGCTCATCCCTTTAAAGGATACCCGAACTGACATGTGACATGATGAGATAGACATGGGTATGTACAGTGCCTAGCAAACAAATAACTATGCTGTGTTCCTTTTTTTCTTTCTCTGCCTGAAAGAGTTAAACATCAGGTATGCAAGTGGCTGACTCAGTCCTGACTCAGACAGGAAGTGACTACAGTGTGTCCATCACTAATAAGAAATTCCAACTATAAAACACTTTCCTAGCAGAAAATGGCTTCTGAGAGCAAGAAAGAGGCAAAAAGGGGAATTTCTTATCAGTGAGGGTCACACTGTAGTCACTTCCTGTTTGAGTCAGGACTGAGTCAGCCACTGATATTTAACTCTTTCAGGCAGAGAAAGAAAAAAAGGAACACAGCCTAGTTATTTGTGTGCTAGGCACTCTACAAACACATGTCTATCTCATCATATCACATGTCACTTCGGGTATCCTTTAATTTGCTAATAGTGAACCGCCAGACTAAAAATCGACTCAGCAGCACTGAAAAGGCCTGGTGTTTCTTTAACAGTTTCACAGCATCAGAACTTTGTTTCTCTTATACAAGCCTCATTTTTAGCTGCACAGAAGAAAACTGCCCGGGCTTTTTTCCCCTGATGCTGTGCAAAGCATGATGGGATTTCTGATGTTGTTGTTCTCATTCTGCTGCTTTGGTGCAATTATTTTTTTTTAACATTTTGAATTTGACATTTGAAGCCTAGCGTGTGCTGCTGGGAGGGGTTATCAGGACACAGGAGAGTTGGAACTGTGTCTCCTGCTCCTTGTCACCTACTTTCAACCAAAAAGATGGCAGCCCCCATGAATCACAAACATTTGCCTGTTCTTTTAAAACCGGGTAGGTAAAAAATTATATTACCTATCTATTGTAACATAACTAATGTAACTTAATGACAGTATGTTTGTTTAGGCTGAAGTTCCCCTTTAATCACTACTAATCACAATGAAATGATCTATATCTTGTTTTTTTTCACCACCAATTAGGCTTTTTGGGGTTGAGATTTGTTTTCAGTAATTACATTATATTCTATGCATTTCAAAGGGGAAAGCAAGGGAAAAAATACACAATTTCTCCAATTTTATCCCCTATAGTTTTAATATAAACACTGCTACCAGAGGCGGACATAGGCCCGTGCATCTGCACAGGGGCCCCACGTCCTCTGGGGCCCATGCAGCTGCACCAGAGCAGGATCATCCACAAGGCAACATAGGTAGGTGCCTGGGGCCTAGTGGGTG
Source organism: Hyperolius riggenbachi (assembly GCF_040937935.1). Lineage (NCBI taxonomy): Eukaryota > Metazoa > Chordata > Amphibia > Anura > Hyperoliidae > Hyperolius > Hyperolius riggenbachi. The sequence continues at coordinate 211,734,387 of NC_090657.1, read as the reverse complement.
TCAAGAGGCCCAACTGCCATCTTTTTTGACCCCACTCTCTTCTTAGCTTACCATAAAAACTATCATAGGGGACTGAAGAAACAACTTACCTTGGGCCCCCATTAAGACCCTGTCATTCTCTGAGCTGCACCACAGTCAAGGCCAGATTATCCTCTAGGTTCATGTATGCATCAGGACCCAGTCAGTACAAAAGCTGCCTCTCTCTTCCTGTGTCACTCCACTTTATGTAGTTGTCTTTCCATCCATGTCCTTTCCCCCATGTGGTCATCTGTCATTTTAACTATGTACTTTTATGTCCTTAAAGCAGATCCGAGATGAAAAATTAACTATAACAAGTAACTTGTCTATATATCTTATCTTGGGCTTGATTCACAAAATGGTGCTAACTGTTAGCACGGCTGTTAGCATGGCTTTGCGTGCGTTTTTAGCGCGTTCTCGCTCAAAAAACGGTTATTGCATGCAAAAATTCGCATTCACGCAATGACGCACATTTATTGTGCGAACGCGTGTGTCAACGCGCAAAAAATTGCGATAATGCGCAAACAGGAGTTTTCTGCGCATGATAACAGTTATCACAAGAAATTTCGCATAGAGCACTTTTCACAGCATGCTAACAGTTAGCACTGTTTTGTGAATCAAGCCCCTAAAGTTTAGATAGTTTACACAGCAAATGTAGCTGCAAACAGCTTCAACAGTCTGATTATTTATTCCTGTGATACAATGAGGGCAGCCATGTTCTGTTTGTCACATTACACACAGGCAAGCTGATAGCATTTCCAGGCCTCAGCCTGTGACAAATTCAGTCCCCTCCCCTCCTCCTCTGAATTCTCTGGCTGGTAACCTCCTACTCCTCCTGCCCAGACTGAGCTCCCATAAGCCCTTGCTACAGTGCCAAGGCACTCTGAAAAAGCTGTGGGCGAGGCTTGTTTAGTTTATAGGGAATTAGAGTATTAAAACAAAAACAAACATACTATATGTAAAGAACACAATTATGAAATGAGTAAAAGTTTATCTCGAATCCACTTTAACAATTTTTGGATCCACCCATGCTCTGTTATGACCACATCCACTCGTATTGGGGCCCACTGCATTTATTTTGCACAGGGGCCCACTGCTGGCTTTGTCCGCCACTGACTGCTACTGTACATAAAACCCACACATTGTATCTGCTTATTTGTCCTGGTTATTACAAGATTTGAATTATGTCCCTGGTACAAAGTATGGTGACAATATATTATTTGGAAATGAAGGTGTATTTTTTTTTACCGCGTGCACATGCACACGCATACGTCACAGCGCTGCTTAACTTATGAAAACGTCCTGAAGCCGCTAAGAGGCTCCAGCAGGATGTTTTAATACGCCTGCTTGTCTTTAACCACTTCACAACTGAGGTGTTTTACCCCTTGAGCATCAGCGCAATTTTCACCTTTCAGCGCTCCTTCCATTCACTCATCTATAACTTTATTATTACTTATCGCAATTAAATGAACTAGCTCTTGTTTTTTTCGCCACCAATTAGGTTTTCTTTAGGTGGGACATTATGCCAAGAATTATTTTATTCTAAATGTGTTTTAATGGTAAAATAGGAAAAAATGTGGGGAAAAAAATTATTTTTCAGTTTTCGGCCATTATAGTTTTTAAATAATGCATGCTACTGTAATTAAAACCCATGAAATTTATTTGCCCATTTGTCTCAGTTATTACACCATTTAAATTAAGTCCCTATCACAATGTTTGGCACCAATATTTTATTTGCAAATAAAGGTGCATTTTTTTCAGTTTTGCGTCCATCCCTAATTACAAGCCCATAGTTTATAAAGTAACAGTGTTGTACACTCTTGACATAAATATTTAAAGCATTCAGTCCCTAAGGTAACTATTTATGTTTTTTGGTTTTTTTTATTGTAATCTTTTTTTCTTTTAATTACAAAAATAAATAAATTGGGGAGTGTGGAAGGTAATGAGTTAATTTATAGTGTAAAAGTATGTATTCGTATATGAAAAATGTTTTTGATGTAGTTTTACTATTTGGCCACAGTCATTTTTTGTTCCTGTAAGCGTCGGAAGTACGCTTACAGGAAGCGCAATGCGGCTGGGAAACTTTTTTTTTTCACAATGATCGTGTTGCTTCTCATAGAAGCAGCCGATCATTGCTGGGGGGCTGAGATCAACGAACGGAAAGTTTTTTCCCGTTCATTGATCTCTGGGCGAGCGGCCGGCGGCGTGCACGAGCGAGCGGGAGGTGCGTATATCTACACTCCTGGTGGGCAAAGGGTGTTAAAAGGAGCATAGATATACGCATGCGTGGTGGTAAAGTGGTTAAAGAGGAACTCCAGTGAAAGTAATGAAATAAAAAAAGTGCTTCATTTTTACAATAATTATGTATTATTGATTTAGTCAGTGTTTGCCCATTGTAAAATCTTTTAAATCCCTGATTTATATTCTGACATTTATCACATGGTCACATTTTTACTGCTGGCAAGTGATGTAGCTGCTGTATGCTGTTTTGGCAGTTGGAAACAGCTATTTCCCACAAGGCAACAAGGTTCACAGACAGGAAACTGCCAGAAGTACCTCGGTACTCAGAGCTTCTTGTGGGAGGGGTTTCACCACAATATCAGTCATACAGCGCCCCCTGATGGTCTGTTTGTGAAATGGAATAGATTTCTCACTACCCTGTTCAACCTCTCCGTATCCACAGGCACCTTCCCCTCAGACTTCAAGCAGGCCACTGTACTACCCCTGCTCAAGAAACCCTCCCTCGACCCCTCGCTACCCTCCAACTACCGCCCTATCTCCCTCCTCCCCTTTGCCTCAAAACTCCATGAGCGTCTGGTTCACAAACGCCTGACCCAGTACCTCAATGCCAACTCACTGCAATCTGGATTTCGGCCTGCCCACTCACCGAAACTGTTCTCACCAAAGTGGTCAACGACCTTGCCTTAGCTAAAGCTGAAGGTAAATACTCCATTCTCCTCCTCCTTGACCTTTCAGCAGCTTTTGACACAGTAGATCATCCCCTACTCCTCCAGTCCTTGGGCATTCACAATCTCGCCCTGTCCTGGCTTTCATCCTAACTCTCCAAACGCTCCTTCATGACCGCCTTCAATGAGTCCTCGTCCACCCCCAACCACATCTCGGTGGGAGTCCCCCTACTGTTCACCCTATACACATCCTCCATTGGCAAGATTATCTCCTCCATGGGTTTTAACTATCATCTGTATGCAGATGACACTCAGATCTACCTCCACACCCCTGACATATCCACCACTACCATGGACAAGGTCTCCTCCTGCCTATCAGCCATCTCCTCCTGGATGTCCGCTAGGTTCCTGAAACTAAATCTAGACAAAACTGAATTTATGATCTTCCCACCCAGGCCATCCACGAACCTCCCAGATGTGCATGTCACTGTTAACCACACTACCATTCGCCCTACCTCTCAAGCCCGCTGTCTGGGTGTCACCCTGGACTCTGCACTCTCCTTCACTTCCCACATCCAAAACCTCACAAAGTCCGGCAAATTCCACCTTCGTAATATCTGTAAGATTCGGCCTTTCCTGACCTCTGCCACCACCAAACTCCTTATCCATGCCCTCATAATTTCCCGCCTTGACTACTGCAATGCCCTGCTGTCTGGTCTCCCTATGACCCAAACAGCCCCACTGCAGTCCATCATGAATGCGGCAGCCAGAATTATCCACTGCTCCCATCGCTCCACCACGGCAGATCCCCTCCTAGAATCGTTCCACTGGCTTCCTATCCAGTCCAGAATCAGATTCAAGATACTGTGTCTGACCTACAAATCTGTCCACAAAACCTGTCCAACCATTTCCGATCTTACTCAGAGGTACACACCTAGCCGCTCACTCCGCTCTTCCAATAAACTTCGCCTAACCGCCCCCCGCATCACCCAGTCCCATGCACGCCTCTAGGACTTCTCAAGAGCTGCTCCAACACTATGGAACTCCCTACCTCCACCCATTAGGGAAGCCCCCTCCTTCAACATCTTCAAGAAAGCCCTCAAAACTCACCTTTTCACTCTGGCCTACTACCACTTACAAGTGCTCTAAACCCGCAGCTGAACTCTGGTCCCCTACCTTTCGTGTCCCTACCTCTCCCTCTAGATTGTAAGCCTTTGGGCAGGGTCCTCCTCCTTTTGTGTCCTACCTGATCATGTACCTCCATTACTGTGAACCCATGCTATGCATCTGAGTGAACCTAACTTGCCTAATCTCCATGCTCCATCCAGTGACTAAGCATTACCTGGTACTCATACTGTGCTGTGTGATCTGGTTTTCTTGTATTCCTGTATTGTCATATTGCTGTATGTCACCCCTAAATATTGTCTGTAACCTAAATTAATGTTCAGCGCTGCGTAATATGTTGGCGCTTTATAAATACAATAAAAAAATAAATATTCTCATGTAAAAGGGGGTATCAGCTACTGATTGGGATTAAGTTCAATTCTTGGTCAGAGTTTCTCTTTAAGTGGTTAAAGTAAAAGTCTTGACTGTCCTCAGAGAAGCTCACAATCTAATCCTACCATAGTCATAGTCTAGTTTCCTACCATATTATTATTATGTATTTATATAGCACTGACATCTTGTGCAGCACTTTACAGAGTACATAATTATGTCACTGTCCTCAGAGGAGCTCACAATCTAACCTTACTATAGTCATATGGCCTAATCTAATTTACTGTTTCTCCTAAGTTTTCTCTTAGGAGATAATTGGCCTCAATTCACTAAGCTTATCTCCTGTCTTTAATAACTCTTCTAGAGTTGTTACCATGGTGATAAGGCATGTAGTATTCAGGAAACATTTTACCTCAGGGAAACCTAAAGTTAACTCTTCTGTCTTTAAGTGAACTCTTTAATCCTTAAAATAACTCCAGAGTTAAAGACAGGCTGTTCATTAACTGCATGTGAAAATAACTACAGAGGAGGTAAATTAACTACAGAAGAGGTAACGTAAGGAATGAAGAAATAAGATAACTCTCTTACTAGTGGAGGTAAGTTTTCTCTTGCCTTATTATCTCCAGCATGATCTTAGTGAATTGAGGCCAATGTTTCATCTTTGGTTTAAAATAACTCTATATTACATCTTCAGCAGCACTTTACAGAGCACAGTCATGTCACCGACTGTCCTCAGAGGAGCTCACAGTCTAATCCCTACCACAGTCATAGTTGAATGTCCTACCGTGTAATTAAGATTGTCCTCAAAGAAGCTCACAATCCAATCCATAATACCATCATCATAGTCTTATATGCCTTCTAAAAAAAAAAAAAAAAAACCCAAACAGCCTCAGAATATTATTCCTTTACTATTTTTCCACCACCAGGGTTTACAGTTGCCACTATGAATGTCTTATTTAATCTTACCAAGACATACTAGACCATTGAGGGATCTCAATCTTCTTTTGTTTTTCTACAAGATATATAAACATAATTTTAACACAACTGTGAAACAAAGAAGAAACAAAGAAATCCTTTCGAAAACAATTATGCATTTATTTTAGAGAAAAGTTTATTCAAAAAGGGGGAGCATTAATCGCATGAAAAAAATAAAAAAAATTAAATATAATATTTTCCAAGGATGTGGATATTGTATCTGTAGCTTTGCTGTACACCTTCTGGTTGGGTCAGTGTATGATAACTCAGATATAGAAATAGGAATGTATATAAAGTTGTTGAATTTGGTAACGCCCGCACTGACATCACAACCGCGCCAGACGAGACTCCACCCAAAGTAACTCATGAGGAGGGGCTTACCAGACAAGGGGGCGGGGAGACACATACACACAGGCGTGTTCTTGATAGCTTCAGAGAATTCACATCATAGTAAAACATACACGTACCCATCGACAATACAATCACACAGACGAGTCATTGCCTGATTAGATTGTTATGATCAATTGATTGTGCTCACTAATGGACAAAAAAATCCTGCTAGCCAATTCCATCAGATTGATGTGATCAATCGGAAAAATGTTTTTAATTGATCATTATGATGAAATCAGATGATCAGTCAGTGGGATTAGAAACCTTCATTATCACCCCAAAAAGTCCCACGTGCACAGCTTATTTCATGTTCACATCAAAGGACACTAGTGCTTGAATTCTGGCTCCATGTACATTATGCGATTTTATAATAATTTTTCAAAAACTCTGTGTCTGTTTCTGCACAGCCCTGTTGTGAATGGCCAGTGAAAGGAGTACAAAAGCCCAAACAAAAGGTGGGCATTACATCTGCGATTCTGTCAGCCTCTGAATGTATATAGCGTGCATGGAGCTTAGAGAATACTTGAAACGAAAATTAAATAAAAAAAGAAATTAGATACTTACCTCACTAGTAGGAAGCCTCTAGATAGTGCTCACCTTCCTGCAGTTCACTGTTCCAGCGATGGGTCCCTTGACGAGGAACCATGCTTCTCATGGCTGTGCTCCTGCCGTGTACGAATTCATCTGTGCTGGGCATGCACAAGCAAGGTCTGCACATGCCCAGTAGAGCAAAGCCACTCATGCCTGGCTTGTGGAGCATGCTTCTCATGGCTGCGCTCCCGCAGTGTATGAGTGCATGCGTGCTGGGCATGCACAAGGTCTGCACATGCCCAGTAGAGCAAAGCCACTCATGCCTGGCTTGTGGAGCATGCTTCTCATGGCTATGCTCCCGCCTTGTACGAGTGCATGTGTGCTGGGCATGCACAAGCAAGGTCTGCACATGCCCAGTAGAGCAAAGCCACTCATGCTTGGCTTGTGGAGCATGCTGATCATGGCTACGCTCCCGCCGTGTACGAGAGCATGCGTGCTGGGTATGCACAAGCAAGGTCTGCACATGCCCAGTAAAGCAAAGCCACTCGTGCCTGGCTTGTGGAGCATGCTTCTCATGGCTGCGCTCCCGCCGTGTTCAAGTGCATGCATGCTGGGTATGCACAAGGTCTGCACATGCCCAGTAGAGCAAAGCCACTCATGCTGGGCTTGTTTCCTATATGCACCTGTGCTTTGTGCTAATGGGCATTTGCAGACCTTGCTAGCATATGTTACCAGCACATGCCTGGTACAGATAAGCTTCTCTGCAGCCAGGAACATGGCCACAAGACACAGATGGTGCCAACACTGGAGGGTTAAAAGAGGATCTGTGAAGCCTCTGGACCAGACTTCCCGTTGCTGAGGTAAGTATACAAATTTTAACCCCTTCCTCTTCACGGGTTTGCTTAAAGTGTCAAAACAAGAAAGGAGTTTTTGTAGAATAAACACCTCGATAATGGCATCTGCCTTGCAATGTTAAGGTGCCCATTAACGGTACAATTTCTTCACCAGATGTGAACTTTCGATACACTTTATGATCAAATTGTACAGAAAACTGTGCAGTATGTGGCAAAAATCAATGCAAAACGATTTTATGGTTGATTGGAACAAAAAATGTTATCTATCCAAAAGTTTGATCTTACGATCATATCTGGAGAGAGAAAATGCCCTAACTGACCCGATTATGGGAACAATCGATAATTTCAGATTACTTACGAATGTAAAAAGTGCGTTACAAGATCGCATTTGATGAAAAAATTGTACTGTTAATGGGCACCTTTCGCCAGAAATGATCAGATCATAGCAGCACTGCTAAATATCATTTATAAGGGCCTTGCTACAAACATGGGCTTAAAGGGAACCTTAACTGAGAGTGATATGGTTATTTCCTGTTAAACAATACCAGTTGCCTGGCAGTCCAGCTGATCTCTGTGGCTGCAGTAGTGGCTGAATCACACCCTGAAACAAGCATGCAGCTAATCCAGTCTGACTTCAGTCAGAGCACCTGATCTGCATGCTTGTTGAGGGGCTGTGGCTAAAAGTACTAGAGACACAGGATCAGCAGGAGAGTCAGGCAACTGGTATTATTTTAAAAGGAAAAATCCATATCCTTCTCAGTTTAGGTTCCCTTTAGTTTAAAGGGACTCTGAGGTGATAAGAAACTTACGATATAATGATTTGTATGTTTAGTACAGCTAAGAAATAAAACATTAGCAGCACAGATATGCACCTCATACGGTTTCCAGTACAGGAAGAGTTAAAGGGACTCCGAGGAGTGCCCGAATTTAAAAGAATACACTTACCTGTGGCTTCTTCCAGCTCACCCGGGCTTGGTGTCGGCCGGGTCTTCCTGGTTAATGACACAATGCGTCATCACGCCGTCCGCTTCGCCGCTTCGCATCATCACGGCCGCCGCATTGCGTCATTAACCAGGAAGACCCGGCCGACAACAGGCCCGGGTGTCGCTGATAACGGGGGGCGGGGGGGGGGGGGGGGGTGGCGGAGGGTGAAGGAGGAGAGACAGGAGGACGCTGGAAGAAGCCCCAGGTAAGTGTAATTGTTTTTAAATTTGGGCACTCCTTGGAGTCCCTTTAAGAAACTTCAGCTATCTATGCAAAAGAGCTTCCCTGAGCTATGACTTTATAAAGTCGTGGACAGCACTGTCTTTTGAAGCACTTATTTCAATTGTTTCTTCTCTGTTTATGGTTTTTCTGCAGAGAAAAGTTCAAAGGGTCAGAAGCCGGCTCTGTGAAATCATTTAAAATGCTGAGTGTATTGTGGAAACGGCAGTTATTAGAGAATGATGCAATGTTATAAAAAGCTATATACCTGAAAATAAAAGTAGGAGACCCTTTTCTTTGCTACTAATGTTCTATTGATTATCCGTACTACACAACCAATTCATTATAGCATGAGGTTATTTTTCTGCTTCAGTGTCACTTTAAAGTCAACATGAACCTATACAGATACTTGCCTAAGGAGAGGGAAGGCTCTGGTCCTATAGAGCCTTCCCGCTCATCTCATGGCCCCTTGTTACATTATATCATAATAATAAATATGCATTAATTAGCAATGCACAAAAATGTGAACACAACATTTTTAAATTATGCAGTGAATGCATTGAAAGTACCTGGCTGGTTAGCCTTGCAACTCCCTGCTGAGAGGACTGTGCAATTTTATTGGACAGACCGCTTTCCTTCCCATGTGTATAGTGCTGACTCCACCCACCTCCTTCTTGTGCTGCTAAGATATTAACGCTCTGTAGCCAGCACTCAGGCTACAGTTCAAAGCCCTCCCTGTTCACTGTAGTAGTGTTTAACCCCTTTACATCTTACCCAGTGTCCTTACAAATCGTTTAGATACAGGAGCAACAATCTTGAATGTTTCCTTATTATGGGCGGGGCAATGAGAGGAACATAAGCTAATATAAACACACTGGGGAGGGTGTGAAGCAGGTTCAGTAGTTTATTACACAATGATCAGAGAGGAAAATGGGCAGCAAGAAGGACTATGTGTGCTGTAGTGCTGGTCAATCGTGTTATTTCCTTAGCAGCAGAGGGAAGATGTGGGAGTGACTAGGTGATCTGCTCTGTGCTGGGAAAGCAACTCAAAGGCTTTTTGCAGCAGGGAGGAACAAGATGCTGACAGCCATGCACTCCAAATATATTTATGCATTGCTTATTATTGAATATTTACCATCATGTGCATTAAAGAAATGGGAGGGTTTAAGTAAGGGGTGCATGGTTAAGACAGGAAGGGGTAGAACTTATATTTTTGTCTTGGAAGTCCAAAGATACAGGGGGGGGGCCTTGTCACATGATCAGGGAATACAAGGTGCTGAATGTTCACATATTTCAAGTAGTGGCCATACATGGGCCAATGATTTTTCTCATCTGATTTATTTATTGATTTACTTAAAGGACCACTGTCTCAAAAATCTTAAAATTTAAAATGCATGTAAACACATACAATAAGTATCTTCCAAAGTTTCTTCCAAAATGAGACAATACTTTTCTCCTATGTTGCTGTCACTTACAGTAAGTAGTGTAAATCTGACATTACCGACAGGTTTTGGGCTAGTCCATCTCTTCATAGGGGATTCTCAGTATAGCCTTTATTCTTTATAAAGCCACTCCCTGAAAAAGATGTATACAAAGATCCTGGCCAGCCTCCCTACTCACCATACACTTTTTTTGGCAGTTGGATGGAGCAACTGACATTCACTAAGTGTTTTTGAAAATAAAGAAAAACCTGATAGCCCCCCATGAGTAATGGGCTAGTCCAAAACCTGCCGGTTCTATCAGATTTCTATTACTTACTGTACAGCAACATAGGAGAGAAGTAATGTATGGCTCATTTTAAACTGGAAGAAACATACTTCTTATTTGTATGTATTTACATATATTTTACATTTTGCGATTTTTGTGACACTGACCCTATAATAGTTATTATCTTATACAGAAAAGAACATTAAAAATAAAGAAAATTGCATTTGGCTGCTTTTAACCAGTTCACCCCCAAGTGTTTTTACTCTAACGGACCAGAGCAATTTTCACTTGTCAGTACTCCTCCCTTTTATTCTCTAATAACTTTATTACTACTTATCACAAGAAAATGATCTATACCTCGTTTTTTTCGCCACCAATTAGGCTTTCTGTGGGTAGTACATTTTGCTAAGAATATTTTTATTCTAAATGCGTTTTAATGAGAAAAAAAAACAAACAAAAAAAAGAAAAAAAATCATTATTTCTCAGGTTTTAGCCATTATAGTTTTAAAATTAAACATTCTCCTGTGGATAAAACAAACACATATTATTTGCCCAGTTGTCCCGATTATTAAACCATTTAAATTATGTCCCTATCACAATGTATGGCGACAATATATTATTTTGAAATATAGGTGTTATTTTTCTGTTTTGTTTTGTTTTTTGTTCTGGCCATAATTACCAGCCCCAATGTAATAAATTAAAATTAATTTTCCCCCATAAAATATAGATTAAAAAAAGCTGAGTCCATAAGGAAACTATTTATTTATTTTAAGCTGAATTTTTTTTTACAAGTGTTTTTTTTTGGGTGGGAGGGTTGTAAGTGTAATTTTGTTAATGATGTGTATGTAATTGTGTATGTATGTATTTTGTATGTGTAATATACTTTTTGGCCACAAGATGGCGCTAGTGAACACTTCGTTATAGGAAGTGATCACTTTTTTTTTTTTTTTTTTACACTTTATTGAAAAGTAACAATTTCCTGTTTTTGTGAATGGACGTAGCCGCTGTTCGCGGACACGTCCATTCACTCCAGGCACTGCGATTGGGTAGAGGACCGTTCAAGTCCTCCTCCCCAATCACTCAGCACGGGATCCTGGCGGAATCGGCGGCAGTAGCGGCGCACACACGGCGGTAGCGACGGCGGGAACGCGCGACGTATTAAAACTTCATGTTGCTGTTAATAGGGTAAAGCATGACGTTTTAATACGTTAGGGTGTCATTAAATGGTTAAAAAATCCTGAACTTAATAGCATAACCTTATGCAAAGGATTATAAACACCTGTTATTGGTTGAAAGCAAGCAATCACATGACCACCGCTGAGTTCTGGAGCTTACAAATGGCAGGCTCTCGCCCTCAGAACATGCCCTCTCCAATATTGGAAGGGTAATTGGGTGACAGCCTGGCCACACTCCCTTCATCAATCTGATTGGAAGCAATGGTATACGGCAATTCAGCCACACCTCTCCTTCCCAGAAGGCAATTCAGACAGGAGGAATGTTTTGCCAGCTTGAAAAAAAAAATCTTGATATCATCACAATCCTTTCTAAAGAGTTTCAGGTATTTACAGCAATTCTTATAAGTTGACACTATTAGTTACATTATTATACACTTAGATGTGTAAGTTTGTGAGGAGGAGAGGTTAAAGGGCACCTAAACTGAGAGGGATATGGAGGTTGTCATACTTATTCCCTTTTAAACAATGCACACCCCCTGGCTGTCCTGCTGATCCTCTGTCTCTAATACTTCTATACATAAACCAAGACCAAGCATACAGATCAGATGTTTGACTTAAAGGGAACCAGAGGTTGACTGATATGGAGACAGACAACAGGCCTGGCTGTCCTGCCGATCCTCTGCCTCTAATACTCCACGTCATTGAAGCTGAACAAGAATGCAGATCAGGTGCTCTGACTTAAAGGACACTTGAAGTGAGAGTGACTAAAGGAGTTAACAGCCAAATTATAAGAAAAGAGCTTTACTCACCTGGGGCTTTCTCCAGCCCCTTGCAGCCGACTGTCCCATGCCGACCTCTCCGCTCTGTGCCGCCGTCCCGATCTCCGTGCACAGTGCGGAAGTCGACTGAGAGGTCGTCTGCACTGCGCCTGCGCGAAACGCCACTGTCAACCAAGCCCACGTTGTGCGCGGCTTACTGCGCAGGTCCAGTATGGTCTGTGCCTGTGCAGTACGCTCCTGGTGACATCAGCGGGAGCGAGGACACGGCAACGCAGGCGCAGTGGTTTTCAGACTTTAAAGTCTAAAATGCCAGAAGTGAACCGGAGGCGGGGCCGGAGCATCGGTGATTGGCTCAGTGGGGGACCATTAGAAGCCCCGGGTAGGTTCAACTCATTTTCCCTCGACCCCCCTACAGTGTCCCTTTAAAACACGTGTCGAACTCCAGGCCTGGAGGGCCAGATCCATGCCAGTGTTTAGGATGGACTGAGAAAGAGAGGAATGAGCTCTACCTGATGGACCACACCTTTCCTGATTCAGAACCATCAATTAATTTGAGCTGTATCAAAAATGTGTGAGGACCTCGGCCCTCGTAGGACCAGTTTGATATACTTGCTTTAAAACAAGAATGCGGTTAATCCTTCAGACTTGATTCAGAGCACCTGATCTGCATGCTTGTTCAGAGTCTATGTCTAAGAGTATTTGATGCAGAGCATCAGCAGGACAGCCAGGCAACGTGCATTGTTTAAAAGGAAATACCGTATTTTCCGGCATATAAGACGACTGGGTGTATAACACGATCCCCCAACTTTTCCAGTTAAATTTTGCGATATACTCGCCATATAAGACTACCCCTCTTACTTTTGGACAATTTTATAATGTACTGATGCTATACTGTATACACAGGTACAGATACTGGTGCTGTACTGTATGTGGTGCCCAGTATACAACAACCAGCCAATCATGGCAAGCGATGTACCTTACCGGCGATTGGCTGGTTATATACAAAGCCTGCTTGGATTGGTCAGCTATCCCTGTCTCCAAGACTATCAGAGCGGTAGCACAAACACGCCTCTTTCATCCTTCTGGCCCGCCCTTGTATACTATTACCTCCTTAACTGCCTCACAGATCTTGCACATGTGCGCCTGCACCGCTTCACTGCAGTCCTCAGGAGTGAGATCTGAGAGGCAGAGAAGGAGGTATGGTAACAGGATACAAGGACGGGCCAGACGTGTGAAAGAGGCGTTTTCCTTTTTTTCCATACCCCAGGTGCCCCGGATCCCTGCAGCTTGCTCCACCCGTCACATACACCTTCCCAGTGAGGTGCCCCCTCACCTCGTCATCGGGACCGCGTTAAGTCACTTCTTTCCAGGAATCCTGGTGAGTGGATTTTCTTCTACCATTCTTGTACAGCACCGCCCTTGCTGCTTTCATGCGGTCGCCACATACGGCAGGGATGCAGCAGCCATAGATGTTTTTGAGCTCCCCCACCATATGCGGCAACCACAGATTCTCCAGTCCGGCTAGGAAGTTTCAGCACCCGCCCTATAAGACGACACCCGGATTATAAGCCGACCCCCAACTTTTGAAAAGATTTTCCTGGGTTAAAAAGTAAGTCTTATACGCCAGAAAATACAGTAAGTATGGCAGCCTCCATGTTCCTCTCATTTCAGGTGTCTTTAAAGGATTTTGTCCAGCCAAACATTCTCCAAGAAGAGAATGAGAATACTACATTTGTCAGGACACAAGCTTTAACTGTACTGTAAAGTAAGATAGATGAATATTTTACTTGTGACGAAATGGACATTTTGCTTTAGATATTTTTTCAATTTATTTATTTTTTACTATTATTAGGAAGAAAATTAAGAAGAAAGATTGCCCCGTGTATGACCACCATTAGCCCCATCACATATTATGACGCAACCCCAAAAATCGACGTCAGTCCATGATCAGATGTATGTAATATGTAAACAATCCAAAGAATCCAGGCTCATATGTAAAAGCAGCAAAATTCTCATGTGCAGAATGCACCAATCACAGCAACAGCCTTCAGAATACCGGTGTGAGGGGAGGAGTAGGGCAGAACGCACCAATCACAGCAACAGCCTCCAGAATACCGGTCTGAGGGGAGGAGTAGGGCAGAACGCACCAATCACAGCAGCCGCCTCCAGAATACCGGTCAGAGGGGAAAAGTAGGGCAGAACGCACCAATCACAGCAACACCCTCCAGAACACGGGTCAGATGGGAGGAGCTATTTGTAAAGTGAGTCTCTATATGAAGAACTGGTAATACTGCTTTCATTTTGCTGCAAATCTTCAATATTCTGCTTAAAAATAGACCGAAATTGGAAGCTGTGATAAAGCGTGGAGTGGGGCATTGTTTTTTTTTTTCTTCCAAAAATACAAAAAACTTTATGAATAAATCCCATTGTCTAATTGCTATCGGTTGAGCTTAAAGTAAAAAACCTGTAGTGAGGGAGATATGGGGGCAGTTATCTTTTAGGAAAAATACCTGTTTCTCGGCTGTCATAATGACCTTCTGGCTATAGTGGTGTTTATGTCATACCTGGAACCAGCATGCACCCAGAGGAGTCACACCTGCAACAAGCGTGCAGCCAGTGGAGTCACACCTGCAACAACAAGCGTGCACCCAGAGGAGTCAAATCTGAAACCAGCGTGCACCCAGAGGAGTCAAATCTGAAACCAGCGTGCAGCCAGTGGAGTCACACCTGCAACAAGCATGCCGCCAGTGACACCTGCAACAACTATGCCGCCAGTGACACCTGCAACAAGCGTGCAGCCAGTGACACCTGCAACAAGCGTGCAGCCAGTCACACCTGCAACAAGCGTGCAGCCAGTCACACCTGCAACAAGCGTGCAGCCAGTCACACCTGCAACAAGCGTGCAGCCAGTCACACCTGCAACAAGCGTGCAGCCAGTCACACCTGCAACAAGCGTGCAGCCAGTCACACCTGCAACAAGCGTGCAGCCAGTCACACCTGCAACAAGCGTGCAGCCAGTCACACCTGCAACAAGCGTGCAGCCAGTCACACCTGCAACAAGCGTGCAGCCAGTCACACCTGCAACAAGCGTGCAGCCAGTCACACCTGCAACAAGCGTGCAGCCAGTCACACCTGCAACAAGCGTGCAGCCAGTCACACCTGCAACAAGCGTGCAGCCAGTCACACCTGCAACAAGCATGCAGCCAGTCACACCTGCAACAAGCATGCAGCCAGTCACACCTGCAACAAGCATGCAGCCAGTCACACCTGCAACAACTATGCAGCCAGTCACACCTGCAACAACTATGCAGCCAGTGACATCTGCAACAAGCATGCAGCCAGTCACACCTGCAACAAGCATGCAGCCAGTGACACCTGCAACAAGCATGCAGTCAGCGGAGTCACACCTGATCTGCATACTGGTTCTGGGCCAGAGATCAGTATGACTGCTCCTTCACATCCCTCCCAGTTGAGTTTTTTCTTCAAGACATCATCATTCTGTGGAGTCAAAACAGGAGCCAACCAATACAACTGATACATAAAGGGCTATGTTTACACCCTGGAGCTAGGTAGAAGACACAGCCAGCTTGTGGAAGGAATAATGGAAACGCCGTAGTGTATTAACCGCTGAAAAAGTTCTTGAGCCATCGCTGCATTCCCATCGAGCCTCCTGCCGCTGCCAGGGAGGAAGTCTATCAGACGACAGGTACGACTGGACAATGTATCCCCCGCCAGGCTGGGGGGCGGTCCTCCTGGATCAGTCTGGGTGGAACAGCCAAAAGCGGGCTGTATAACGAGGGGTCTGGTGATCTCTCCATACGATAGGCTGCAGGGAATAGCGGCCCTCTGTGCACAAAGCACCCCAGAGAGTGGCAGACCACCAGTCTGACCGCGGAGAGCGGTGCGGGGTTAGGACGCGGCCACCAGCTGTGGTTTGGGTTTGTTCTTGACGGCTTCTCTCTCTGATGGAAAACAAAACAAAAAATCCAGGCACCATATTAATACCTTGGCTTCGTTTAACCCCACCCCTAAATTTAAGGGGGTACTTTAAGTCAGACTGTGGATGGTCAACAAGATGCAAATTGATGCAGAATTATGCAAAATGTCGTATGCAAACTTATGCAGCTTGAAAACTGACCAATCAAACCCCACCGAGATGAAATCAGACTGGTCCACTAGCTGCATTAATTTGTACACAGAATTTGAATAATCTTGCATCAACTTGGAATTATTTGCATTTCAACAAACATCTTTAAAAAGTAACTTTACTTAAAATAATGTAATTAATAAAATGGTGTATTTATTACAATATTACTTTATAAATGATTTTAGTCAGTGTTTGCCCATTGTAAAATCTTATCTCGCCCTGATTTACATTCTGACATTTATCATAGGAGGCCACATCTTAACTGCTGACAGGTGCATCACTGTGGAATGCCTGTTTACTGTATGTTCAGAATTGAGTAAAAACACTTGGTCTCCCAGAATGCTCTGGGAGAAGAATTCTTCATAATAAAGAGCCTAGGCTGTGACATCACTGGAAGGGTGGAATTATATACTGATATACAGAGATAGTATATAGTGTTTGTGATGCTGAAACCAGGATAATTACCATAGAAGTGGGTTCCCTGAATAATTTACTGCATTCTACCATATGTCACTACAGGGCCTCTTTAATGCAGACACAATCAGATACGCCAGTTTACCTGGAGTGGTTTCTGGGAGGGGCTCTTTCGGAGCTTCTGGTAATTCCAGATCTTCCTGTAACACAAAACACAAGATACTCCGGGTCACTATCTCAGAGGTCACACACAGGCCGTTCATCTGCATTCGTAAGAACATTATTATAAACTAGTAATAAGGCCTGCCCGTTAAAAAACAGGCACTAGGCTACAGCTGCTAACCCATGCCAACCCCCCCCCCCCCCCCCCCCCAAACAGATGTGTCACAGGTTCCCCACTGCTGTCCGAAGTATATGCACACAGGAAGATGTTGCTTGCTTGGCAGTTGGAAAAAGCTGTTATTTCCCACAATGCAATGAGGTTCACAGACAGCAAACTGTCAGCACGGACACAGGGACAAAGGACGACGCAGGGACACAGGGGTTTTATTATACAGTACTAGTAGACCTAAGCCCATTTAAAAACAGGCTCTAAGTCTGTCTCTCACCGCTGACACCGCCGCATGTCAGTGCGCGCAAGCGCACACCCTCCAAAGCCACGAGCGTACCCATCCGCCCGCGCCCGCCTGGCTAACTGGCCCCATCCTCCTGTCCCAACAGCTGTCCGTGCTGCGCACATGCTCAGTAGCAAAAGGCACGGACCCAAGGACACAGGGACAGTTAGGTGTTATTAGGTAGGATAGGATGAAACTATGCATGTAACACCTTCTGTGAGCAGGCTGCTGCGCAAGAGAATTAAAAACTGTACTCAAGACAGGGCCACATAAAAAAAAAAAAAAAAAAAAAAACATACCTGGGGGTTTCCTCCGGCCTGATGGCTCCAACGCCGTCCTCCTGCAACTTCCCGTTCCCCCGCAACTGGCTCCAACAAAAAATTTCCGGTAGGGGCCAGTCGGCGCAGGCAAAGTACTCTCAAGTCTTGCTCCCGCCGCCAGCAGTGTTGGCTCCTGCGCTGTAGTACGGTGCAGGCGCAGAACACTCCCGGCGATGTGAAGGCGGTAGGAGTGCACGTGCAGTTAGGCCCTGGACCGGAAGACTTTCCGGTGACAATTGCGGAGGAACGGGGAGTCGGAGGAGGACGGCGTGGGAGCGATCTGGTCGGAGGGGGATGGAGGAAGCCAAAAATGTGTATATTTTATTGTTTTATCCCCATCTCAGGTTCCCTTTAAAGTAAACCTGTACTGAAGGGGACAAAAGCCAACACAGATACTTACCCAAGCAAAGGGACGCCTCTGGATGCTCCATGTGTCTTCCCAGCTGCTGCCCAGGACCACACTCATACAGGCGCAGTAAAGCCATGCTGTAGGCGGCGGGGAGCGCAGCCAAACATATCAGACACACTAATTTTTGTCCTGCTTTCAGTACAGGTTTACTTTAACCACTTTTGGTTCTTGGACGAAAGTCTCACATCCAAATTCCAACGATAATAATCCGAACATTTGTATAGCACTTTTCTCCAGTTGGACGCCAAACACTCAAGAGCAGCAGCCACTGGGACACGCTCAGGAGGCCACCCTGCAGTGTTAGGCAGTCTTGCCTTACTGAATAGGTACTCACCCCAGCCATGATTCGAACCCTGGTCTTCCATGTCAAAGGTGGTGCCCTTAACCAGTACACTTTCCAGCCACTGGGGGGAAAAATTAACTACCAGTTCCTGGACGTGAGACTTACAACCAGCACTAAAAGCCGCAGCGGCAATAGAGTGCATGCTAGCAGCAGTCATTCACATAAAATTACAGGGGGAAAAAAGTTTTTTTTTGTTTTTTTTTTATTAAAATGACAGTGTAACATTAAAAAATAGAGGGTATTTTTGTGTGTGAAATTTTAACCCCTACCAAACTAAATTAACCCCTTACATCACCTTGGCATTAAAGAGAACCCGAGGCGGGGTTCTGAAAATAAAATTCCCATACAGAGGCTGGGTCTGTCTAGAGAGCCCAGCCTCTGTTGCTATTTAGATTGCCCCTAAGCCCCCCCTGCGCTCTGCAATCCACCCATAAATAACAGCCGCGCTGCTGACACGCAGCTTGTCAGAGCGGGCTGTGTTTTCCTTTGTAACGTCAGTCTCCGCTCTCCTCCGTCTCCTGCATCGCTCCGGTCTCCGCCCGCGTCCCTTCCCTCCCCGCTGATTGGAGGGAAGGGACGTGGGCGGGGTCCGGACCTCTGCAGGAGGCGGGGGAGAGCGGAGACTGATGTTACAAAAGGTAAACACAGCCCGTGCAGCGCGGCTGTGATTTATGGGGTCTCCCTGAGTGCAGGGAGGATTTAGGGGTGATCTAAATAGCAACAGAGGCTGGGCTCTATAGGCAGACCCAGCCTCTGTATGGGAATTTCGTTGTGAGAACCCCACCTCTGGTTCTCTTTAAGATTTGTGGACACCTGTAATGGGTGCCACCCAATGCGATCGGATGAGATCACTAGGGCGACAGTTCAGGGACCCAACACTGTATATAAGTTATTGCCTAGCAATGCCTCTATACAGCACGGGGGTCCCCACACTGTGCACCCTAGCGATTGCATACTATCAATACAGGTGCACAGGCTGGCCATAATGGTACACTACATTTCCGACTAGCGATGAAATATGGCATGTAGGGTATTGTTTTAATCGAGACGAGCCCAATAATGTATTTTGAACTGTTTTAAAACTGTGACCCTTGTCATGTAAAAGTTAGAAAATGGGAAGCATGAAAAAATGTGTAACTTTTGCGTTTACGCCTAATTTTCCTAAAAAAATTGCCTGTGAAAGTAAATAAAACTTAAAAGAAAAATACCCAAAGAAACAAGATATCTATCAATTTGTTGGCATATGTAATAAAAAGTTATTGCTGTATGAAAAGCAACAGAGCTGATTTTCCGTGGGTGGCGGCTTATCTTCTAGCCAATGTCTGTGCAGCCCATGACCCCGCCCCCCAGGAATACTGTGCACTCACCTGAGTGATCTCCTCCAGCTCCTGCAGTATGGCCTCCTCATCCTCCGAGGTCAGACTTCCCGA
The DNA here is from genome assembly GCF_040937935.1 of Hyperolius riggenbachi. Classification (NCBI taxonomy): domain Eukaryota; kingdom Metazoa; phylum Chordata; class Amphibia; order Anura; family Hyperoliidae; genus Hyperolius; species Hyperolius riggenbachi. The sequence continues at coordinate 211,714,678 of NC_090657.1, read as the reverse complement.
CAAGAGTTCATCGATTTGCTGCAGGAAGAGAAGTCGTTATTCTGTACATCACATTACATTACAGGGGACATATTTATGTTAAAGAGGGACCCCGGCAGGATGAGATTCAGTCTGGTGGGGGTTATGCAAGTGTAGCAGAAGTCAGGGAGAAGCATGTGATCGGTTTCTGAGGTTATGATTTGCCGGTCGTGGATCATAGGTGGCTGGTTTCCTGTGTGGGAGATTAGTGCAAGGAACGATCACAGCAAATCAAAGCCTTGCAGATCTATTGCCTGATCCAGCTGATCACAAGCTTATCAACAACATCTGCTACACCCAGAGCCAGGACAAGGTCTTCCAGCTCCCAAGGCTGAGACACCAAAGTGCACCCTCCATCCCTCCCACCCCAGCCGTCACACCCAGATTGCTATTAGACTAGGAGGCGCCCCAGGGCCCCCAACACCTTAAAGGGGTTCTCCGGTACCTGTCAAAAAGTGAAAACTGACACTTACCTGGGGCTTTTATCGCCCCCCTGCAGTTGTAATGTCCCGCGCCTTCCTCCTCCGAAGCTCCGTTCCCCCGCGGCCGGTAATCTGCTAATTATTCGTTTAACTACATTAATATAACTGTGGCTGCCTTGCACGGAAGCGAGCCTGCATAGTAAGCGCCGGATGACGTGCATGGAAGCGAGCACAAGCGCTGCCACAGCCGCAGTTCTATTCGTATAGTTAGATGAATAATTAGATTACCAGCGGCGGGGACCGGAGTATCGGAGGAGGACGGCGTGGGACATGACAGCTGCAGGGGGCCGATAGAAGCCCCAGGTAAGTGTCAGTTTTAGCTTTTTGACAGGTACCGGAGAACACCTTTAATCTCTATTTACTTGGCTTGCAGTCACTGCCATGTATCCCCTTTTCTTATTTCTCTCTGCTTCAAACACAATAGGGGAATGATAGCTGAGTGAGTTGTGTGCCTCCTCCTACACTGCGCCCTGAGGCTGGAGCCTCTCTCGCCTCTGCCTCGGCCCTAGCTACACCCGAACACCATTCATCACATCCTGAGACACAAATCATGTGGCATCTTCCTCACACCACTTTTGGATGCAACAAGTCAGAAAGACCCCCTGTGACTGTGTTAACATAACTCCCTCCTAAAGTAACATAACTTGTGTCAACCTCTTTGAAGTCGCCCAGGAATAACAAATCAACTAATTTCGGTGCGCCGCCATATGCGTATAAGGTGTAACCATAGGCGTATAAGGCGTAACCATGGGCGTATAAGGCGTAACCATGGGCGTATAAGGCGTAACCATGGGCGTATAAGGTGCAACGAGAAAATCATCTATATACCATAGGGGTATAAGGGGTAACCATAGGAGTAATGAGAAATTCCAGTAGCATCCCCAGGTGTATCTATCCAGCTAAAGAGGTCTTTGGAACTGATACATACAAATCTCTGCACAGTATGAAGCTAATAAACGGCTTACTGCTGTCCTGAACGAGTCCCGGCGGCGTTAATAACTATTCCCCCTCCAGGCCGCCACGGATAGTGGGGGAAGGACGTAATTCAGCTGCCAGCTATGGCTTGTGGAAAAATTCCACTGTTTTTAAGCAATTTGGGCTCAGTCTTTCGCCGGCGCCCAAATTAGCTTCTGAGCACTGTTATAGCCGTAATTCACATTACGGTCTATGGTGCGCTCAAATTTGCCGACGCCGAGGTTGAGGACATCCCTTCTGCGCATGCACAGACTGGACTCTTGCGCATGCGGGGATGAGCTCATCCTTGGAACTGCTATAGGATGTGAGTAGTTCCAAAGAACTCTTTGGCCTGGCGGGTCAAATAATAACACCTGGGGACAGCGCTGGAACGCACGGGCCGGATGGAGGAACAGGAAGGCTCTATGCTATCCTCAAGCCTTCCCTCTACTACCATATCAAACCTGAAAAGGATTCCTTAAAGAGGAACTCCAGTGAAAATAATGTAATAAAAAAAAAAGTGCTTCATTTTTACAATAATTATATATAAATAATTTAGTCAGTGTTTGCAAATTGTAAAATCTTTCCTCTCCCTGATTTACATTCTGACATTTACCACATGGTGACATTTATACCGCTGGCAGGTGATGTCACTGGAAGTAGCTGTTGATTGCTTTTTTTAGCAATTGGAAACAGCTGTAAACAGCTATTTCCCACAATGCAACGAGGTTCACAGACAGGAAACTGCCAGAACCATGGTCCTCACAATTTCCTGTGGGAGGGGTTTCACCACTAAATAAGCCATACAGAGCCCCCTGATGATCCGTTTGTAAAAAGGAAAAGATTTCTCGTGGGAAAGGGGGTAGCAGCTACTGATAGGGATGAAGTTCATGGTTTCTCTTTAAACCTCAGAGAAGCTCTGTTTTGGTTCCGCAGAGTTGGTGGGGGACAGAGGGAGAATCGGTACTGGCCTGGGAAGAATATTCAGTATTGGGAATGGAAAGGATGGGAGGGGTGGAGGAAGAAGAGCCTAAGGCCACATACAGACATCAGACCATAGTCTTTGGAAAATGAAAGATCACAGACCAATCTTACCACCCTTCCTGTAGTATAAGAGCCATACTCTACACAGTCTTTTCTATGGAGCTGAACTCCGCATCAGACAGAAATCTTTGCAAGATGCTGCACACACAGATGCTGTACAGACACAAAAGATCAGTATCTGCAAAAGATCTGTTCCTGCCAAAAATCCATTCCTGCAAATTGCAATGATAGTCTATGAGATCTGCAGATCTTCATACACACATGATTTAACTGACATTCATCTGCAGATCTGAAAATCCATCCTGGTGGATCTGATCTGCAGATGAATGTCAGTTAAATCATGTGTGTATGATGATCTGCAGATCTCATAGACTATCATTGCAATTTGCAGGAACGGATCTTTGGCAGGAACAGATCTTTTGCAGATACTGATCTTTTGTGTCTGTACAGCATCTGTGTGTGCAGCAGCCTGCAGAGATTTTTTTCCTGGTGTGGAGTTCAGCTCCATAGAAAAGACTGTGTAGAGTATGGCTCTTATACTACAGGAAGGGTGGTAAGATTGGTCTGTGATCTTTCATTTTAGTCTGATGTGTGTATGTACCCTAAGTCAGGACTGGGTAGACTTTACGTGGTATATCCAACATATGTTCCCTCCTCCCTCCCTGCAGAATTGCAAGCTGGGTGAAAGCGAACAGTCACCTATTCGCGGTCGGGTCGCCATGTGACACACCGTTAGGACGTGCCGGCGTAATACACCTATAATACACTGGCACATCCTAACGACATGTCACATGATGCAGCTGTGGCCGTGGAGACCAGACACTAGAATCCCATATGGCCCTGGCCTAAGCTCGCATGTGGTCCCCTGTTGCTGACCGTGGACCCACCAAAAATGACCAACAACAGCTTGTCGGTAATCTGCTTGAGACCACACTCTTCAAGCACAAGCTCGTGTGCCTGTGCGAGTATGGCCATGCCTGTGGTTGCGCCTATGCAGTAATCCAATGCAGCCATGATCAGCAGGAGGGTCCTGGGCAGTAGCGAGGTCCGAAAGGCTTCTCTCTCCTTAGGTAAGCATGGGTTTCTGGACACCAGCTTTGGCGCAGGTTCTCTTTAATTGAGCAGATACAGATAGTGTCAGGACTTACCCGCTGGTATTCGATGCCTTCCTGTGTCTCGTCCATAATCCTCTCCACTTCCTCTATGGACATTACCTGGGAAAAGAAAGACAAAGTCACCTGAAACAAGACCTGTCTTCGCGTATCTTACAGTACAATTACTTCACGCATCCATCTCTTCATTCTTTACATGCTGCTTATGTATAATCCTCCCTTAATCTGATGTTTTGGGAGTCTGGGGACGAGACACTAATAAAAACCGTCTGGCAGTTCTGCTGTGTACGATTCTTCTCTCCTGAGGCTGCTGTAAGTTGCACCTTACCGGCAGTCAGGGTCACTTAAGGACGATTCCAGCAGCCGCTATTCATTTTGTACATAAACATTTCATAGCGTTTCTCTGAGCAGAAATACTAAAATGTATTTTTTCAGTTCCAACTCTGCAACTGTTCAGAATTCAGCAGAGAAAGGGGGCGGTCTCACACAGTCAGTTTCTTGGCCTCAGAAAATACCCCAGTTGTCTGAATGGCCCTAGTGGCACAGGCATGTGGTGTTCAATGGACAAGATTTGATCTTTTGATTGGTCATAGGGCGTGGCTTGGCTCCTGATCATTTTAAAATGGGAACTCCTTGCTTGCATTACAGCATCAGAGACTATAGAGCTATCTTTAAAGACAGAAAGGATGTTTGGGATCTGCCTGAGAGTAGCTACATTGCTAACACGACAGGGTGTGTGAAAAAGTCTCTAAAAGCGCATTTAACTAAAAGGTGGCCACTAACGATCCAATCCTTTTCATCCAATTTTACCAAATCTATGTAGTATAAGAGGGAATTGAGTGAATCTATTGAATGGATAATTCAGGCAGTTCCCTTATATTACATAGAAATGGTAAGATTGGATGAAAAAGAGTGGATCATTAGTGGCCACCATAATTCTCTGGAGCATATTGTGGACAGGAGAAAAAAACAAAAAAAACACCCTTTCTACAAAGGTGGTGAAATCTCCTTTCCTCCATACACAGTTTTCTTGTCCTTTGTACAGACTTAAAGAATAGCTGTTAGCCATACAATGCATTAATAAAAAAAAACATAAGCAAGTAGATAATTACTTGCTCTACTTACTTAACAGATGTATTGCGCTGTCCACGGTTTAATTCAGATTTTACAACGTTTGTAAAATCCAGTGACTTCTGGTTCTGGCCATCTTGGATCCCATATGCTTAAGTATTCCCCCTGGCATCCCCTCTCCTCCCCGCACTATTACAGAGCAGAGCGGGGAGTGATAAAGGCAGTGCAGACCGACTCACCTACTAATAGTTCCAAGCACTAAAGTTCCCGTGCATAATCTCTGCACTACCACTGGAGGCAGTGCAGAGAGTATAGACGGGAACTCCAGCACGTGGAACCATAAGGAGGGGAGTCTGTGTGTGTTGGCTTTATCCCTCCCCTCTCTGCTCTGTAATAGTGCGGGGAGGAGAAGGGATGCCGAGGAGGCATGCAAGGGGTGAAAGATGCGGCTGGAGCTCGGACACGGCACACTGCAGGAGGGGGCCCAAGGACAGTGTCAGGGGACAGCTTCTGGCCCCCCTTCCTGCGCCCTAGCAGCTGGCAGTGACGAGAGTGACAGAGACTTCAGCCAATCAAGGCTGAATTTGCATGTGACATCACTTCTCTTTTGCGGCTGCTACTCTGCATACCACATTAGAGCCAGGGGGCATGAGGAATAAAAATCAATCAGCAAAAAGGGGAGATTGATTTTTATTGCCTCTTTAGCATCCATTTTACTTGTAGAGCAGCTACTTATAGAGAATTGATTTTAGATTTTATGCCTAACAGTTACTCTTTAAAGATAAAAAAGCTCATCTGTCAAGCTTGTGTATTGCCCTTGGGTGCATTTATATATGTTAAATCAGGTCACCCTTAAACTTTTTTTCCCCCAAGCTAAATAAGCCCAGTTAGTCCAACCTGTCTTGGTAAGCATGACCTTCCCTCCCTTTGATTATTTTAGTTGCTCATTCTTGCGTCTGTTCTATCTAAAAATATCCTTCACATAAGGTGGTGCCTCACAAGTGATTTATACAGAGGGAGCAGTATAACAGCATCCAAGGTTTTTTTTTATCTTCCCCATTTCATGCTTCCCAGACTTTTATTTGCTTTAGCGGCTGCTGTTTGGCATTGGCTACAGCTGCATAACTTCTTCTCAACCAGTATTCCCAACCCCTTCCCTCAAGTCTGGTGTTCCCAGCTGTATGCCATTTATCTTATTTGTTGCTCTACCTTTGGCACATCCAAGGTACATGACTTTACAGTTATCAATATTAAATTCCATCTGCCATGTGACGGCTCATGTAGCCACATTGTCAAGAGTTTTTTGTAGGTCACTATTCTGCTTAGTGTTGCTAAGTCTACATCATTTTGTATCATTGGTGAAGATACAACGAGCAACTACAGGTACCTGTATCACTGCGGGACGCAGCAGTGCACAAGCTGTATCCAGTCTGAAGATCTTCAGGAGGTAATATTGAACGCTGTGCGGAGAGCCAGTGGTAGCACACTGGACAGTTGTAGTAGTTAAACAGTTAGCGGGTATATTACCAGGAGTAAGATGCTGTGCCTGGAAGCTTACCTGCAGTTAGTGTGAAATGCGCATATAATTGGACTCTGCCAAGAGGAGTAAGTTGGAGTCAGAGAGCACGTGGAATTGCATCTGAGTGAGGGAGGGTGCTCTGTCATACAGGACTTTAGGTGCTCTTATAAGAAGGCCCAATTGATACTGTACGCCCAGCGGACTTGTATGGCCTAACATGATTCACACAATTTAAAAAGTACTTGACGTCCAGGATATACAGTGGAGGAAATAATTATTTGACCCCTCACTGATTTTGTAAGTTTGTCCAATGATAAAGAAATGAAAAGTCTCAGAACAGTATCATTTCAATGGTAGGTTTATTTTAACAGTGGCAGATAGCACATCAAAAGGAAAATCGAAAAAATAACCTTAAATAAAAGATAGCAACTGATTTGCATTTCATTGAGTGAAATAAGTTTTTGAACCCTCTAACAATAAAAGACTTAATACTTAGTGGAAAAACCTTTGTTTGCAAGCACAGAGGTCAAACGTTTCTTGTAATTGATGACCAAGTTTGCACACATTTTAGGAGTAATGTTGGTCCACTCCTCTTTGCAGATGATCTCTAAATCCCTAAGGTTTCGAGGCTGTCTCTGTGCAACTCTGAGCTTGAGCTCCCTCCATAGGTTTTCTATTGGATTAAGGTCCGGAGACTGACTAGGCCACGCCATGACCTTAATGTGCTTCTTCTTGAGGCACTCCTTTGTTGCCTTTGCTGTATGTTTTGGGTCATTGTCGTGCTGGAACACCCATCCACGACCCATTTTCAGTTTCCTGGCAGAGGGAAGGAGGTTGTCGTTCAGGATTTCACGATACATGGCTCCGTCCATTTTCCCGTTAATGCGATTAAGTTGTCCTGTGCCCTTAGCAGAAAAACACCCCCAAAGCAAAATGTTTCCACCCCCATGCTTGACGGTGGGGACGGTGTTTTGGGGGTCATAGGCAGCATTTTTCTTCCTCCAAACACAGCGAGTTGAGTTAATGCCAAAGAGCTCTATTTTGGTCTCATCAGACCACAGCACCTTCTCCCAGTCACTCACAGAATCATTCAGGTGTTCATTGGCAAACTTCAGACGGGCCTGCACATGTGCCTTCTTGAGCAGGGGGACCTTGCGAGCCCTGCAGGATTTTAATCCATTGCGGTGTAATGTGTTTCCAATGGTTTTCTTGGTGACTGTGGTCCCTGCTAATTTGAGGTTATTCACTAACTCCTCCCGTGTAGTTCTAGGATGCTTTTTCACCTTTCTCAGAACCATTGACACCCCACGAGGTGAGATCTTGCGTGGAGCCCCAGAGCGAGGTCGATTGATGGTCATTTTGTGCTCCTTCCATTTTCGAACAATCGCACCAACAGTTGTCACCTTCTCTCCCAGCTTCTTGCTAATGGTTTTGTAGCCCATTCCAGCCTTGTGCAGGTCTACAATTTTGTCTCTGACATCCTTGGACAGCTCTTTGGTCTTTCCCATGTTGGAGAGTTTGGAGTCTGCTTGATTGATTGATTCTGTGGACCGGTGTCTTTTATACAGGTGACTAGTTAAGACAGGTGTCCTTAATGAGGGTGACTAATTGAGTAGAAGTGTCTAACCACTCTGTGGGAGCCAGAACTCTTAATGGTTGGTAGGGGTTCAAAAACTCACTTCACTCAATGCAATGCAAATCAGTTGCTATCTTTTATTTAAGGTTATTTTTTCGATTTTCCTTTTGATGTGCTATCTGCCACTGTTAAAATAAACCTACCATTGGAATGATACTGTTCTGAGACTTTTCATTTCTTTATCATTGGACAAACTTACAAAATCAGTGAGGGGTCAAATAATTATTTCCTGCACTATATATATATATATATATATATATATATATATATATATATATATATATATATATATATATATATATATATATATATATATATATATATATATATATATATATATATATATATATATATATATATATATATATATATATATATATATATATATATATAGTGTGGAAGGGAGTGTGCATGTTCATAGGAGCGCTCCTTATGGAAACCAGTGTGTCTGGGGGATTATAATGGGTTTGGGAAGGGTGTGGGGAACCAGTTTATATCCACTGCAAGTTTAAAGTAATAAAGATTTGTATGTTTATAGTAGATGAGTGGCTGGTTCTTTGTACCACATCATTGGGGAAGATGGCAACTTTACTTTGGCAAAGTTCACACTGTCCCGGATAAAAAAGTGCTCCGTTTCCCCCCAAAAAACGCAAACGGATCATAAACGTATGCTGCAAAAGGGCAGCATGGATCAGTTTGCTTTCAGGTTTGCCAGGATCACGGACCGCGAGCTCCGTCCTGCAACCGTGCCTAGTGTGCACCCAGCCTTATCACAATTGTCTGCAGTCTGAACACAATATTACTGCCCACAAGAGCTCTGCATAGAGAGCCGGCAGAAAACAACAATATCTGGATATGGAGATTGGCAGGACGTCCTCAGAAATCACCGGGTCACTCACCTCGTGCATCTTCTTCAAGCAATCGTTGCCAATTTTTAGACCTTCTATAACTTTCAATTCAATCTGGGCAAACTCGATATCTTCCACCTGGAAAGAAGAGTATTAGGTATGAGCACAGAGCTTTACGTACAACTCCCGGTGTAAAGAGGCACGCTATAATACACCACACACAAAAAGATAACAGGCAGATCACATAAGTGATTGATAGATTCCAGATGTTTATTGAATATCAACTGTATGACACGAGAATGTTACTCTTTCTCTTTAAAGTGGGCCTGAACTCCTACACAGGACAGAAGGAAAATAGTATGTATGTATTTAGAGTTTAGCCTGTTCAATTCCACTTATTTTTTTACTAATCACAACTGTAATTTGATCTCTCAGCTGTCAGCTAAGGAATCTCATCAGCCTCTGCAGAATAGCTAATTTGTAAACACAGGCTGTTAACCCTACGTCTGCTTCCATGAAAGCAGGATGTAGACCCACAGCAGATTTGTATCAGCGGCAACAAAGAAACACTTTACTTTAAAGGTTATTATGCTGTGGCTTATCATTTTAAGCCTGAGCCCACTGACGTAGTTGTGTCCGCTTTTCAGTTATCCATCAATGTTACAGATGGTGAAAAGCGGATAGAAGCGGACACAACTGCGTTAGTGGGCTCAGGCCTTTAGAGCAGAGAGGAAGTTCTGAGTTCAGGTCCACTTTAAAGTGATTTGTTTTTTAACTTGTTTTTATTAATAATAATAATAATAATAATAAAATATATTGTTTTCACAATGAGACTTGTGCAGTTTTGCAGTAGGAACTTTATTGTGCCCCTTTCTTGTTTATCTACACTTTGGCAACCAGTATGAGGTACTTAATATCCTTCTAGTTGTTTAGTACGCGACAGTCATGTCTAGGAGAACTCATGGAGAAGCATGTGACCAGTTTGATCAGTTGATAGATTTGTAAGGTTCTGATCTGCTGGCTATGATCGTGTGTTAAACCAGGAGCTACACACTGAAAATCAAAACCTTACAAATCAGCTGATCAAATTGAACACGTTTCTCTGCGAGTTCTCCTAAGCAATGCCACCCATATTATTCATCTTCCACATATTGGCCGTTCTCCTGGTCTACCACTTGACTATAGATTAAAGAGGAACTTCAGCCTAAGCAAACATACTGTCATTAAGTTTCATTAGTTATGTTAATTAAAATAGATAGGTAATATAATCTCTTACCCAGCCTGTTTTAAAAGAACACGCAAATGTTTGTGATTTCATTAGGGCAGCCATCTTTTTGGTTAAAAGAAGGTGACAGGAAACCTGAGACACAGTTCCAACTGTCCTGTGTCCTGATCACCTCTCCCAGATGCTACAAACAAGAACAACATAGGAAATCCCATCATGCTTTGCACAGCATCAGGGGAAAAATGCCTTGGCAGTTTTCTTTGATGGGGCGGAGCTTAGCTTTTGCGCAGCTAAAAATAAGGCTTAAAGAGACACTGAAGCGGAAAAAAAATTATGATATTATGATTTGTATGTGTAGTACAGCTAAGAAATAAAACATTAAGATCAGATACATCAGTCTAATTGTTTCCAGTACAGGAAGAGTTAAGAAACTCCAGTTGTTATCTCTATGCAAACAAGCCATTAAGCTCTATGACTGTGGAGAGGGCTGTTATCTATATATATATATATATATATATATATATATATATATATATATATATATATATATATATATATATATATATATATATATATATATATATATATATATATATATATATATATATATATATATATATATATATAATAGGCTGAGTGCCTCAACCTTCAAGCAAGAAGAAGAAGTATCGCCCCGCCCCCAGGGCCGGTCCAAGCAAGAAGAAGAAGAAGTATCGCCCTGCCCCCAGGGCCGGTCCAAGCAAGAAGAAGTAGTATCGCCCTGCCCCCAGGGCCGGTCCAAGCAAGAAGAAGCTAAACACTGCATTCCAGCAGCTCTGGAGGTGTGTTTAGCTTCTAAAGGCAACAATGGTTAATTTGCATATATTCAGCAGTGGTGCACTGGGAGACATCTCAAGCTCACTCTAACCTGAATTATCGCAAATTCTTTCTGTTCTAAGAAAGCAAACTTTTGTTTTCCATAGTGTTTTAGTAAGGGGGCTTTTAAGACCATTGTAGCCCCTCACACACTCCAATGAGTTCTGGGTCACCATGAGCTTGCTGGTTAGTCTGTACCTCTCGGTGTTACAAGCCTTACTCCATAGAGCCAAGTTAATCCATGCCATGCACTGATTAGATTCAAACAATCTGAAACAGTCTGTATGTATGTTGGATTATTATGGCTCATCATTGAAGTCCAGTGTATCTGGAGGTGTGTTTATCTTCTAAAGGCAACAATGGTTAATTTACATATATTCAGCAGTGTTGTACTGGGAGATATCTCAAGCTCACTCCAACCTGAATTATTGCAAATCTATCTTCTATCTATCTATATATAAAATAGAGTAAGTGCCTCAACCTTCAAGCAAGAAGAAGTAGCGCGCTGCCCCCAGGGCCGGTCCAAGCAAGAAGAAGAAGTAGTGTCATATCAAACCAAGGGCAAAGAGGGATAATTTGCATATTTAGTAGCAGTGTGTTGTGGGTAACCACAAATGTTCACTTATAGCTGAATTATTGCAGATTTTCTACTGTTTTAAGAAAGAAAATTACACCAAGCTTTGTTTTTTCTTGTAGGAGGGATTTTTGGTCTCTTTTATTCTCCTATACATTCCGAGTGGTTTGGGTCACCCTGAGCTGCTTGGTTACTCTGTTGTACTGGTCCAAGCCCTATCTCATACAGCCGTATCAATCCCTGCCATGTGCTGATGAGGACTAAATGGCTGAAACAGGCTGTCATATGTGGGTTTGATATGACTGTGTAAAACTTAAAGCTATAGGCTTGCTTGGCTTTCCAAAGGTGAAAAGGAATCATTTGCATATTTAGTAGCAGTGCATTGTGGGTAATCACAAATATTCACTTATAGCTGAATTTTTGCATATTTTCTACTGTTTTAAGAAGGCAAATTACACCAAGCTTTGATTTTTTTAGTATAAGGTCTTTTTGGTCCTTTTTATTCACCTATACATTCCGAGTGGTTTGGGTCACCCTGATCTGCTTGGTTACTCTGTTGTACTGGTCCAAGCCCTATCTCATACAGCCGTATCAATCCTTGCCATGTACAGGTGAGGACCAAAAGTCTGAAACAGGCTGTGTAAAATTTAAAGCTATAGGCTTGCAATACACCAGTGGTTCTGGATGCTTGCTTGGCTTACCAAGAGTGAAAAGGAATTATTTGCATATTTAGTAGCAGTGCATTGTGGCCGTAACCACAAATGTTCACTTATAGCTGAATTATTGCAGATTTCCTTCTGTTTTAGGAAGGCAAATTACACCAAGCTTTGCTTTTTTTAGTAGGAGGTCTTTTTGGTCCCTTTTATCCCCCTATACATTCCGAGTGGTTTGGGTCACCCTGAGTTGCTTGGTTACTCTGTTGTACTGGTCCAAGCCCTATCTCATACAGCCATATCAATCACTGCCAAGTACTGATGAGGATCAAAAGTCTGAAACAGGCTGTCTACATGTGGCTTTGATATGGCTGTGTAAAATTTAAAGCTATATGCTTGCTTGGCTTACCAAGGGGGAAAAGGGGTAATTTGCATATTTAGTAGCAGTGCATTGTGGGTAACCACAAATGTTCACTTATAGCTGAATTATTGCAGATTTCCTTCTGTTTTAAAAAGGCAAATTACACCAATACAGTGTGCGGCATTGCAGGAAGTGACGACAGTGGAACGCACGATGGAACACTGAAGAGGTGAGTCATCCCCACCCGCTGCCTCTTACTAACAGTGGCGGCTGCTACTGTGCTTAAGCAGGAGGGGGAGCGCACATGGGGGACCAAGGGGGGGGGGGGGGGGGTGTCCAACCCCCCTCCCAGCCGCTGTGCCCAATACCCCCTTCCTGCCACTCTACCCTCTTATGTGGCGTATGCTACGCCACGGGTCGGCTAGTCTGACTTATTATCTCAACTGTTCCTGAACTATTTACTTTTTCTCTGCCAGAGGAGAGGTCATTAGTTCACAGACTGCTCTGAAAGAATCGTTTTGAATGCTGAGTGTTGTGTAATCTGCACATATTAGAGAATGATGCAATGTTAGAAAAAAACACTATATATCTGAAAATAAAAATATGAGAATATTTTCTTTGCTGCTAATCTTCTAGTAATTATTCATAGTACACAACCAATTCATTATATCATATATTTTTTTTCACTTCAGTGTCTCTTTAAGTAAGAAAAAAAAAAGTTCTGATGCTGTGAAACTGTTAAACACCAAGCCTTTTCAGTGCTGCTGGGTAGATTTATAGTCTGGAAGTTCACTGTAAAACACACAATTTGAACAGTAATCTCATCAAACATTGGGCACACTACCACTCAATCCCATACAAAACTACGTGAACACGACTTATGTGCCTCTCCTGCCAGCATCGGCTGGGCAAAGAGCAGGCACATCTGATTACTACTGCCATTTATAAAAGGCTTCTGTTAGATTCAATGTTTACACTGATTCGGATATCTAATCTATTAAAAATTGAGTTAGTATGATTGAAGCGAGCCAATGTGAAAGCCCATAGGGAAGAGTTCTCCAATCAAAGCATCGCCTACAACTTGAAGCAATTTAATTACTGAAACCTATCTGAAATCTTGGATGGAGCACACCAGAGCGATGAGCTTTTTTCCGCAAACGCGGGTCCTGCAGCATTTTGAGATTTTTGAGGCAATTCAGCCTCAATGTTAGGTATAGGAAAGTGGAAAATCTCTCTGAAAAGCGCTAGATCAGAGCGATTTTCCAAGCGTTTTTGTTAAAGAAGCTGTTCAGTTACAGCTCTACTGTAACAAAAAATATACTACACCAAAACGCTCCAAAAAGCGCAAGTCATGATTAGAAAATCACTAGGCACATGCCTAGAGTCACCTAGGAAAATCACTTTAAAAAGCGCTAAGCGTTTGCGATTACCCTAGCGCTTTTTGGTGTGCGCTGGCCCACTGACAAGTCCTACCTCATAGAGCCATATTAATCCATGCTATGCACTGATCAGGACCAACAAATCAGTCTGTATGCATGTTCGGTTTACCCACCTAAGCCACCTCCTCCCTTCAGATGCAACCGCTCTGATGCAAACCGGAACAACAGTTCTGAGGGCGAAAGTGTAAAAAAGATGGAAGAAGGGAGGTGGTGGCTTAAAGGACAATTGTAATGAGGTGGAAATGGGAGGATGTTTGTTTCTGGTGTGATTCAGACACTATCGCAGCCAAATAGATCAGCAGGGCTGCTAGGCAACTGGTATTGTTTAACAGAAAATAAATATGGCAGCCTCCATATTTTTCTTACTTCAGTTGTCCTTTAAGTGAGTTAACCCTTGCATACACAGCTCACACATTGCAAGATGATTTTGTGAAATTGTTCTGGTTCATCCCTACCTATCAGCCACCGAATGGTGTACCTTTAATGAAGTCTCGGCTTCAGGAAATCCCTCTCCCGTCACAGGAAGTAAAGGAAAAAAATCAGTCATCTCTATGCTTTATACATCACAAAAACACTGTGGCCTCACCATTTTCTCCAGATTACTGATCTGGTTATCTGTCTTCTCCAGCAGCTGCTCCTGGTATCTCTTCTTCTTCAGAAGTGTCTTGGCTTTTCTGAAAGGGAAGAGGATTGGGGATCAACAAGTGGAACAAGCATGAGAAAGATGGTAGGAGGAGGCTATTAGCACAGGACGCTATTGCAGGCAGAAACGCAAAGAAAGATACAAGTAACCCAGGGCATGCAGGCGATTGCCACGTTGACGGTAACGAAACTACCTGGCGGCGGAACAACGGAGGCTCGTGGAAGACCGTCACAGGACAGGAAAGCTGTAAGGGGCTAGCAGCAGCCCCAGGCAAGTGAAACACTTTTTTTTTTTTTTTTTTTTTTAATATTCAGTTCTGCTTTAATTTGCTGGGCGTTTCAATTCCTGCGGCCGCATGGCCACGGGAAGGTTTTTTTCTTTTTTTTCTTATCATGTAGCTAGTCTAGCGCTAGCTACATGATTCTCCCCTTCCTCTTCTCTCCTTCCCACCCTTCTGATCGCCGCCGGCGATCACGCCCACAAGGAAACGGGATTTCCTTTATGGCTTCCCCCGTCGCCATGGCGACGACGTCGTGACGTCGCTGGGACTCCCGATCCACCCCAAAGCGAAGTTTATTGGATTTACAGAAAGTGTGCAATAATTGTTTAAATAAAATTAGGCAGGTGCATAAATTTGGGCACTGTTGGCATTTTATTGATTCCAAAACTTTAGAACTAATTATTGGAACTCAAATTGGCTTGGTAAGCTCAGTGACCCCTGACCTACATACACAGGTGAATCCAATTATGAGAAAGAGTATTTAAGGGGTTCAATTGTAAGTTTCCCTCCTCTCTTAATGTTCCCTGAATAGTCGCAACATGGGGGTCTCAAAACAACTCTCAAATGACCGGAAGACAAAGATTTTTCACCATCATGGTTTAGGGGAAGGATACAGAAAGCTGTCTTAGAGATTTCAGCTGTCTGTTTCTACAGTTAGGAACATATTGAGGAAATGGAAGACCACAGGTTCAGTTCAAGTTAAGGCTCGAAGTGGCAGAACAAGAAAAATCTTGGATAAACAGAAGCAGAATGGTGAGAACAGTCAGAGTCAACTCACAAACCAGCACCAAAGAAGTACAACATCATCTTGCTGCAGATGGAGTCACTGTGCATCGTTCAACCATTCGGCGCACTTTACACAAGGAGATGCTGTATGCGAGAGTGATGCAGAGGAAGCCTTTTCTCCGCCCACAGCACAAATAGAGCTGCTTGAGGTATGCTAAAGCACATTTGGACAAGCCAGCTTCCTTTTGGAAAATGGTGCTGTGGACTGATGAAACTAAAACTGAGTTATTTGGGCATAACAAGGGGCGTTATGCATGGAGGAAAAACAACACAGCACTCCAAGAAAAACACCTGCTACCTACAGTAAAATATGGTGGTGCTTCCATCATGCTGTGAGGCTGTGTGGCCAGTGCAGGGACTGGGAATCTTGTCAAAGTTGTGGGACGCATGGATTCCACTCAGTATCAGCAGATTCTGGAGACCAATGTCCAGGAATCAGTGACAAAGCTGAAGCTGCGCCGGGGCTGGATCTGTCAATAAGACAACGACCCTAAACACTGCTCAAAATCCACTAAGGCATTAAAGCAGAGGAACAAGTACAATGTTCTGGAATGGCCATCTCAGTCCCCAGACCTGAATAATAATTGAAAATCTGTGGTATGTGTTAAAGAGAGCTGTCTATGCTTGGAAGCCATCAAACCTGAATGAACGAGAGATGTTTTGTAAAGAGGAATGGTCCGAAAATACCTTCAACCAGAATCCAGACTCTCATTGGAACCTACAGGAAGCGTTTAGAGGCTGTAATTTCTGCAAAGGGAGGATTCTACTAAATATTGATTTCATTTTTTTTGTGGTGCCCAAATGTATGCACTTGCCTAATTTTATTTAAACAATTATTGCGCACTTTCTGTAAATCCAATAAACTTCATTTTACTTCTCAAATATCACAGTGTGTCTCCTATACGATATATTTAACTGAACATTTTTTTTATCATAACAACCAACGATTTATACAGGAATTATCATGACGATTAATAAGGTTGCCCAAACTTTCGCATCCAACTGTAGTACAGTCCAGATGTGTATGATTGTTTGTGAAGGCCTGAAGAAGGGGTCCTACCCGAAACAAGTCGACGTTATCGACTTAAAGCTGAACTTAAGAATCCTGGAAAAAAAAAAAAGAAAAGAAAAAAAAAAAAGTAAGATTTTCACTTACCTGGGGCTTCTGCCAGCCCCCCCTCCCCTTTTTTTTCTCATGTTACAGTATACTACAAGTTTGTATTACATAGTGAAATGATCTGCACTCCAGGCTGGGATTAGTCACAGTTTGCTTGGGACATGGCAGCTACTCCTTCCCCCTCAACCTCAAATACCGCAATAAACAAAGCACACAGAGCCTGGAGGGGGCATGCAGGGGGCGTGCATAACTTGTGCCTATCACAGCTGAGGCAGCTCCTTCCTCCCTGGGTCGACAAAGCTTGACAAAAGATGATTAGATATATTACAGAGACAGTGCAACTAGAAAAGGCTGCAGTAATTCAGACCACATTAGAACAGGTATATGAACTTATAGGATGGGAAGAAATAAGGCTGAAAATTGTTACAGAGTCTCTTTAAGGATATGGTTTTTGTTCTCTCAACTCATTTAAAACATAGGAACAGGAAGTCTGTCATCAGTGGCGTGCAGAGAATCACAATAAAGCCTTTCCTTTGAAAAGACGCTTCAGGAATATTTACAAAAGCGGTTTCTGGGAAAGTAGCATTGAGTTTTGACATCTATGAACCCTCTCGCTAGGAGCGTTCGGATGCAGACACACGGCGTCCGCGCTCCCCCTCCCCCACCTATTATTCTTGCTTCTGACGAGGACAGAGCGATGAAGGCCTAAGACAAAGGCCTTTACCTATTCTACTCTCTGTGTACTAATACAGTGCGTTTCCAGCTAACAAGGTATTGCTGGAAGTACATTTTGCAGCACTCAGACTTTTTTTTTTTAAAATACCTATTGCATGGAATGTACTGTAATCTGTATTGCACAGAAACTATTTCACATTAGTCATTCTATTATTACCTGTCTGGTTGGCTTTGTAATACTGACTTCCCGTGTTAACCCTTTAGGAGCCAGTAAGTAGTGGTGTCTGGCCGCACTCCCCTAGTCGTATGTAAGGTGCAACGATCCAGCCACCGGAGCACCAGGTGGCAATTCGACAATTTGTACAGCAAAAGGATCAGCACTCAGTAATATGTTGCAAAACTTCAAGCTCTTTTAATAAAAAAAAAAAAGTTTCCATAAACACCGTGTTCAACAAGAACCAGCAACTTGCAGTAGATAGGCGCCAGAGACACCCAAAGTCCATCAAATGCCTGCTGGCCGACATGTATAAAAAGTCTGTGGGGGAATAGAGTCCAAGATCCACACTTTTATCGGCTTGAAGACGGGCTGCTGCCCGAAACAGCATTAGGCCAGTGTCAGTAGCTATGTTTTGAGACACATTTTTCCTGGGAAGTGTGGATCTTGGACTCTAGTCCCCCACGGACTTTTTACACAAGTCGGCCAGCAGGCATTTGATGGTCTTTGGCGCCTATCTACTGCAAGTTGCTGGTCCTTGTTGAACATGAAGTTTATTTATGATACAAACCCTTTAGGAGCCAATTTATTTAGAGGCTTGCAAATGCTTTGGGTTAAATTTACTTTAGCACTTTTTATTAATTTATTGTGTTACATTTCCTGGTTTCTAATTAGTACTGCTATAATTATGGCCACTTGTCACTAAGGGGCAGTGTGAGACATTAACAGCCAACTTCTGCTTTCAGTCTCTATATCCTTTGCTAGTAGAGAGAGATCAAAGCATTCCAAGAATTTACAGCACAATAAGTTCTGCCGACTGAAGCCAAAAGTAGTGCACTTATCTCAAATGAGATAATGCTATTGAAGTTGCTAATGAGTTAAAGCAAACCAGGGGCTAACTTCAGGTCAAAATACACATGATAACCTGAGAACAGGGAGGACTTCAGACCAGTGTTTCTGAACCTTGTCCCCTGGAGGAACCCTTTTAAATAATTTATGGAGTTCAGGGAAACCCTGTATTAGCGGAAGGGGTTGAGATTGATTCTGTAGGTGATGCGGTCTTTAAAGGAATGTGTGGCTAAAAATGTGTTTTTGAGTTTCAAAAGTTTTTGTTGTTTTTCAACAAGTAACTTACAAGAACAAAAGTCTTGTTCAAGTTACAGATACATTAATCACTAGGGATGATCAATGAGATGCAAATACTTCCAAAATTATGCAAATATATGCAGCTTGAGAAAGGACTAATCAATTTAGACCTGGGTTTAAACTGATTGGTCCATTTTCAAACTGCATACATTTGCATAAAAATTAGCATCAACTCGGAATAATTTGCATATCAGTGATCATCCCTATTAAATCACCAGTAAAGAGAGAAGGTAAAGGTGGCTATACATCTATAGCGATGATGGGCAGACTTGACTAGGGGACAAATTTCTCGCTGTTTAAATCTGACGAGAGAGAGAGAGAGAGATCTTTCAGCCGCCCAATCACCGCAAGCCTATCCGTGATCGATTTCAGCATGACATTTCTCAGTAATTGATCAGGGCCGAGTCCCCGCCCTTCCATTAGTGGTATACACGACGCCGGCGTATAACATGCAGCGTGGGTGACCCCACACACACGCTAGCGGGGATTACGAAGACGGGTGGCCGCACAGGACAGATAATGTATAAATGAACACACAGGAGGCACCTTTATAAACAGAACCTGGGGGACAGAACCTGGGGTTTCATCGCTTGTCCCCATATCATTCAACGTTACCGCAGAGCACACGATCGACTACAGTGGCCCAACATCTTGCAGCATGTACAATCGATACATACGGCCAATTTCGGTCTGAAAATAGCCACAAGGTTGATTGGGCATGCACTTGGTGGCACCGATTCTCATCCGATAATATTTTACGAATCGGATGGTCGATCGGCCGCCAAGTCGAGAGATGATTGTTTAACACAAACAGTGATTAGAACGGTTCGGCCAATGTAGGCTCAGCTAGTGCTTCAGAAGTGTTCGACCGACTTTCTGGGCCACTTATCAAATCAAGTGAGGAAAATTAGTCCAGAGAAAAGTGGACTGGAGAATTACAGAAATTTGTATTTTGCCGCCTGGGAACAAACATAACCCCAAGGAGAGAGAGGGTCAAGTCTGTTGGTAAGATAGCAAGAGAAAGTGAGAATGAGAAAAGGGCCGGTCTCAGAGCGTCCTCCAATGAGGGGACTTCGTGCTGGAGAGAGAGAGAGAGAGAGAGACCCCACATCTTATGAAATTACTTATGGGCATCTTTCAAAATACTGGTCAGTTTTTTATTAAGTGATTTTTTTTATTTAAACTGTTAGAGCTTGTTCACACCTAATGGCGTTGTTGACCATTTTTTAAGCGCCAAAAGCTTGTGCAATGATTCCCTACGAGAGTGTTCTCATCTGAGCAGTTTGTTTTTCGATCCGCTCACCACAGCGCTGCCTGTACTATTTTCTGAGCGTTTTGGCTCAATGGCAGGTATAGGGAAATAGCGAAGTGCTTGAAAAAGCGCTTTGTATAGCGATTTCCTCACTTCCGAATCATGAGTTCACTTCCTGACTTTAGTCAGGAAGTGAAACAAGCCGAATCACTCTGTAAAAGCACTTTAAATCAAAACAGCAGCACCGGGAGGGGAAAAAAATCGTCCTCAAAAATCGCTGCCATCAGCATACTGACCCCTAGTTAAGCCCGTTTTTCTATAGAGGAGGCAAAGGGGTACCCTTTCACCCCGCCAAGGACAGTCTCACTGGAGGGAGAAATGCAGGAAAACCTCTGCAATGTCCTCAAGGAACCCTGGTTGAGAAATCCTGCTCCCAGGGGCCGGATCTACCATAAGGCACATGCCTACAATCGCCTGATGACAGAAAGGCGGCTCCCTCCCCTCCCTCCTTCCCTGTGCAGCATCGCTAGCAGAATGTAAATGAGAGGTTACTCACCCTGCTCTCTGCATTCCACTGAGCAGATCTCCCATCTCTAGCTACCTAATACTAAGGGACACGTGTAGCTATCTATCACGGGCAGAGGAAGTAAGTGACAGCTGGGCCAGACAGCACACTTGCAGTGCAGTTTAGCACTTTTGTAGGTTCAAGGAGGGCAGAGTCTAGGGTGCTGTGAGGCAAATCTGGGCATGTCTGCCCCAGAGTCTATACACGTCCTTCTCCGGACCACCCCAGTCACCTGGGACCCTCCTGAAGATTGTGACCGCGCTTCTCTTCATGGGCATTAGCACGAAGCTGTGGTATTAAGGCTCAACACACACCATACAATCTAGGTTGTTCAATCTTACCTCTTTCATGTAGTATAAGAGCTTTTACAATCAGTCATTCAAGGTATTTTCAATCTGTTGGCCCTTATACTACATAGATTTGGTAAATCTGTACAACCAAGATTGTATGGTGTGTGTTGAGCTTGAGTCTCTGGGGGCCCGATGCACGAAAACCGGTAAATGTGGTTAGACTGGACAAGATTGTACAATTAAGACTGTATGGATAAAGGCAACTTTTAGATTGCGCTGCCAAGAGATTGGCAAGGGGGCGTGGCTTACTGCATTCCCAATAAGAACCCTCCATGTGATTTTCTGTCATGATAGCAGACGGGTGTGGTAGGCGGGGAGTCAGAAGTCACCCTATTGACGGCTGCTGGGATGACCTCAGAAACCCCGCCCAGTAAGCAGGGCTGTGGAGATGGAGTCGGGAGTAATTCTTGGGTACCTGGAGTCGCTGGTTTTATAAACGGAGGAGTTGGAAGATTTTTGTACTTACGCCACAGCCCTGGTAAGTATTAGACGAAGGGGTTAGAGCAATTTTGGATACCAGGAGTTGGACGTTTCATAAACTGAGGAGTCAAAGGACTTTTTTACACAGCCCTGCCTGTAAGTATGACAGAAGGGAGAATTTTTACAGCAGCTCCAGGTTACCATTTACTCTCCTCTAAGGATAAGAGAACTGTTATTGAGCCTTTTCTGTTCCCATCCCATGCGGGGTCATTTCATTGCTTCACTGTGATAGTTTCCCCATTTTCTGATGCGCATATTACTACCCCTTCACTAGAGAGAACACAGAGCAGCTCTGAACCTGTGATGCAGGATGTGGCTGATATGAGGGCTCCTGACCAAGTACATAGACCCGATCTCTGTGATATTGGCGAATCAAGGAGCTTCATAGATAAAAGTTCCACCTCTTGTGCCGCCCATGGCCAGAGAAGGGCGGTGAAAGGTGCAGGGGTAGGCGAGATCTGCATGCAGCGGCAGAGGATTAGGACTCACTCTTTTTTGCCATCATGGAGAAGCTGTTTGGCCAGTTCTCTCTCGCGCTGCAGCTGTAGGGTGATCTTCTTCTGGTATTGCTTTAGCTTGTCCCTCTGCTGCTTCAGTTGCTGAAACACAAAACAGAAGAAGCAGTGAATAACTGAGTCGCATTTCAGTAAACAGGTCCTCTTTTTACCCTGTACGGAGAAAATTAATTGGCCAAAGACTGACCCTGGATACAATCCCAGATTTTAAATTGGGATGAACCTCCAATTCCGTATTATTGGTTTCCTAGATACGAGAAGGGTTGATACTCAAACTTTTCACTTCACTTACAAGCTACGGTAATTGACAAGATTGCCTTTGCGGTACAAAATTATCAGATTATGTTGAGCTGTAATTCCTTAAAGGAATACTGTAGGGGGGGGGGGGGGGGGGGGGGTCGGGGGAAAATGAGTTGAAGTTACCCGGGGCTTCTAATGGTCCCCCGCAGACATCCTGTGCCCGCGCAGCCACTTACCGATACTCCGGCCCCGCCTCTGGTTCACTTCTGGAATTTCAGACTTTAAAGAGAATCTGTATTGTTAAAATCGCACAAAAGTAAACATACCAGTGCGTTAGGGGACATCTATTACCCTTTGTCACAATTTTGCCGCTCCTCGCCGCATTAAAAGTGGTTAAAAACAGTTTTAAAAAGTTTGTTTATAAACAAACAAAATGGCCACCAAAACAGGAAATAGGTTGATGTACAGTATGTCCACACATAGAATATACATCCATACACAAGCAGGCTGTATATAGCTTTCCTTTTGAATCTCAAGAGATCATTTGTGCGTTTCTTTCCCCCTTCTGCTCTCATGCACTGAAGTTTCAGGCTGCTCTTTTTTCTCCTGCAAACAGCTTTGCCCTTGTCTGTAATTCTTCAGTATGTGAAAGCCCAGCCAGCTCAGAGGACGATTTATCCAGCTTGTAAAAGATAAGAGAGAAGAGAGAAGCTGCTCTAATCTAAATAATACACAGGCAGTGTGCATAGAGGGGCCTGGAAGGGGGAATTCATAGCAGAACCACAACACTGAAGAACTTGGCAGCCTTCCAGACACAGGCTGACAAGTCTGACAAGGGAAAGATACATTGATTTATTACAGAGACTGTGATAGCAGAAAGTGCTGCAGTAAGCCAGAACACAGAATAGCTTTTGGAACTTGTAGGATGATAAAAAACAGGATGCAATTTTTGTTACGGAGTCTCTTTAAAGTCTGAAAACCACTGCGTTGCCATGTCTTCGCTTCCCCTGATGTCACCAGGAGCGCACAGCGCAGGCACAGACCATACTGGGCTTCTGCTATACACTCCTGGTGACATAGCAACGCAGGCGCAGTGGTTTTCAGACTTTCAAGTCTGAAATTCCAGAAGTGACCTGGAGGGGGGGCCGGAGCATCGGTGAGTGGCTGCGCAGGCACAGGATGTCTGCGGGGGACCATTAGAAGCCCCGGGTAACTTCAACTCATTTTCCCCTGACCCCCCTACAGGGTCCCTTTAATGAAAAGTCAATCTGATCATTTGTCCCGAGACCGGCAACGTTATCAATGAGAAACAGTAAAGTGTAAGTATGCCTTAAAATGACATTAAACCAGTCTAATGCTGGGTATACACAGTATAACTCACTGTCCGATCGACACGGGTCGAACTGATTATATCCGACATGTCCATTCAGCTCCTAATCGATAATGGGCTCAATTTTGGGAAGGTATCATCGGGAAAATCGATCCAGTTATCAAGCAATTCGGAAATGTACACATGATGCAACTTTGGGCCAGATTAACCGTCGATCTGACAGGAAATTGCATCGTGTGTATTTGGCATAATGCCTGGTACACACCATGTGATTTCCCATCAGAGACGGGTTGAAATGAATATTTCCGATTGTTTTTCTGATTTGACCCGTCTATCTGATGGGAAATTGCATGGTGTGTACCAGGCACAAAGCTGGCCATACAGTATACAACGGTGCAATCGACAGCACCCAAAACAGCCATTGCATTATGTCGTTTGCGAGTCAAATCAGGGAAATTGGAGAACAAATTTGGCCCAGTTAACCATTTTTACCTAATTCATTTATTGTATAGTGTATAGCTAGCTTTAAGCCTGCCATACACCGGCAGACTTCTTCCGACGTGCCCAAAATATAGATCCCTCTCTAATTGACATCTGATCAGAGAAGGATCTATCACTGCCATCAATTTTTAATAGATTTCAGCATGGAAGAGACACTGAAGGGATTTTTTTTTATATAATGAATTGCTTGACTGTGTAGTATTGATAATTACTAGAACATTAGTAGCAAAGAAAATATTCTCATATTTTTATTTATATAGTTTTTTTTTTTGTTTTTTTTTTACAACATTGCATCATTCTCTAATATTTGCAGTCTACACAATACTCAGCATTCTAAATGTTTTTACTGAGCAGCCCAGTGAACTTTTGAACCCTTCTGTGCAGAGAAAAAGAAATAGATTTACAGACAGTTGAGATAATAAGCTTCAGAAGACAGAGCTCTCTGCCACTTTGAAAGTCGTGGAACTCAATGGCTCTATTGCATAGATAACTGGAGTTTCTTAAAGGACACCCGAGGTGAAAATAAACTAATTAAATAAACTATTGTATCTATCTTTCTTCTCCTAAACATGACTTTTTAAGATATTCCAGTTTTATTTTATGTGTAAACCTACTTTTTGTATTTTAGCTGTTTTATGGTGTTTGCTCAATGACACAGTATGCCAGAGCTAAAATCTATGAACTTTTGACCCTTTTTATCTCTTTCTTGCTCTCAGAAGCCATTTTCTGCTAAGAAAGGGTTTTATAGTTTGAATTTCTTATCAGGGAGGGTCACACTGTTGTCACTTAATGTCTGAGTCAGGACTGAGTCAGCCACTTTCATACCTGATATTTAACTCTTTCAGGCAGAGAAAGAAAAAAAAGGAACAAAGCAAGCATAGATATTTGTGTGCTAGGCACTGTACAAACACTATCTCCTCATGTCACCTCAAGTATCCTTTAGCTCCTCCTGTACTGGAAACAATATCAGACTTATGTCTCTGCTCCTAATGTTTTATTTCATAGCTGTACTAAACATACAAATCATCATAATTTATTTTTCCGCTTCAGGTGTTTCTTTCAGTGTCTCTTTAATCAATAGCAGCCGCTCGCACAGGTGTCCCCCCAGTACTAATGCTTTCCCATAAGAACTCAGCCCTCTTGTCAACCTCCTACCTTCTTTAAGGTCTGTACACATGCTGGATAATTGTCACCTGAAGCAGTCATTAAGCAACTGTTTTGGATGACAGTTTTTCATAGTACACCTGAAGTGATTATGGTGGCAAGTGTTGCAATGGTATGAAATTCCACGGTATAACAGTCTAAAAAAGATGTGCCCTCCTCCACCCTAGTGGGGGATGCCCCACTCCCTCGGCATACATATGATTAAGCCGCCGGGAGATTTGGGTGCCGGGTAAAACTGTAAAAAGGCTCACCCTGCTCCTGCAAAAGTCCTGGTGGCGTTAGAGACAGGTGCAGCCAGTAATACGTGGCCGCAGCACAGGTAGCCAGGGATAGGTGTAGCCAGTAATACGTGGCCGCAGCACAGGTAGCCAGGGATAGGTGTAGCCAGTAATAAGTGGCCGCAGCATAGGTAGCCAGGGATAGGTGTAGCCAGTAGTAGGTGGCCGCAGCATAGGTAGCCAGGGATAGGTGTAGCCAGTAGTAGGTGGCCGCAGCATAGGTAGCCAGGGATAGGTGTAGCCAGTAGTAGGTGGCTGCAGCATAGGTAGCCAGGGATAGGTGTAGCCAGTATTAGGTGGCCACAGAATAGGTAGCCAAGGATAGGTGTAGCCAGTAGTAGGGGGCTGCAGCATAGGTAGCCAGGGATAGGTGTAGCCAGTATTAGGTGGCCACAGAATAGGTAGCCAAGGATAGGTGTAGCCAGTAGTAGGGGGCTGCAGCATAGGTAACCAGGGATAGGAGTAGCCAGTAACAGGTGGCCGCAACACAGGTAGCCAGGGACAGGTGTAGCCAGTATTAGGTGGCCGCAGCATAGGTAGCCAGGGATAGGTGTAGCCAGTAGTAGGTGGCCGCAGCATAGGTAGCCAGGGATAGGTGTAGCCAGTATTAGGTGGACACAGAATAGGTAGCCAGGGATAGGTGTAGCTAGTAGTAGGTGGCTGCAGCATAGGTAACCAGGGATAGGAGTAGCCAGTAACAGGTGGCCGCAACACAGGTAGCCAGGGATAGGTGTAGCCAGTATTAGGTGGCCACAGAATAGGTAGCCAGGGATAGATGTAGCCAGTAGTAGGTGGCCGCAGCTTAGGTAGCCAGGGATAGGTGTAGCCAGTATTAGGTGGCCACAGAATAGGTAGCCAGGGATAGGTGTAGCCAGTAGTAGGTGGCCGCAGCATAGGTAGCCAGGGATAGGTGTAGCCAGTAGTAGGTGGCCGCAGCATAGGTAGCCAGGGATAGGTGTAGCCAGTAGTAGGTGGCCGCAGCATAGGTAGCCAGGGATAGGTGTAGCCAGTAGTAGGTGGCCGCAGCATAGGTAGCCAGGGATAGGTGTAGCCAGTGGTAGGTGGCGCAGCATAGGTAGCCAGGGATAGGTGTAGCCAGTAGTAGGTGGGCGCAGCATAGGTAGCCAGGGATAGATGTAGCCAGTAGTAGGTGGCCGCAGCTTAGGTAGCCAGGGATAGGTGTAGCCAGTATTAGGTGGCCACAGAATAGGTAGCCAGGGATAGGTGTAGCCAGTAGTAGGTGGCCGCAGCATAGGTAGCCAGGGATAGGTGTAGCCAGTAGTAGGTGGCCGCAGCATAGGTAGCCAGGGATAGGTGTAGCCAGTAGTAGGTGGCCGCAGCATAGGTAGCCAGGGATAGGTGTAGCCAGTAGTAGGTGGCCGCAGCATAGGTAGCCAGGGATAGGTGTAGCCAGTGGTAGGTGGCGCAGCATAGGTAGCCAGGGATAGGTGTAGCCAGTAGTAGGTGGGCGCAGCATAGGTAGCCAGGGATAGATGTAGCCAGTAGTAGGTGGCCGCAGCTTAGGTAGCCAGGGATAGGTGTAGCCAGTAGTAGGTGGCCGCAGCTTAGGTAGCCAGGAATAGGTGTAGCCAGTATTAGGTGGCCACAGAATAGGTAGCCAGGGATAGATGTAGCCAGTAGTAGGTGGCCGCAGCATAGGTAGCCAGGGATAGGTGTAGCCAGTGGTAGGTGGCGCAGCATAGGTAGCCAGGGATAGGTGTAGCCAGTAGTAGGTGGCCGCAGCATAGGTAGCCAGGGATAGGTGTAGCCAGTATTAGGTGGCCACAGAATAGGTAGCCAGGGATAGGTGTAGCCAGTAGTAGGTGGCCGCAGCTTAGGTAGCCAGGGATAGGTGTAGCCAGTAGTAGGTGGCCGCAGCATAGGTAGCCAGGGATAGGTGTAGCCAGCAGTAGGTGGCCGCAGCATAGGTAGCCAGGGATAAGTGTAGCCAGTATTAGGTGGCCACAGAATAGGTAGCCAGGGATAGGTGTAGCCAGTAGTAGGTGGCTGCAGTATAGGTAGCCAGGGATAGGTGTAGCCAGTAGTAGGTGGCCGCAGCATAGGTAGCCAGGGATAGGTGTAGCCAGTATTAGGTGGCCACAGAATAGGTAGCCAGGGATAGGTGTAGCCAGTAGTAGGTGGCCGCAGCTTAGGTAGCCAGGGATAGGTGTAGCCAGTAGTAGGTGGCCGCAGTATAGGTAGCCAGGGATAGGTGTAGCCAGTAGTAGGTGCTCGCAGCATAGGTAGCCAGGAATAGGCGTAGTCAGTAATAGGTGGCCGCAGCATAGGTAGCCAGGGATAGGTGTAGCCAGTAGTAGGTGGTCGCTGCATAGGTAGCCAGGGATAGGTGTAGCCAGTAGTAGGTGGCCGCAGCATAGGTAGCCAGGGATAGGTGTAGCCAGTAGTAGGTGGTCGCAGCATAGGTAGCCAGGGATAGGTGTAGCCAGTAGTAGGTGGCCGCAGCATAGGTAGCCAGGGATAAGCGTAGCCAGTAGTAGGTGGCCGCAGCATAGGTAGCCAGGGATAGGTGTAGTCAGTAGTAGGTGGCCGCAGCATAGGTAGCCAGGGATAGGTGTAGCCAGTAGTAGGTGCTCGCAGCATAGGTAGCCAGGAATAGGCGTAGTCAGTAATAGGTGGCCGCAGCATAGGTAGCCAGGGATAGGTGTAGCCAGTAGTAGGTGGTCGCTGCATAGGTAGCCAGGGATAGGTGTAGCCAGTAGTAGGTGGCCGCAGCATAGGTAGCCAGGGATAGGTGTAGCCAGTAGTAGGTGGTCGCAGCATAGGTAGCCAGGGATAGGTGTAGCCAGTAGTAGGTGGCCGCAGCATAGGTAGCCAGGGATAAGCGTAGCCAGTAGTAGGTGGCCGCAGCATAGGTAGCCAGGGATAGGTGTAGTCAGTAGTAGGTGACCGCAGCATAGGTAGCCAGGGATAGGTGTAGCCAGTAGTAGGTGACCGCAGCATAGGTAGCCAGGGATAGGTGTAGCCAGTAGTAGGTGGTAACAGCATAGGTAGCCAGGATAGGTGTAGCCAGTAGTAGGTGGCCGCAGTATAGGTAGCCAGGGATAGGTGTAGCCAGTAGTAGGTGGCCGCAGCATAGGTAGCCAGGGATAAGTGTAGCCAGTAGTAGGTGGCCGCAGCATAGGTAGCCAGGGATAGGTGTAGTCAGTAGTAGGTGGCCGCAGCATAGGTAGCCAGGGATAGGTGTAGCCAGTAGTAGGTGGCCGCAGTATAGGTAGCCAGTAGTAGGTGGCCGCATCATAGGTAGCCAGGAAGAGGTTTAGCCAGTAGTAGGTGGCCGCAGCATAGGTAGCCAGTAGTAGGTGGCCGCAGCATAGGTAGCCAGGGATAGGTGTAGTCAGTAGTAGGTGACCGCAGCATAGGTAGCCAGGCATAGGTGTAGCCAGTAGTAGGTGGCCGCAGCATAGGTAGCCAGGGATAGGTGTAGCCAGTAGTAGGTGGTCGCAGTAAGTATAGGTAGCCAGTAGTAGGTGGCCGCAGTATAGGTAGCCAGTAGTAGGTGGCCGCATCATAGGTAGCCAGGAAGAGGTTTAGCCAGTAGTAGGTGGCCGCAGCATAGGTAGCCAGGGATAGGTGTAGCCAGTAGTAGGTGGCCGCAGCATAGGTAGCCAGGGATAGGTGTAGCCAGTAGTAGGTGGCCGCAGCATAGGTAGCCAGGGATAGGTGTAGCCAGTAGTAGGTGGCCGCAGCATAGGTAGCCAGGGATAGGTGTAGTCAGTAGTAGGTGGCCACAGCATAGGTAGCCAGGGATAGGTGTAGCCAGTGGTAGGTGGTCGCAGCATAGGTAGCCAGGGATAGGTGGAGCCAGTAGTAGGTGGCCGCAGCATAGGTAGCCAGGGATAGGTGTAGCCAGTGGTAGGTGGCGCAGCATAGGTAGCCAGGGATAGGTGTAGCCAGTAGTAGGTGGCCGCAGCATAGGTAGCCAGGGATAGGTGTAGCCAGTAGTACGTGGCTGCAGCATAGGTAGCCAGGGATAGGTGTAGCCAGTAGTAGGTGGCCGCAGCATAGGTAGCCAGGGATAGGTGTAGCCAGTAGTACGTGGCTGCAGCATAGGTAGCCAGGGATAGGTGTAGCCAGTGGTAGGTGGCGCAGCATAGGTAGCCAGGGATAGGTGTAGCCAGTAGTAGGTGGCCGCAGCATAGGTAGCCAGGGATAGGTGTAGCCAGTAGTAGGGGGCCGCAGCACAGGTAGCCAGGGATGGGTGTAGCCAGTAGTATGTGGCCGCAGCATAGGTAGCCAGGGATAGGTGTAGCCAGTAGTAGGTGGCCGCAGCATAGGTAGCCATGGATGGGTGTAGCCAGTAGTAGGTGGCCGCAGCATAGGTAGCCAGGGATAGGTGTAACCAGTAGAAGGTGGCTGCAGCATAGGTAGCCAGGGATAGGTGTAGTCAGTAGTAGGTGGCCGCAGCATAGGTAGCCAGGGATAGGTGTAGCCAGTAGTAGGTGGCTGCAGTATAGGTAGCCAGGGATAGGTGTAGCCAGTAGTAGGTGGCCGCAGTATAGGTAGCCAGGGATTGGTGTAGCCAGTAATAGGTGGCCGCAGCATGGGTAGCCAGGGATAGGTGTAGCCAGTAATAGGTGGCCGCAGCATGGGTAGCCAGGGATAGGGGTAGCCAGTAATAGGTGGCCGCAGCATAGGTAGCCAGGGATAGGTGAAGCCAGTAGTAGGTGGGACACAGCGGCGGGGAGTACAAATACTCACTTGCCAGTGGGTCCTGCATGCATGAACTTGCTTCTTTCTTCTTCCTGTTCTTGCGTTCCATCTCCTGGTAACAGCGCCCAGGGAGTTTCAGGGAAATGGGACGCAAGAACAGGAAGGAGGAACAAGTAATTCACGCACCCAGGACCCGCCAACAAGCATTTATCCCCGCCGCTGCTCGTGCGCCCACCGCTGTGTCACCCCGCCCCCCGAAAACCGGTAAACCGTGATTGTGCGATGGTATGATTACTATGCCCAAACAAACCGCAGTATACCATCATACCGCGGCAACCCTAATGGTGGCTGTCACATTTATTTCCTTGTACACAATACGAGTTGCCTGGCAGTCCTGATCATCCTGGCATCAGTAGTGTCTGAATCACACACCTGAAACAAGCACGTGGCAAATGCAGTAAAAGCACCTAATCTGCACGCTTGTTCCGGGTCTATGGTTAAAGGCTCGTACCTACGTCCCAACAATCTGCCCAACTACCATCTAAACTTGGTCTGCTGGAAGACAATTGGGTGTGCGTACAGCTGGCAAACAGCCAACCGATAACAGGTTGTTTGCCAGATCCAACTGGTGGATCAACTTGCCCAACTATCATGCAGGTTAGAACCCGTGTACAAGTCTTTTGAACAATGTGATGTTTTAAATGCGATCATGTTGGGCAGTTTGTCGTTTAGCTTGCACGCATTGTATTTACATGAGTTGGTTGGTGTGTGTATACATACTTGTCAGGTAAACAACTTGTCGTGCGGTTGGTTGTGCATTATGTTGGACGTGTGTATGAGCCTTTAAAGTCTTATGCAGGGTATACACGGTTAGATTTTCCTTATCAATCGAGCCGCTGATGGCTCGATTAATAATTTCCGACATGTCCGATCACCGCGCGGATCGATTCCCCGCTCGATACCCGCGGCCGGACAATAGCGGAAAACAAGCGGAAGGTAAGGAAGCGCCCGCGGGGACGAGCGGGATTCAATCCAGGCGCACGCGGTGACGAGCGGGGACGTGGCGGAGGTCGATCCGGCGGCTAAATCGAGCCGCAGAAAGGGTTCGTGTATGCCCAGCATTAGAGACAGAGGCCTGGCAGGACAGCCAGGAAATCCGCATTGCTTAAAAATAAATGAATATGTCAACCTCCATATCCTTCTCACTTGAAGTGTGCTTTAGGGCTTGTTCACACTTGTGTGTTTTCAGAGAGATTTCAGCATCGCTGAACATCGCTAGCGGTTTAAAAAAACCACGTGTACAATGAAAGTATGTGAAAGTGTTCTCATCTAAGCGATTTGCGAATTGCTGAAGCGCAAACTTGCTGCCTGCAGTGTTTTCTGAGCGATTCCACAAGGCTTACTTGAACTAGAAATAGCAAAACGCTAATCGCTGGAAAAATACTTTCTATATACAGTGAAAAAAAATCACTGGGAAATCACTAGGAAAACACACCAGAAAAATCGCTCAGCGTTTGCGTTTAGCGATTTCTAGTGTGTATGGGCCCTTGAAAAGACACGGAAGCGAAAAAAAATTATGATATAATTAATTGGTTGTGTAGTACAGATAATTACTAGAGCATTAGTAGCAAAGAAAAAAAAAATCTAATTTTTATTTTCAGTTATATAGTGTTTTTATTACACTACTCAGCATTCTAAATGATTTTACAGAGCAGGCCAGTGAACTTTTGAACCCTTTTCTGCAAAGAAAAAGAAAATACAATGACTGACAGTTGAGATAACAAGCTTCAGAAGACAGAGCTCTCTGCCACTTTGAGGCCCCGTTCAGACTATATGCGTTCCTAGCCGTTTTGACAGAACGCATACGGGCAAACTTTGCGCATAGAAACGGCTACTAATGTTTTCTAATAGCCTCGTTCACATGTATGCGTACGAGACGCATACGTTTCTCATCCGCATTGCGGCACGCAGTTCTGTGCGTCACGCACAGAAATCGACGCAATGAAAGTCTATAGATGCGTATCAAAAACACGTGCTATTGCGTTTTCAGTGTACGTTTCCCATCATTCTTTTCTGTTTCCTGTGTGACGTGTGTGTGCAAAACGCAATAAAAAACACATTTGAACGCATAGAAAACGCATACAAACGCATGCGTTTTTTACCTTGCGTTTCTTTAAATTTATACGCATTCTGCAACTGACGACAGTCTGAACAGGGCCTGAAAGTGGTGGAGCTCAATGGCTCATTTGCATAGATAACTGGAGTTTCTTAAAGGGATACTGTAGGGGGGGGTCGGGGGAAAATGAGCTGAACTTACCCGGGGCTTCTAATGGTCCCCCGCAGACATCCTGTGCCCGCGCAGCCGCTCACCGATGCTCCGGCCCCGCCTCCGGTTCACTTCTGGAATTTCTGACTTTAAAGTCAGAAAACCACTGCACCTGCGTTGCCGTGTCCTCGATCCCGCTGATGTCATCAAGAGCGCACAGTGCAGGCCCAGTATGGTCTGTGTCTGCGCAGTACACTCCTGGTGACATCAGCGGGAGCGAGGACACGGCAACGCAGGCGCAGTGGTTTTCTGACTTTAAAGTCTGAAATTCCAGAAGTGAACCGGAGGCGGAGCCGGAGCATTGGGGAGTGGCTGCGCCAACACAGGATGTCTGCGGGGGACCATTAGAAGCCCCGGGTAAGTTCAGCTCATTTTCCCCCGACCCCCCTACAGTATCCCTTTAACTCTTCCTGTACTGGAAACAATATTAGACTTCTGTCTCTGCTCTTAATGTTTTATTTCTTAGCTGTACTGCACATACAACTATTATATCATAATTTTTTTTTTCGCTTCAGTGTCTCGTTAACTACTGCCATACAGTTCTGGAGAAGGTACATCAAGATGAGGCACCCTGCTGCACAAACAATATTGTATACAACAGCACACATTTGTCGTTTCATGATCAAACACCACGTGACAGTCATGTCATTAGTCACACCTCACAAAGAGGCCCACTCTGTGTTTCGTATTACAAGAATCTGGAATTTACTGTCAGAAAAATGCAAGACAAATGTACAGATTTAGAGAGAACGTCCTTGTGTTTATAATAACTAGCATTGTGTTGTAGGGGTGAGAGTATTCCCGATTCTGGGATCCCAGCGCCAGACTAAATCAGATTAGTGGCGGTTACCAGAGGTTGGTTGTCAGGGATTATCTCCCATGGATCTACACGTGAGTGTCACTTCCAGACAGAGGGATTAGCTGTCACCATCCCCACCAGGGACATACATCCTGTAAGCATTACTGTGGCTTCATAACTTCCCGGTGGCTGCAAACTTTCATGCCTGTTTTCCACAAACAACTCTCCTCCTGGTGGCTGCTTGGAAATCAGGCAGTGCAGCTGGTGTTGGGGGTACAGCAGTGACAGGAGGGTGTATTGTTGTACAGCAGTGATAGAGGAGTACATCAGTGACAGTGGGGAGTACAGTAGTGACAGGAGGGAGTATTGGGGTACAGCAGTGACAGTGGGGACCACAGCAGTGACAGGAGGGTGTATTCGAGTACAAATGTGACAGTGGGGAGTACAGTAGTGACAGGAGGGAGTATTGGGGTACAGCAGTGACAGGAGGGTGTATTGTTGTACAGCAGTGATAGAGGAGTACATCAGTGACAGTGGGGAGTACAGTAGTGACAGGAGGGAGTATTGGGGTACAGCAGTGACAGTGGGGGGTAGAGCAGTGACAGGAGGGTGTATTGGGGTGCAGCAGTGACAGTGGGGACCACAGCAGTGACAGGAGGGTGTATTCGAGTACAACTGTGACAGTGGGGAGTACAGTAGTGACAGGAGGGAGTATTGGGGTACAGCAGTGACAGGAGGGTGTATTGGGGTGCAGCAGTGACAGGAGGGAGTACAGCAGTGACATGAGGGTGTATTGTTGTACAGCAGTGATAGAGGAGTACATCAGTGACAGTGGGGAGTACAGTAGTGACAGGAGGGAGTATTGGGGTACAGCAGTGACAGTAGGGGGTAGAGCAGTGACAGGAGGGTGTATTGGGGTGCAGCAGTGACAGTGGAGAGCACAGCAGTGACAGGAGGGTGTATTCGAGTACAACTGTGACAGTGGGGAGTACAGCAGTGACAGGAGGGTGTATTGGGCTACAGCAGTGACAAGAGAGCACAGTAGTGACAGGAGGGTGTATTGGGGTACAGCAGTGACAGTGGGGGGTAAAGCAATGCCAGGAGGGTGTATTGGGGTACAGCAGTGACAGTGGGGAGTACAGCAGTGACAGGAGGGTGTATTGGGAGTACAGTAGTGACAGGAGGGAGTATTGGGAGTACAGTAGTGACAGGAGGGAGTATTGGGAGTACAGTAGTGTCAGTGGGGAGTACAGCAGTGACAGGAGGGTGTATTGGGGTACAGCAGTGACAGTGGGGGAGTACAGTAGTGACAGGAGGGTGTATTGGGAGTACAGTAGTGACAGGAGGGTGTATTGGGAGTACAGTAGTGACAGGAGGGAGTATTGGGGTGCAGCAGTGTCAGTGGGGAGTAAAGCAGTGACAGGAGGAAGTATTGGAGTGCAACAGTGACAGTGGGGAGTACAGTAGTGACAGGAGGGTGTATTGGGGTGCAGCAGTGAAAGTGGAGAGCACAGTAA
The DNA here is from genome assembly GCF_040937935.1 of Hyperolius riggenbachi. Taxonomy (NCBI): domain Eukaryota; kingdom Metazoa; phylum Chordata; class Amphibia; order Anura; family Hyperoliidae; genus Hyperolius; species Hyperolius riggenbachi. Next base: position 211,680,038 of record NC_090657.1, on the reverse strand, counting down.
TGACAGGAGGGTGTATTGGGGTACAGCAGTGGCAGTGGGGAGTACAGTAGTGACAGGAGGGTGTATTGGGGTACAGCAGTGGCAGTGGGGAGTACAGTAGTGACAGGAGGGTGTATTGGGGTACAGCAGTGACAGTGGGGAGTACAGTAGTGACAGGAGGGTGTATTGGGGTACAGCAGTGACAGTGGGGAGTACAGTAGTGACAGGAGGGTGTATTGGGTGTACAGCAGTGACAGTGGGGAGTACACTAGTGACAGGAGGGTGTATTGGGTGTACAGCAGTGACAGTGGGGAGTACAGTAGTGACAGGAGGGTGTATTGGGGTAGAGCAGTGACAGTGGGGGGTAGAGCAGTGACAGTGGCGAGTACAGTAGTGACAGGAGGGTGTATTGGGGTACAGCAGTGACAGTGGGGGTTACAGCAGTGACAGGAGGGTGTATTGGGGTACAGCAGTGACAGTGGGGAGTACAGTAGTGACAGGAGGGTGTATTGGGGTAGAGCAGTGACAGTGGGGGGTAGAGCAGTGACAGGAGGGTGTATTGGGGTACAGCAGTGACAGTGGGGAATACAGTAGTGAAAGGAGGGTGTATTGGGGTAGAGCAGTGACAGTGGGGGGTAGAGCAGTGACAGGAGGGTGTATTGGGGTACAGCAGTGACAGTGGGGAGTACAGTAGTGACAGGAGGGTGTATTGGGGCACAGCAGTGACAGTGGGGAGTACAGTAGTGACAGGAGGGTGTATTGGGTGTACAGCAGTGACAGTGGGGAGTACAGTAGTGACAGGAGGGTGTATTGGGGGTACAGCAGTGACAGTGGGGAGTACAGCAGTGACAGGAGGGTGTATTGGGGTACAGCAGTGACAGTGGGGGGTAGAGCAGTGACAGGAGGGTGTATTAAGGGTACAGCAGTGACAGTGGAGAGCACAGTAGTGACAGGAGGGTGTATTGGGGTACAGCAGTGACAGTGGGGAGTACGGTAGTGACAGGAGGGTGTATTGGGAGTACAGTAGTGACAGGAGGGTGTATTGGGGTACAGCAGTGACAGCAGGGAATATTGGGAGTACAGTAGTGACAGGAGGGTATATTGGGGTACAGCAGTGACAGTGGGGGGTAGAGCAGTGACAGGAGGGTGTATTGGGGTGCAGCAGTGACAGTGGAGAGTACAGTAGTGACAGGAGGGTGTATTGGGGTAGAGCAGTGACAGTGGGGGGTAGAGCAGTGACAGTGGCGAGTACAGTAGTGACAAGAGGGTGTATTGGGGTACAGCAGTGACAGTGGGGGGTAGAGCAGTGACAGGAGGGTGTATTGAGGTACAGCAGTGACAGTGGGGGTTACAGCAGTGACAGGAGGGTGTATTGGGGTACAGCAGTGACAGTGGGGGTTACAGCAGTGACAGGAGGGTGTATTGGGGTACAGCAGTAACAGTGGGGAGTACAGTAGTGACAGGAGGGTGTATTGGGGTAGAGCAGTGACAGTGGGGGGTAGAGCAGTGACAGGAGGGTGTATTGGGGTACAGCAGTGACAGTGGGGAGTACAGTAGTGAAAGGAGAGTGTATTGGGGTAGAGCAGTGACAGTGGGGGGTAGAGCAGTGACAGGAGGGTGTATTGGGGTACAGCAGTGACAGTGGGGAGTACAGTAGTGACAGGAGGGTGTATTGGGGTAGAGCAGTGACAGGAGAGAGTATTGGGGGTACAGCAGTGACAGTGGGGAGTACAGTAGTGACAGGAGGGTGTATTGGGGTAGAGCAGTGACAGTGGGGGGTAGAGCAGTGACAGTGGAGAGTACAGTAGTGACAGGAGGGTGTATTGGGGTACAGCAGTGACAGTGGGGGGTAGAGCAGTGACAGGAGGGTGTATTGGGGTACAGCAGTGACAGTGGGGGGGGGGTAGAGCAGTGACAGTGGTGAGTACAGTAGTGACAGGAGGGAGTATTGGGGTACAGCAGTGACAGTGGGGGGGTAGAGCAGTGACAGGAGGGTGTATTGGGGTGCAGCAGTGACAGTGGGGAGTACAGTAGTGACATGAGGGTGTATTGGGGTAGAGCAGTGACAGTGGGGGGGGGGGTAGAGCAGTGACAGGAGGGTGTATTGGGGTGCAGCAGTGACAGTGGGGATTACAGTAGTGACAGGTGGGTGTATTGGGGTGCAGCAGTGACAGTGGGGAGTACAGTAGTGACAGGAGGGTGTATTGGGGTAGAGCAGTGACAGTGGGGGGTAGAGCAGCGACAGGAGAGAGTATTGGGGGTATAGTAGTGAAAGGAGGGAGTACTGGGCTACTTGCGGGTGTAAAGCAGCTCGTCGTGACCCGTATCTCACCAGCACAGCCTTGTCCTGTTCGGTGACCCGGCTCCGCTTTTTCCTCCCGAATATGTTGCCCATAACGGCGCCCGGCACTCCTTTCCGCCACTTCCGCCTCCCGGACGGCGGGGGGAGGCAACTCTGGTGACGTCACAGCGCAAGGCGCGCCGGGAAGTGGAGTCCTGAGCTACCCCCCATCACAACGAGGCGAGGTTCCAGGGGGAGGAACTCGCGATAAAATCACTGCCTGGAGAGGAGGTGTTCCCACTCGGGTAGAACCTGCCCGCGCTCCGCCCAGCCCCGATTACGTGGGCAGGTCTATGCTGTGAGGCGAGAAAGGGAAACTTCATGACACACGCCTGTCACATTTCTAACCACGCCCTCACCACACCCCTCACCGTGCATAGTCCAAAGAATTCAGGAAAAAAAGATTAGTTTTTAGCATTTGACAATAAGAAACATATTAATGTAACCGAGGGGTTTTACCCCTTCAGCATCCAAGGAATTTTCACCTTTCAGCGCTCCTTCCATTCATTCATCTATAACTTTATCATTACTTATCGCAATGAAATGAACTATATTGTTTTTCTCGCCACCAATTAGGCTTTCTTTAGGTGGGACATTATGCCAAGAATTATTTTATTCTAAATGTGTTTTAAGGGGAAAATAGGAAAACATTTGGGAAAAAAATCATTATTTTTCAGTTTTCAAATAATGCATGCCACTGTAATTAAAATCCATGAAATGTATTTGCCCATTTGTCCCGGTTATTACACCATTTAAATTATGTCCCTATCACAATGTTTGGCACCAATATTTTATTTGGAAATAAAGGTGCATTTTTTTTTCAGTTTTGCGTCCATCCCTAATCACAAGTCCATAGTTTATAAAGTAACAGTGTTATACCCTCTTGGCATAAATATTTAAATAATTCAGTCTCTAAGGTAACTATTTATGTATTTTTTTATTGTATTTTTTTTTTTTTATTACAAAAAAAGAATTGGGGAGTGTTGGAGGTAATAAGTTAATTTATAATGTAAAACTATGTATTTATATATGAAAAATGCTTTTGGATGTAGTTTTACTATTTCACCACAAGATGGCCACAGTCATTTTTTGTGAATGCGTCCTGTAAGCGTAGGAAGTACCCTTACAGGAAGTATAATGAGGCTGGGAAACTTTTTTTTTCACAATGATCGAGCAGCTTCTCACGGAAGCATGCCAATCATTGCTGCGGGGAGTTAGATCAACGAACGGGAACAGTTTTCCCGTTCATTAATCTCCAGGCGAGCCGCCGGCGGCGTGCAGGAGTGCGCGCACGAGTGAGCAGGAGCGTGGTCAGCTGCGGGGGTGCGTATATCTACGCCCCGGGTGGGGAAATTAACCAGCTGAGCGGTCTGGACGAGCTCAGCTCGTCCAACACCGCCAGCGGCTGCCGCTCAGGCCCTGCTGGGCCGATTTTAATGAAATAAAAAGCAGCACACGCAGCCGGCACTTTGCCAGCCGCGTGTGCTGCCTGATCGCCGCCGCTCTGCGGCGATTCGCCGCGAGCAGCGGCGAAAGAGGGTCCCCCCAGCCGCCTGAGCCCAGCGTAGCCGGAACAAAAAGTTCCGGCCAGCGCTAAGGGCTGGATCGGAGGCGGCTGACGTCAGGACGTCGGCTGACGTCGATGACGTCACTCCGCTCGTCGCTATGGCGACGATATAAGCAAAACAAGGAAGGCCGCTCATTGCGGCCTTCCTTGTTTATTCTGGGCGCCGGAGGCGATCGGAAGATCGCCTCCGGAGCGCCCTCTAGTGGGCTTTCATGCAGCCAACTTTCAGTTGGCTGCATGAAATAGTTTTTTTTTTATTTAAAAAAAACCCTCCCGCAGCCACCCTGGCGATTTAATCAGAACGCCAGGGTGGTTAAAGAGAATCTGTACTCTAATATTCTTACACTAAAAAGCATACCATTCTATTCCTTATTTTCTCCTGTGCCCCTCTGTGCTGTTTCTGCCACTCTCTGCTGCAATCCTGGCTTGTAATTAACAGTTTTAGGCAGTGTTTACAAACAAACTAACCAGCTTGTGATAGGCTCACATAAACAGAGTGTGTGAGTCATACAGAGTGTGCAGGGGGCCTGCAGAGGGTGTGTATCGCTTCTATCCAATCACAAGCAGCCCTGCACATTCCACACATTCAAGCCCGACATTCTTAGCCCGACAGACACGACAGAGGAAAGGAGATTTATTACAGAGACAGTGCAATTAGGAAAGGCTGCAGTAAGCCAGAGCACATTAGAACAGGCATAGGAACTTATAGGATAGAAGAACTGAGGCTGAAAAATTTGTTACAGAGTCTCTTTAAGTTACAAGGGGTGTAGATATACAGTACCTTGGTGGCGAAGTGGTTAATTGATGGGAAAGAATTTTATAGTTTGTTAAACACATTTTACAGTAGAAAAATACATATCTATCTATCTATCTATCTATCTATCTATCTATCTATCTATCTGTACATCAGTTTATTTTCACCTCAGGTGTCTTTTAATACCTTGTCACGTCACCACCTCAGGGAGGCATTTCTTATGAGGGATAGAGATGGCCCGAACGGTTCGCATGCGAACGCGAACACGCGAACTTTGGTGGTTCGCGTTCACGGTGAACCGCGAACTATATGCGAGTTTGACCTGCCCCCTATACTACAGTCAGTCGCAGCTGGCCCTTGGCCCCTTGCTAATTCCTACTGTGCCACTTCCAGGCCCAGCACATTCAGTGCCTACCTTTTCACTGCACGTGTGACAGGCAACTGCACATTTGTAATACCAATCACTGCATACCTGTTCACGTTTACTGCAGCTGCATGACAGAAGCACGCAATGTTATATACCAGTCACTGCACCTGTTCACGGTACCTGTGTGTGTGACAGCTGCACATTGCATTGATACCAGTCACTGCATACCTGTTCAGTGCACCTACGTGACCGCACGCAGTGTTATATTATATAACAGTCACTGCATACCTGTTCACGGTACCTGTGTGTGTGTGACAGCTGCACATTTATAATACTAGTCACTACATACCTGTTCGTGTGTGTGTGTGTGTGTGTGTGTGTGTGTGTGTGTGTGTGTGTGTGTGTGTGTGTGTGTGTGTGTGTGTGTGTGTGTGTGTGTGTGTGTGTGTGTGTGTGTGTGTGTGTGTGTGTGTGTGTGTGTGTGTGTGTGTGTGTGTGTGACAGCTGCACATTTGTAATACCAGTCCGTGCATACCTATTAACACCTGTGTGACAGCTGCACATTGTATTGTAATACCAGTCACTGCATACCTTTCACTGCACATTGTATTAGTCAAGTCAGTGCATACCTTTCACTTCTTCCCCCCCCCTCTCCCGATATGGACAAAAAAACAGGCAGAGCCAGAGGCAGACCCAGAGGAAGGCCACCCGGTAGGTCTGTTCGAGGTTGTGCTGACGTGATTTCATGCGGCCCTGGTCCAAAGTACAGTGCTCAGAAGAAGGCACGCCCCATCAACTCCCAAGACTGTCAGGACGTGGTTGTCTATTTAACACAGAACACCTCATCTTCCGCAGCCACCAGCGCTACTCCAAGCACCACATCTGACACTTAGCAGGAGTTATTTGGTGGGAAATTCACCGATTCACAGCCATTATTGTTACAACAAGATGAAGGCGCTAAGCAAGTTTCACCACCTCATATGTCTGAGTTAGGCGACACTATGGACGTAAGGTGTGAGCAGGAGGATGATGAAGTACCTGCTGTTGGTGCAGCTTTGGAGATGTCTGATACAAGCGAAGCTGGGGAGGATGAATATGATGATGATGATTATGATGATACGGATGTCATGTGGGTTCCCAATAGAGGAGATGAACAGGGGGACAGTTTAGAGAGCGAGTCAGAGAGGAGTAGGAGGAGACGAGTTCCTGAAAGAAGCAGGAAACTCGTCGTCAGAAACAGCTCGTGGCAGTGTCCGGCGCCACGTATCGCCACCTATGTACAGCCAGCCAACATGCCCTTCAACGTCAGCTGCTGATGCCACCATAGTGCCATCACCCAAGGGCTCTGCAGTGTGGAAATTTTTTTGTGTGTCTGCCTCAGATGAGAGCAATGCCATCTGTTCTCTCTGCCACCAAAGATTGAGCCGTGGAAAGGCCAACACCTGTGTAGGGACAACTGCCTAAGGCCCCATTCACACTTGCGTTTCTCTGCCAAACGGACCAGATGACCTGACCGGAACCGTGCGGTTCTGATCCGGATCCGATCCGGTCAGGTTGCATCAGGTGTACATCAGGATGCGATCCGGAACCGTTTGGCAAAAGAGAGTAGAAATAAATAAAAATTTTGGAGTCTGGGAGGTCAGCAGAAGGTGCACCTGTGGAATCAGGTCCTCCGCTGTTTAGGCCTCACCTCCACCTCCGACATACTGCCAACAGCTCCAGCACGTTAAAAGTCACTGCTGCTCCACTCCAAAATGCTTGCCCATGTGTCCCCATCCAAAATCGCCGCTAGAATACGCATAGGAAGTGGGGTAGAACGTCAGGTGTTTGTAGCCAGTGTGTTGTGTGCTTCCGTTTCCCATTGGTTTTCTGTTTCCGGATGGTGCAGTCAGGCTCCGGTCAGGGTGCGTGGGCCGGATGAGCCGGACCAAAAAATAGCGCATGTTGGAAAAGTGTCCGGAGTCCGGATCCGGTCCGGCTCCGTACTGTACGGAACGGACGTGTGTGAACGTCCGCATAGCCTTTGCATTGCTATGCGGAACATACGTTCCGTTTGTACAGTATACGGTCCGGATCCGGACAGGGAACGCTAATGTGAACCGGGCCTTACAAAGGCACATGGAGAAAAGGCACAAACTGCAATGGGAAGACCACCTGAGGAAAAGCAGCACACCAAAGCAGAGCCACCCTCCTTCTCCTCTTCCTTCTTCAGGTGCATCATCTTCAGCCGCTTTCTCCCTTGCATCTTCACAGCCACCCTCCTCCACTCGGCCTCTCACCTTGAGCGGTTCCTGCTTCTCTGCCCACAGCAGCAGCCAGGTTTCCGTTAGGGAAATCTTTGAACGAAAGAAGCCAGTGTCTGCCAGTCACCCCCTTGCCCGGCATCTGACAGCTGGCTTGGCGGAACTGTTAGCTCGCCAGCTGTTACCATACCAGCTGGTGGACTCTGAAGCCTTCCGAAAATTTGTGGCCATTAGGACACCGCAGTTGAAGATACCAGGCCGCAATTTTTTCTCCAAAAAGGCGATACCCAAACTGTACCGTGAAGTTGAAATGCAAGTGGTGTCTTCTCTGGCACACAGCGTTGGGTCAAGGGTCCATCTGACCACGTATGCCTGGTCTGCCAAGCACGGTCAGGGCAGGTACATTACTTACACAGCCCATTTGGTCAACCTGGTGACCGCTGGAAAGTAGGGAGTACGTGGCTGTGCAGCGGACCTAGTTGTGACACCTCCACGGCTTGCAGGCAGGCCTGCTGCCATCTCCTCTCCTCCTGCTACATCCTCTTTGCTGTCGTCATCCTCCATGGTTCAACTTTACTGGTGCTGTGATCTCCTCTCCAGCTACACAGCCCCAGCTCCCCAGGGCCTATGCTGCATGCCAGGTATGATGGTGTCACGCCATCTTAGACATGTCTTGCCTCAAAGCGGAGAGTCACACTGTATAATAATTTTTCTGGTGCGTGTACATGCCTGCCTAATTTTTCTGGCTGCACTGCAGCTGCAACAACAAAACAAAAGGCATGTACATGTGTCAATTCCCCTTCGTGATCGGTACCTTGCCGTAGTGAAGGGGCTTGCGTATCACAATGAAGCAATGACCGCCGGCTATATGAGTGTCTCGGGGAGAGGGGAGGGGGGGGGGGCACACCCAAGATAATAAGGTCGTTGCTTCATTGTGGACAGGCCAAATTCGATCAGCTGGACAGTCACTGTTGTTCTGTCATTGAGCTACCTCAGCCCGGCGACCATATGGGCTTGAAAACCGCTATTGCCTGCACTCTGGCCCTGGTGCGCACCAGTCCAGCACGGTCGTCACTACACAAACAGCTGTTTGCGGTGCGTTACACAGCGAGTTTGGTGTGTCAGTGTGAAGCAGTACACTAATTACACTACCTGGTTGATGTATACACATGCAAGATGTTTTAAAGCACTTTAGACCTGCAATTTAGCATGCAATGTGATTTCTGCCCTTAAAACGCTGCTGTGCGTCAAATCCAGGCCTTTGGCGTCTATCCCACTCCGCCATGCCCCCCTACAGGTGTTTGACCCCTTGAAACATCTTGTCCATCACTTTTGTGGCCAGCATAAATGTTTCTAGTTTTCAAAGTTCACCTCCCCATTGAAGTCTATTGCAGTTCACGAACGTTTGCGTGAACCGAACTTTTGCAGAAGTTCAAGGTTCGCGAACCGAAAATTGGAGGTTCGAGTCATCTCTAGTAAGGGACAGTTATGTCAGATGGCTGCCGGCGATTGTCCCTGTCATCTACCATTCAGAATCCACCGTGATGTAAACTAGATGAATGGTAGTGCTCCGGGCTCTTCACTTGCCTTTGATTGCTCAAGCGCCACAGCTGATCGAATTTTCCCGAACTTTACATGTAGCTTCTGGAGTCGGACTCGTCTGCAACTAGTGGCTACATTCTATCCCCCTAGGGCTCTAAAGACTGTGAAACGCATTTCAGTGCTGTGGCTATAGGATGGCCCGTGGTGCAATTACACCCCCTGCATCCCCATTGCTATGCCACTGTTTCTGACATCACATGTGCAAGACTTTCCCAATCTTCCATGAGTGCTGTCAGTTCAGGGGCTTCCTAGTCTGCGCAGTCTGTTACCTTACAGCATCTTGTTGGGATTTAGATCTGGACTTTGCTTTGGCCATCACAAAGTCTTCTATTTTTTCAGCTGTTGCTTGGGCTGGGTTATTGGAATTTTGTTGGGTCATTGTCAGGTTGCGTCACTTTCAGTTGAGTTTCAATACCTTGAACTTCTTCTTACAGAATATATTCTGTTATCTCCAAGCACAATCTAAAACATTGTAAGACAGAAAAAGCAGCCCGAAAAAGTATTTTTACTTATCTGGCGCTTCCTTCAGCCCCCTGTATTAATTCTGCTCCCTTGATGTCCATCCAGTCCCCTCCGTTGTGAAGTCCGCAATCCTGCTGGGATTGCGGGCTACTGTGCATGCGCTGTCCGGCTGTGCGCACCACCCAATTGTGTACATTTTCACATCTGGCTCTAGACTACCAGTATACAGAGGACGTAGTGATAGTCATGTCTAGGAGAACTCAGGGAGAAGCATGTGATTTGTTTGATCAGCTGACAGGTGTTAGGATTCCTCCTGTGACGTGTTCTGTCCATTGCAGGTGGTGCCGCAAATGGACGGTTCTGGCTTGTTGGTGTGCATTCACAGTGAGTCATATTGTCATTTGCAATTGCTCTGCAGTTCTGGACAGCTCAGAATACTGTCATTATCAGGGGCAAACCCAGGATTTTCAAGGGGGGGGATTCCTGAAAGGTGTCTCTCAACCACGCACAATATAGTATAATAATATGGTAGGACATCATGCTGGGTACACATAATGCAATTTCCCGACCGACCAACAACGAGATTGATCAGAAGCAGTTTGGATATAGATAATAATGAGGACAGCTGACATTGGTAATAAAGGGGAAAGTGAAGCATTCACACACCAGAGCTGCTCCATGCTCTGTACACATGCTGCTGCTCCATACTCTGTACACACCAGAGCTGCTCCATGCTCTGTACACATGCTGCTGCTCCATGCTCTTTACACACCATGCTGATCCATGCTCTGTACACACGCTGCTGATCCATGCTCTGTACACACCATGCTGATCCATGCTCTTTACACACGCTGCTGCTCCATCCAAAGTCAACTGTAGCAGGGAAAGAAAGGGGGCAGTGCTGTGTGCTGCAGGATACCTGCAGATATCCTGGTGTCTCAATGTGTGCCTGTCCTTAGACACTGCACCTGCCCTGGTCTGAGGGGGGATTCTGGGCAGCTGTAATCCCCCTCTGCGTTTGCCTATGATTATTCCACTAATGGTTTGTTGCAGCCGGATAGCCCTGGATTTCCTGCATACATGTTCTTGCATAGTACTGCATGTATTTGTTATGATGGTCTTTCAGATAGCAAATAGTATTCAGGCCAGCACAGGATTGAGTGATTACCATTCAGCTGTTTGGAGATTTGCATGCTTGCATCCATTGGCTGATGCCAGCATAAAGGCCTGCTTCTCCTGCTAGACCCTGACCCGTCATAGTTTCAGCTCTGTCTAGGCTGTTAGGCCCTGTGCACACCAAAAACCGCTAGCAGAGCCGCAAAATGCTAGCAGATTTTGAAACGCTTTTTCTTATTTTTCTGCAGCGTTTCAGCTAGCGTTTTGCGGTTTTGTGTAGCGGTTTTGGTGTAGTAGATTTCATGTATTGTTACAGTAAAGCTGTTACTGAACAGCTACTGTAACAAAAAACGCCTGGCAAACCGCTCTGAAGTGCCGTTTTTCAGAGCGGTTTGCGTTTTTCCTATACTTAACATTGAGGCAGAAACGCCTCCGCAATCCAAAATCTGCAGCAGCCCGGGAGTATGCGTTTCTGCAAAACGCCTCCCGCTCTGGTGTGCACCAGCCCATTGAAATACATTACCCTAGCGGATCCGCACCCGCAAGCGGATCGCAAACCACAGCCGAACCGCTCTGGTGTGCACCAGCCCATTGAAATACATTACCCTAGCTGATCCGCACCCGCAAGCGGATCGCAAACCGCAGCAGAACCGCTCTGGTGTGCACTAGGCCTTACTGGGTCCCTTGATATTGTAAAATATATTCCTTGTCTTAGTTCAGTTATCCTGTGGAGCTACGTTATATATTTCCCACGGGGATATATATACGTACTCCTTCTAGTATAGAGATTTTGTATTGCCTAGTCTTGTTCCCTGTATTGCTCCAGTTCCTAGCCAGTCTTCCTTGCTTATGTTATATATCGGTTCATCGCCGATATATACATATGTTAGTCAGTCGTTTGCAGTTTCATTGATAGCTGTAAATTGTAATACGCTAGGAAATCATATCTATTGTATATTTGTCTATGTATTACATTTGCCTGCCTTTGATTCTGCTATTTCCTGACTATTCTGTCCTGTCCTTGCGAGGTAGCCATTGCTGTGGTTGCTATTGGCTACCTCACTCTTGTCTTTGTGAATGCTTGCTGTCACTGAGATTGTGGTTAGTTTAGCAAGCATTCATTCTGTCAGTCTCTGTCTTCCTAGTCCTGTTCTTGTTGGTAGTCATTGCTGTGGTTGCTATTGGCTACCTCATTCCAGTCTGTCTTGTATCTGTCTGAATGTTTGCTATCGCAAGAGCAGCGCAACATCGCACTGCGCTGCCATTGCGTCTTACCAGAAGCCCAGAGCTGCAGTTGCTCTGGGCAACCTGTGTAGCCTCTTCCATAATTCAGCTCTCAGCCTTGTTGTGCTGGCTGATCAGAAAGTATGACCCCCCAGTGTTACAATACGTTTGCAAAGTTCTGATTTGCTGAGTTCACATCTTGCTTTAGCACATGAACATGACTAACAAATCAGAGGCTTTTAATATCTTATCACCTTAGCAAACTGATCACATTGTTCTCATTGACATGACCGTCACTACAGAAGAGTTCACAATCCACTCAATGGGCTTGATTCAAAGACAAATAGCATGCCTTATCCAAGTTACCACGCCTTATCAGAGATAACACTCCTTATCAGAGTATCATAGCGAGCGCTATGAACTTATGCCTGCTAACTGGCAATGATGAGAGCTCCACTCGTCCTGCCCTGAGCCCCTGCGGGTTTGTAGCGCTCGCTATGCTACTCGATAAGATGTGTTAACTTTGATAAGGCACGGACAATGACTGTAGGGTCCTATGGCTGCAATACAAGCCCTGATCATCACTTCTCCACCATCATGGTTCACAGTAGGTATGAGGTGTTTGTGCTGAGATGCTGTTTGTTTTTCACCAAACATGGTGCTGTGCATTATGGTCAAACATCTCCATTTTGGCCTTGTCTGTCTAAAGGACATTGTTACAGTCAGAAGTCTTGTAGTTTATTCAGATGCAACTTTGCCATCCTAAGCTATGCTGCCATGTTCTTTATCTTGCAGCATGAAAGAGTGAAGATAAGAAAACAAAAGATGATGAACTGTTTGCCATTACTGTACGCAGGAATCAGTTATGGAATTTTAATGTGCCAGGCTTTATTCCTTTCTTTCTCCATTTCAGTGACTGTGCCTCAGTCAGTATACAAACTTGTATACACAGCATGGCTGAAGTTACTAACCCCTGAAGAAGTAGAAGCTGTTTCGCGAAACGCACAATAGGATTCCTGATTTATGGCTGGGAAACAATTGCTCCTGTTTATGGAAAGTGATACTATGAACTTTAATATTTAGTCCTCCAAGACCTTTTTATGAAGAATTAATACAATTTTTTACCGTAGTATAAATGGTACTATATGAACTTATGTACCTTAGTCATATTACACGATAAATAGCCCTCCAGGTTGTTTGTTAATCATTACATTTCTTCTTTATTGGGGTTTTGCTATTGTTTATGTACAGCTTGATATGAAACTGCAGAAGCCAGATCAGCGTGACATCCAGGTAGTATTTATTTTTAGACCTAGCTAATAGCAGCCTTCATTATTTTTCTGCAAACGTCCATTTCAAAGTGTACCAGAGCGGATTAAAACAAAATGTTTAATACATACCTGGGGCTTCCTCCAGCCCCATCCGCTTGGCTCGCTCTCACGCCGCCGTCCTCCGCTGTCTGCAGCTTCGGGAACCAGGTCCCGTCCCGCCAATCTACGCAGAAGTGCGCCCTCTATGTATCTCTCCAGCAGCTGCAAACAGCGCACTTCACTTATGTCAAACTGGCTCCAACTGACGGAAGTTATGGGACCCGGCACCGGACGGCGGCACGGGAGCGATTTTGTTTTTATCAACTCTGAGTCTCTTTTAGGGCCCGTCCACACTAGGGGCGTTTTATGCCTTTTTCAAAATCGCCTGCTGCAAAACGCTTGTGCAATGTTTCCCTATGAGAGAGTTCACACCTAAGCAGTTTGTTTCCGATCCTCTCAGCAAAGCGGTGTCTGTACCATTTTTGAAGCGTTTTTGCTATAATGGAAGGTATAGGAGAACGCAAAACACTCACAAAATCGCGTTGTGCAGCGATTGTGTTCACGTTTTTAAGAATAAATACATTGTATTTATTCTTTTTCGGATCAAAGCGTTCACTTCCTGACTTGCGTCAGGGAGTGAATTACAAAGCCTCTCAGAAAAAGCGCTTAGTGAAAGGGGCTGTGGCTAATAGTATTAGAGGGAGAGGATCAGCAGGACAGCCAGGCAACTGGTATTGCTTAAAGGGATACTGTAGGGGGGGGGGGGGGGGGGTCGGGAGAAAATGAGTTTAAGTTACCTGGGGCTTCTAATGGTGCCCCACAGACATCCTGTGCCTGCGCAGCCACTCACCAATGCTCCGGCCCCGCCTCTGGTTCACTTCTGGAATTTCAGACTTTAAAGTCTGAAAACCACTGCGCCTGCGTTGCCGTGTCCTCACTCCCGCTGATGGCACCAGGAGCGTACTGCGCAGGCCCAGTATGGTCTGTGCCTACGACGTGCGCTTCTGGTGACATCAGGGGAAGCGAGGACACGGCAACGCAGACGCAGTGGTTTTCAGACTTTAAAGTCTGAAATTCCAGAAGTGAACCGGAGGCAGGGCCAAAGCATCGGTGAGTGCCTGTGCCAGCACAGGATGTCTGCGGGGGACCATTAGAAGCCCCCAGGTAACTTCAATTCATTTTCCCCTGACCACCCTACAGTATCCCTTTAAAAGGAAATAAATATGGCAGCCTCCATATCTCTCTTGAGTTTTCCTTTCAAGTCCCCCTGAGTCGGGGAAAAAACAGTGAATAGAGCATATGCTGGTCTGGATTACCACCTCCTGATGCTGCTCGTAGAGTTGGGCCGAACCTCCGATTTTAGGTTCGCGAACCTGGTTCGCGAACTTCCGCGGAAGGTTCGGTTCGCGTTAAAGTTCGCGAACCGCAATAGACTTCAATGGGGATGCGAACTTTAAAAAAAAAAATAATTATGCTGGCCACAAAAGTGATGGAAAAGATGTTTCAAGGGGTCTAACACCTGGAGGGGGGCATGGCGGAGTGGGATACATGCCAAAAGTCCCCGGGAAAAATCTGGATTTGACGCAAAGCAGCGTTTTAAGGGCAGAAATCACATTGAATGCTAAATGACAGGCCTAAAGTGCTTTAAAACATCTTGCATGTGTATACATCAATCAGGTAGTGTAATTAAGGTACTGCTTCACACTGACACACCAAACTCACCGTGTAACGCACCGCAAACAGCTGTTTGTGTAGTGACAGCCGTGCTGGACTGGTGCGCACCATGGCGAGAGTGCAGGTTTTGGTGGCTTTACAGCCCATATGGTCGCCTGGCTGATGTAGCTGAATGACAGAACAGTGACTGTCCAGCTGATCAAATTTGGTTTGACCACAATGAAGCAACGACCTTATTATCTTTTGTGTGCCCTCCGAGACACTCATCTAGGCGCCGGTCATTGCTTCATTGTGATACGCAAGCCCCTTCACCACGGCAAGGTAATGATCACGAAGGGGAATGGGCGCATGTACATGTCTTTTCTTTTGTTGTTGCAGCTGCCCGCAGTGCAGCCAGAAAAATTAGGCAGTCATGTACACGCACCAGAAAAATTATTACAGCGGCCGCTGCTAGCAGCGGCCTAAAAAATTCAGCAATCCGCCTGGAGTCCCGGACCCTGTTGGTGGTGGCGGAGAAGGTAGTCAAGCGGCCTGCAGGCAGACATGCTGTGTGGAGGGACTGGGAGCGACTTAGTCTTCTTGGGGCAGGCCAGGCAGCCAGTCACGCGGCGTGCAGGCAGAGATGCTGTGTGTGCGGGGACTGACTTAGTCTTGGGGTGGGCAGCAGCCCTCCGGGATCCATGCCTCATTCATTTTGATAAAGGTGAGGTACTTAACACTTTTGTGACTTAGGCGACTTCTCTTCTCTGTGACAATGCCTCCAGCTGCGCTGAAGGTCCTTTCTGACAGGACGCTTGCGGCAGGGCAGGAGAGAAGTTGGATGGCAAATTGGGACAGCTCTGGCCACAGGTCAAGCCTGCGCACCCAGTAGTTCAAGGGTTCCTCATCGCTGTTCACAGCAGTGTCTACATCCACACTTAAGGCCAGGTAGTCGCCTACCTGCCGTTCCAGGCGTTGGTGGAGGGTGGATCCGGAAGGGCTACGGCGAGGCGTTGGACTAAAGAACGTCCGCATGTCCGACATCACCATGAGATCGCTGGAGCGTCCTGTCTTTGACTGCATGGACACGGGAGGAGGATTAGTGGCAGTGGTACCTTGCTGGCGTTGTGCTGTCACATCACCCTTAAAGGCATTGTAAAGCATAGTTGACAGCTGGTTCTGCATGTGCTGCATCCTTTCCACCTTCCGGTGAGTTGGTAACAGGTCCGCCACTTTGTGCCTGTACCGAGGGTCTAGTAGTGTGGCCACCCAGTACAGCTCATTCCCCTTGAGGTTTTTTTATATGGGGGTCCCTCAACAGGCAGGACAGCATAAAAGACGACATCTGCACAAAGTCGGATCCAGTACCCTCCATCTCCTCTTGCTCTTCCTCAGTGACGTCAGGTAAGTCAACCTCCTCCCCCCAGCCGCGAACAATACCACGGGAAGGTTGAGCAGCACAAGCCCCTTGCGACGCCTGCTGCGGTTGTTCTCCTGCCGCTGTCCCCTCCTCCTCCTCCCCCAAAGAAACACCTTGCTCATCATCCTCTGAGTCTGACTCGTCTTCTGCACTGACTTCTCTTCTTCCTCCTCCTCCCCCCTCTGTGCTGCCGCAGGTGTTGAGGAAACAGCTGGGTCTGATGAAAATTGGTCCCATGCCTGTTCCTGCCGTAACGGTTCCTGGTCACGCTCATTCACAGCTTCATCCGCCACTCTACGCACAGCACGCTCCAAGAAGTAAGCGTAGGGAATTAAGTCGCTGATGGTGCCCTCACTGCGGCTCACCAGGTTGGTCACCTCCTCAAACGGCCGCATGAGCCTGCATGCATTTTTCATCAGTGTCCAGTTGTCGGGCCAGAACATCCCCATCTTCCCAGACTGTTTCATTCTACTGTAGTTGTAGAGGTAGTGGGTCACGGCTTTCTTCTGTTCTAGCAGGCGGGAGAACATGAGCAGGGTCGAGTTCCAGCGAGTCGGGCTATCGCAAATGAGGCGTCTCACCGGCATGTTGTTTTTGCGCTGAATTTCCGCAAAGCGTGCCATGGCTGTGTAAGACCGCCTCAAATGCCCACAGAACTTCCTGGCCTGCTTCAGGACATTCGCTAAGCCAGGGTACTTTGCCACAAATCTTTGAACCACTAGATTCATGACATGTGCCATGCAGGGTATGTGTGTCAGCTTCCCCATATGCAAAGCGGCAAGCAGATTGCTGCCGTTGTCGCACACCACGTTGCCTATCTCCAGGTGGTGCGGGGTCAGCCACTCATCCACCTGTTTCTTAAGAGCAGCCAGGAGAGCTGCTCCCGTGTGACTCTCCGCTTTGAGACAAGACATGTCTAAGATGGCGTGACACCGTCGTACCTGGCATGCAGCATAGGCCCTGCGGAGCTGGGGCTGTGTAGCTGGAGAGGAGAACTGCCACTCAGCCAAGGAGGAGGAGGACAGCGAAGAGCATGTAGCAGGAGGAGAGGAGGTGGCAGGAGGCCTGCCTGCAAGCCGTGGAGGTGTCACAATTTGGTCCGCTGCGCCCTGCTTGCCATCGTTCACCACCAGGTTCACCCAATGGGCTGTGTACGTATTGTAGCGGCCCTGCCCGTGCTTGGCAGACCAGGCATCCGTGGTCAGGTGTACCCTTGACCCAACGCTCTTCGCAAGAGATGACACCACTTGCCTCTCAACTTCACGGTGCAGTTGGGGTATGGCCTTTCTCGAAAAATAAGTGCGGCCTGGCATCTTCCACTGCGGTGTTCCGATGGCCACAAATTTACGGAAGGCCTCAGAGTCCACCAGCCGGTATGGTAACAGCTGCCGAGCTAACAGTTCCGCCACGCCAGCTGTCAGACGCCGGGCAAGGGGGTGACTGGCCGAAATTGGCTTCTTCCGCTCAAACATTTCCTTCACGGACACCTGACTGCTGCTGTGGGCAGAGGAGCAGGAACCGCTCAAGGGCAGAGGCGGAGTGGAGGAGGGTGCCTGTGAAGGTGGAAGGGAGAAAGCGGCGGAAGCAGATAATGCACCTGATGGAGGAGGAAGAGGAGAAGGAGGGTGGTTTTGCTTTTGTGTGCTGCTGCTGCTTTTGCTCAGGTGGCCATCCCATTGCTGTTTGTGCCTTTTCTCCAGGTGCCTTCGTAAGGCACTTGTCCCTACGTGAGTGTTGGCCTTTCCACGGCTCAATTTTTGTTGGCAGAGCGAACAGATGGCTTTGGTCCGATCTGAGGCACACACATTAAAAAATTTCCACACCGCTGAGCCACCCTGGGATGTGGGCACTATGGGGACCTCAGCAGCTGATGCTGAAGGGCAAGTTGGCTGGCTGTACATAGGTGGCGATACATGGTGCCGGACTCTGCCACCAGCTGTTTCTGACGAAGAGCTGCCCCAGCTTCTTTCAGCAACTTCTCTCCTCCTACTACTCTCTGACTCCCCCTCTGAACTGTCCCCCTCTTCATCTCCTCTATTGGGAACATACAGAGGATCCCTATCATCGTCATCATCGTAGTCATCCTGCCCAGCTTCGCTTGACTCAGAAAAATCCAAACATGCACCATCAGTAGGTCCTTCATCCTCCTTACACGTTACATCCATAGTGTTGCCGCGTAACGCAGACATATGAGCTGGTGAAAATTCATCTGGCTGTAACAATGGCTGTGCATCAGTGATTTCACCACTAAATAATTCTTGCGAAGTGTCAAATGCAGCGGAAGTGGTGCTAGTAGTAGCGCTGGTGGCTGAGCAAGATGAGGTGTTCTGTGTCGCTAAATACTCAACCACGTCCTGACAATCTTGGGACGTGATGGGACGTGCCTTCTTCCGAGCACTGTACTGTGGGCCAGGTCCACACGAAATTACATTTACACGACCTCGCGCAGACCTGCCGGGTGGCCTTCCTCTGGCTCTGGCACTACCTCTTCCTCTACCTGTTTTGTCCATATCGGGTATGCACGGAGTGGTATATCACACTGCGTGCACTCACGTAGGTAGGTGGGTTCACTTAACTGCACAGGTATGCGCACTGATGCGGTGGGTTCACTGAACAGTACAGGTATACAGTGGCAGGTTCACTGAACAGAACAGGTATGCAGTGGCGGGGTCACTAAACAGGTATACAGTGGCGGGTCCACTGAACAGAACAGGTATGCAGTGGCGGGTTCACTGAACAGAACAGGTATGCAGTGGCGGGTTCACTAAACAGTACAGGTATACAGTGGCGGGTTCACTGAACACAACAGGTATGCAGTGGCGGGTTCACTGAACAGGTATACAGTGGCGGGTTCACTGAACAGAACAGGTATGCAGTGGTGGGTTCACTGAACAGGTATGCAGTGGTGGGTTCACAGAACAGGTATGCAGTGGCGGGTTCACTAAACAGTACAGGTATACAGTGGCGGGTTCACTGAACACAACAGGTATGCAGTGGCGGGTTCACTGAACAGGTATACAGTGGCGGGTTCACTGAACAGAACAGGTATGCAGTGGTGGGTTCACTGAACAGGTATGCAGTGGTGGGTTCACAGAACAGGTATGCAGTGGCGGGTTCACTGAACAGTACAGGTATACAGTGGCGGGTTCACTGAACACAACAGGTATGCAGTGGCGGGTTCACTGAACAGGTATACAGTGGCGGGTTCACTGAACAGAACAGGTATGCAGTGGTGGGTTCACTGAACAGGTATGCAGTGGTGGGTTCACAGAACAGGTATGCAGTGGCGGGTTCACTGAACAGTACAGGTATACAGTGGCGGGTTCACTGAACACAACAGGTATGCAGTGGCCGGTTCACTGAACAGAACAGGTATACAGTGGCGGGTTCACAGAACAGGTATGCAGTGGCAGGTTCACTGAACACAACAGGTATGCAGTGGCGGGTTCACTAAACAGGTATACAGTGGCGGGTCCACTGAACAGAACAGGTATGCAGTGGCGGGTTCACTGAACAGTACAGGTATACAGTGGTGGGTTCACTGAACACAACAGGTATGCAGTGGCGGGTTCACTAAACAGGTATACAGTGGCAGGTCCACTGAACAGAACAGGTATGCAGTGGCGGGTTCACTGAACAGAACAGGTATGCAGTGGTGGGTTCACAGAACAGGTATGCAGTGGCAGGTTCACTGAACACAACAGGTATGCAGTGGCGGGGTCACTAAACAGGTATACAGTGGCGGGTCCACTGAACAGAACAGGTATGCAGTGGCGGGTTCACTGAACACAACAGGTATGCAGTGGTGGGTTCACTGAACAGGTATGCAGTGGTGGGCTCACTGAACACAACAGGTATGCAGTGGTGGGTTCACTGAACAGGTATGCAGTGGTGGGTTCACAGAACAGGTATGCAGTGGTGGGTTCACAGCACAGGTATGCAGTGGTGGGTTCACTGAACAGGTATACAGTGGCGGGTCCACTGAACAGAACAGGTATGCAGTGGCGGGTTCACTGAACAGAACAGGTATACAGTGGCAGGTTCACAGAACAGGTATGCAGTGGCAGGTTCACTGAACACAACAGGTATGCAGTGGCGGGGTCACTAAACAGGTATACAGTGGCGGGTCCACTGAACAGAACAGGTATGCAGTGGCGGGTTCACTGAACACAACAGGTATGCAGTGGCGGGTTCACAGAACAGGTATGCAGTGGTGGGTTCACAGAACAGGTATGCAGTGGTGGGTTCACAGCACAGGTATGCAGTGGTGGGTTCACTGAACAGGTATGCAGTGGTGGGTTCACAGCACAGGTATGCAGTGGTGGGTTCACAGCACAGGTATGCAGTGGTGGGTTCACAGCACAGGTATGCAGTGGTGGGTTCACAGCACAGGTATGCAGTGGTGGGTTCAAAGAACAGGTATGCAGCCAGACAGGAACAAGTTAAGCCTAACTAATCTTTCCCTGAGAGACAGTCTGCAGCAGCTCGCCCTACTCTCACTAACGCAGGCAGCACACGAGTGACTGTAATGGGCGCCGCTGCCTGCCTTATATAAGGGGGGGTGGGGCTCCAGGGGCTAGTGTAGCCTAATTGGCTACACTGGGCCTGCTGACTGTGATGTAGAGGGTCAAAGTTGACCCTCCATGTGCATTATGGGGCGAACCGAACTTCCGCAAAGGTTTGCCTGCGGGACGCGAACGCGAACCACTGAAGTTCGCATGGAACCGTTCGCAGGCGAACCGTTCGGCCCAACTCTAGCTGCTCGTTGTCCTCAGGGTCTCTCCCGTCCCCCATGCACGGTCCTCTTAGCTCCCCAGCCCTCCAGAAGTTCCTCCAAACAGCGGAGAGCGACTTTGTACTGCGCATGCGCGAGCATCGAACCCCACATGCGCAATGGAAGAAAGTGGACAAGTGTTTACTTCACGTTGCACGCATGGTTTGAGCAAGAGGGACCCCCAAAGACTATGAGCAGTATCTGGAGGAAGTAATCTAGACCCATCAGGGGCTTCATTCAAATCCCCCTCCCCCAATTCAGGGGTGCCTTAAAGGGAACCTAAAGGGTTCTTTTGAACAATGCACATTGCCTGACTGTCCTGCTGATCCACTGCCTTTAATACTTTAAGCCATAGACCCAGAACAAGCATGCCGATAAGATGATATGACTGAAGCGTGACCGGATTAGCCGAATGCTTGTTTTAGGTGTGTGATTCAGACACTACTGCGGCCAAAGAGATCAGCAGGATAGCCAGGCAACCTGTATTGCTTAAAAGGAAATAAATATGGAAGCCTTTGGTTTAGGTTCCCTTTAGAATCAGAATCAATTTATTTCGCCAAGTAAGTTTGCACTTACAAGGAATTTGTCTTGGCAGTTGCGCAAACACAAACAAAAACAATACGAGGACAGACAGTATATATATTACAAGTCAAGTATGTGAGTATAGTGGCAGTAAGCAAGGTGAGAATTGTTCATTTTCAGTTCTGTGCTGATTACTTTTAAGTCCTAGCAGCTCTAACGTGGTTCAGCATTAAGTATGGCTACCGCTTGAGGAAAATAGCTGTTCCTGTGTCTGGAGGGTTTTGGTAGCGATTGACCGGAATCTTACTCCTGAAGGCATTATTATTATTATTTATTGTATTTATAAAGCGCCAACATCTTACGCAGCGCTGGACACTAGTTTAGGTTACAGACATTATTTCGGGGTGACATACAGCAATACAACAATACAAGAAAACCAGATCACACAGCACAGTATGAGTACAAGGTAATGCTTAGTCAGTCACTGGATGGAGTATGGGGATTAGGCAAGTTAGGTTCACTCAGATGCATAGCATGTGTGCACAGTAATGGAGGTGGAAGATCAGGTAGGACACAAAAGGAGGAGGACCCTGCCCAAAGGCTTACAATCTAGAGGGAGAGGTAGGGACACAAGAGGTAGGGGACCAGAGTTCAGCTGTGGGTTTAGCGCAATTGTGAGGGGTGGTAGGCCACAGTGAAAAGGTAAGCTTTGAGGGCCTTCTTGAAGGTGTTGAAGGAGGGGGCTGCCTAGGTTGCCTGGCTTTCCTGCTGATCTCTTTGGCTGCAGTAGTGTCTGAATCACACACCTAAAACAAGCATTCGGCTAATCCGGTCATGCTTCAGTCATATCATCTTATCTGCATGCGCTGGAAGATGGAGTGAGCTGGGTGGGAGTGGTCAGAGGCAATTTTGGTCGCTCTCTTTCTGCACCTGCTAGTGTAAAGATCCTGCAGGGAAGGTAAGCTACTGCCAATTATCCTTTCCGCTGATTGGATGATGCGCTGCAGCCTCCCCTTTTCTAATGCTGAACAGGAGCTGAACCATACAGTCATGGATGATGTTATGGTGGATTAGATGATTGCAGTGTAGAACTGCACCATTAGATTTTTAGCTAGGCCAAACTTCCTCAGCTGCCGTAGATGGTACATCCTCTGCTGCACTTTCTTGACGATAGTGGCAGTATTGTTATCCCATTTTAGATCTTTAATGTTGTGAAGCAAGTCTGGAGTTTATATTATTACAAAGTGAGACTTCCGGTAATAAGCTGTGATTCCTTTAAGATCCTCTAACGTGTGAAGTAACATGTTGGGGCGTAATTCCACCCCTCACCCCCCCCCAGCAATGAGACTGAAGAGCTGATGTGGGATGCTGACAGATCGTCTTGTCTCTCGCAGCCATTATAATGCCATTAAACGTATTGGTGGCTGCGTCTGACAATTGTCGCTGTCAGCGGCTGATCTATGCTCTCCCGCGCTGACGAGTAGACAGCCGGGGAGCCTAATTGCGCCTCTGAGCTCAATTCCATCAGCAAAGTCAGCTTAAAGGAGAAAGCGGCAATCGGGAGGCAAATTACCGGGAAACTTGCAGAATCTCAGGCCAGGTGCTGCAACTTTGTTGCTGTTGTAACAGTTCCGACTCGTCGCCGAGCACATGGCGGGAGGGGCGGGATTGCTAACGAGCAGAGATGGCCTGATGGATGTGTGCAGGGGTGGATTGGATGAATCTGATATATATGTGCAGCAATTGCGTTTTGTGAAGAGACTTGCTAGGATGCTCCGAAGCTCCCAGGATACTGGAAAAAAAAACAAATAGGGATAGCAGAAGCCAATAGTGCAGGATGGAGATTTTAAAGGGAACCGCTTTTTTCCTGTTTCTAAAAGTCATATGAGCCATATTCCCCCCCCCCCCACCCTTCTAGCTTCCCATTATTTATCCAAGGGAAGATGTGAAGATAACATCTGTGGCTTCTGTAAACTCTTTGAAGCACAGTGGACAATCTCCTGACCCCCCCCTGCTGATGAAAGCTTCTTGTTTGCTCTTTGCTAATGTGTGCAATAAAATAATGACATCAGTCTTTATCTGCCTGAAACTTCTGTCTGTGGGCAGGTCACGGAAGTAGAAGGAAATAGGATAATGAAGGCCCCTGCTAGACTTTTAAATGTAAAAAGAAAAAATACGTTTTTTTTTTTTAATTAATGAGCCACATTGTTGGCATGCATATTAACTAAGTATTCCACCAGTACAGTATATTTACGTCATCAGTGGGCTCATCTAAGCCATAACCACATAGATATACATTTTGTACTGGTGGCTTCCCTGCGCATGATCAGGCACGCTCCCGTGCACCCCCCGGCACTTTAAGCTGCATCACTAATTGGTCTAAGGGAAAATAAGTCCCTCATATCTCCCCCTCTGTGCAGAGATCTGTTAAAAAAAAAAGTATGTGCAGCAAGTCTGGCTCACCTTTTTCCAGCAAGGATCCTGCAGCGGCGGCCTCTGTATTCAGCATTACAGCCAGCTCCGTACTGCTCCCTACACGAGTCCCGGCTGGATGACGTCATCAGGCCGGGACTCGTGTACAGGGCAGTACGCAGGTGACTGCAATGCTAAATACAGAGGCTGCCGCTGCAGGATCCTCGCTGGAAAAAGGAAAGGTGAGCCAGACTTGATGCAAATTTTTTTCTACAGATCCCTGCACGTAGGGGGAGGCTGCCTTATAGTGGAGGGGGGAGGGGCTTTTAAGGTACAAATCTGGGGGGGGGGGGGAGGTTCCTAGTTATGGGGGCACATCTGGCTATTTATACTCCAGGGGGACAAAATAAATTAGCTCTCTCCTCCACTATAAATTACGAGATGAGCTAACACCAGGGGCACATCTGGCTAGCTATGCTTTGGGGGAGGAGGGACTAATAACGGGCACATCTGGCTGACTATACATTGGGGGGATGACCTAATACCAGGGGCACATCTGGCTATACAGTATATGGGCAGGGGGGCTAATTCCAGGGGCACATCTGGCTATCTATACTGGGAGAGCCTAATTCCAAGGGATACATCTGGCTATACTAGGGGGGCCGATACTGGGGGGGGGGGGGGGGGGGGGTTTGATACTGGGGACACTTCTGGCTATCTACCCTGGGGGGAGGGGGGTGCTAATACTGATGGCATGTTTTTTATATACTGTAGTGCTTTTTATGTTTAAACTGGAATTGGTAAAACTGAGAAATAATGCATTTTTCTTATTGTTGCCATTAAAATGTTAAAAAAATTTTTTTCATGGGACAAAACACCCCTCAATAAAAGTCTAATTTGTCCTGAAAAAAAAACAATATCTAGATCACTTAGGTGTCAAGAGTGGGGATAAAGTTATGGCTGATTAAAGAGGGAGATTGCTAAAATGTCAAAACCGCTCTGGTCCATAAGGGGAAACAAGGTCTGGATGCAAAGTGGTTAAATGTGCTATTGAGATGCCCTGGGAGCTAAAAAATGGTGCTTGGTTCACTTTAAAGAGAATCTGTAACGTCAAAACGTCCCCTGAAGGGTACTCACCTCGGGTGGGGCCGGGGGAAGCCTCCGGATCCTAATGAGGCTTCCCACGCCGTCCTCCGTCCCTCAGGGGTCTCGCTGCAGCCCTCTGAGAAAGATGACGTCAATATTTACCTTCCTGGCTCCTGCGCAGGCGCTCTGACGGCTGTCGGCTCCGAAGTAGGCGGAAAAACCCGATCGCCGTCGGGTCTGCTCTACTGCGCAGGCGCAAGTTTCCCGCGCCTGCGCAGTAGAGCGGACCCGACTGAGATCGGGTATTTCCGTGTAGTTCGGACCCGAGAGCAGCCACAGCGACCCCGCTGGAGCCAGCAAAGGTAAATATTGAACTGACAGTCGGGTCTGTCGCCGGCTGTTCGGAGGGCTGCAGCGAGACCCCCGTGGGACAGAGGACGGCGTGGGAAGCCTCATTAGGATCCAGAGGCTTCCCCCACCCGAGGTGAGTACCCCCCAGGGGATGTTTTTGATGTTACAGAGTCTCTTTAAGAGTTAAGCAGGCCATACACTGGCTCGATTCACGGCCGTTTCGACAGCAGATCCGATCCTGGGATCGGATCTGCTGCCAATCGCTTGCGCTAAACGCACCCGCCGATCCGATTCCCTCCCGAAATCGGATCGGACCGTCGATCGCGCCGTGCGGGAAATTACCCTCGATCGCCCGGCGGTAGGAGCGCGTCGCTTGCGGCGTACGATTCGGGCCCGATCCGAGCAGGTATACATTACCTGAAGCTGGCTCCGGGGTCCTCTTCTCCTCGCTGCACCGCATTTCCGCATCTCCCAGTGTACGCTTATACTTCCTGTGTCACTCCGGTGACCAGGAAGTTGAAATAGAGGGCGCTCTATTTGAACTTCCTGGTCACGGAGTAACACAGGAAGCGCTGGGATGGAGCAAGAACAGCGGTGCGGTGCAGTGCGGAGAAGACGCCCGGGAGCCAGCCTCAGGTAATGTATACGGGGGGGGGACAGGCGGCAGGAGCAGCTGAACAGATTGTGATCGGTTTCAGGCTGAAATCGATTCACAATCTGTTTGCAGTAAAGGCAGCCATACGATCCCTATCTGATCAGATTCGATCAGATAGGGATCTGTCAGCTGGTCGATCTAATGGCACATCGACCAGTGTATGGCCACCTTTATACTCACGTCTTTTGAGTTGCAACAGATGGCAACTGCTGTAAATACTTATGGAACATCCCCACTTCCCCTCAGGTTTGGCAGTCGCTTTTCAGATGATTAAGCCTCCTTGATGTTGGGGGTGCTTATGGACAGACTCTCAAATGGGTGGGGGATAGAAGAAAAATGCAACTTTATACATTAAAAGGTTACAACAGGGAGTGATAGGTTGGCCTACCTCTGTAGAAGAATCAGCCAGTCGTACAACAGCTACCTGGAAAAGATATTTATTGCACTACGTGTTTCGCAGGCCATCTCCGCTTCCTCAGGTCAGTGACAAGTTTTGCCCGAGGCTACATTCACATTGGTGTATTGCAGTGCAACGGCCTCTTCATAATGCAGGTTACCCACACTGCAATGCACCACCTATGCGATGATCACAGTGCGGTGAGAGCATTGGGGTATAACTGGGTGTGGCATGGTAACGTGTTGCACGCAGTGTGTTACTGCAAAACACGCGTGTGGGTTTAGTGGAGTATAATTTTTATTGAACTGTATATTAAACTGTATGTAACGCAACTTACGGGTAACGTGCATCGCTGGTTTCCTCATCCATTGCATTCCTGCTGTAACAGGAAAGGCAACACAATGGACACCGTGAATGTGGGTAACAGTAAAAAAGGGCGCAGGAGGCTAGTGGACAAATCGGGCGCCGCCATTGACTCCCATAATAATTATCGTTTACTGGGCGCCGAACAGGAAAAAAGGGCGCCCGAGAATAATAACGTTTTCCAACGGCGCCCGAAGATTTTTCATGTTTTATAACTGCTTGTGATGATTTACGTTTCTTATTTCAATAAAACATTATTTTAAATGTTATCCCTTACTGTTTGTAAAACATTATTATTCACAAAACAAAGCGATCAGTACGTAATGTAAATTGTAATATATTTTATCCCTTACTGTTTTTAAAACATTATTCTACACACAATACAGTGATCACTAAGGAGGGTCTTAGGTTTAGGCACCAACAGGGGGGGTCTTAGGTTTAGGCACCAATAGGGGGTGTCTTAGGTTTAGGCACCAATAGGGGGTGTCTTAGGTTTAGGCACCAATAGGGGGTGTCTTAGGTTTAGGCACCAATAGGGGGTGTCTTAGGTTTAGGCACCAATAGGGGGGGTCTTAGGTTTAGGCACCAATAGGGGGGGTCTTAGGTTTAGGCACCAATAGGGGGGGTCTTAGGTTTAGGCACCAACTGGGGGGTCTTAGGTTTAGGCACCAATAGGGGGTGTCTTAGGTTTAGGCACCAATAGGGGGGTCTTAGGTTTAGGCACCAATAGGGGGGGTCTTAGGTTTAGGCACCAATAGGGGGGGTCTTAGGTTTAGGCACCAACTGGGGGGTCTTAGGTTTAGGCACCAATAGGGGGAGTCTTAGGTTTAGGCACCAACAGGGGGGTCTAGGGGTTAGGGGTAGGTACAGGGAGGGTTACTTAGGCACCAACAGGGGGGTCTTAGGTTTAGGCACCAACAGGGGGGTCTTAGGTTTAGGCACCAACAGGGGGGTCTAGGGGTTAGGGGTAGGTACAGAGAGGGTTACTTAGTAATTTTTTTTTTAAACGTTATTATATGTTTCAATATTTAAACGGAAGATTAACGTTTTTACAATTGCCGATTTAATGTACATTATTTAAAGATTTATAACTTTATAAAACATTAATATTAAACGAAAAACAGTACAATACATTTTTAAACGTTATCCATGCTTATCGTTTAAAACCCCGCGCCCTTTTTTCCCAGCGCCCCTTTTTAACGTACGCGTGAATGTGGCCTTACAATACAATAGTACAGTATACATAAATGCGTTGATTTGTGAAAAGTAAGAGGGGATCGCATTTGTAAGGCCCGGTTCACATTAGCGTTCTCTATCCGGATTTTCCGGATCTGATCCGGACCACATACTGTACAAACGGAACGTACGTTCCGCATAGCAATGTAAAGTCTATGCGGACGTTCACACGCATCCGTTCCGTACGTACCGGAGCCGGATCGGATCCGGACTCTTTTCCAACATGCGCTATTTTTTGGGCCCGGATCTCCGGCCCACGCACCCGGACCGGAGCCGGACCTGAGCCTGACAGCACCATCTGGAACACAGAAACCAATGGGGAACGGAAGGCACAGAACACACTGCCTACAAAAACCTGACGTTCTACCCCACTTCCTATGCGTATCCAAGCGGCCATTTCGGATGGGGACACATGGGCCAAGCATGTCTGGAGTGGAGCAGCAGTGACAGACGTGCTGGAGCTGTTTGGCAGAATGTCGGAGGCGGAGGTGAGGCCTACAGCGGAGGAACCTGATTCTACAGGTGCACCAGATGCACCTTCTGCTGACCCCAACATTTTTTTCTTAAAATTTCGCTATTTTTTGCCCACGGATCCGGATGGCAGCCTGATGCATGCCTGATGCAAACGGACCGGATCCGGATCGGAACCGTACGGTCCTGATCCGATCAGGATCCAGTCCGTTTGTATGGCAAAACGCAAGTGTGAACGGGGCCTTACTGGGTAATGCAAATGATTTCTCACACTCTATTTTTGAACAATATGTGCGTTTGCATTTAAAAGGAATTTTTTTTTTTATTTTTTTTATTTACAGTTGCAATGATTGTCATTGATAAATTGCATAGGACGTGCGCAGCGCCGGATTTACAGATGTTGAGCCTGTATGCACAGGTGTTCTGGAGCCCTAAACTCCGCCCCTCACCTCAAGCCACACCCCCATATTAGGTATGCATCCCTCCTCCCCTATTAGGTAACCCCATTGATCTAGACCAGGCTTTCTCAACCAGGGTTCCTGGAGGACTCTACAGGGGTTCCTTGGCATTTTCCCCCATCGTGGGGGAAGTATAATAGAGCACATTATAATAGGTGGCACTGTAACAAGAAGCACTAAATTGGGGGGGGGGGGGTGAGGAGGCAGTATAATGAGTGGCAGTGTAATAGGGGCAGTGAAATAAACAGCTACACATACTTTCAAAGACCATGCCACCTGCAAAATAAATGCAGGGGTTCCTGAAGATCAAAAAATTGTTTGCAGGGGTTCTTCGAGATTCAAAAGTTATTTGCAGGGTTCCTCCAGGGTAAAAAGGTTGAGAAAGGCTGATCTAGGCAGTAGATGTGTCCCCACCACAAGTATAGGGAGCTAGATGTGCCCCCCACCTCAGTATTAAGTAGCCCTCCCCAATGGTTAGGGGGACACTTGGGGGGGGGGGGGGGGGGGAGGCTGCCACTCCTACAGAAGGAGCCTGTAGGCACGGGCCTACAATGCCTTATAGTAAATCCGGCCCTGGGCGTGCGATAAAGTAGTGCATGCTGTCAGTTCTTAAACCGCAGAAAATCGCATTGCTGAATCGCAGACTCTTTGCTGTGATCGCAGTAGGCCCATAGAAATACATTGCGTGAAATACATTGCCTGTATGTCACAGTACAAGTTTGCTTTGTGTGAAATCACCCGTGATTTAAAACAGGTGTGACATCTGCCTGGGATTCTAGGGGGAATTGCACCATTTGCGCTCTTGTATTTGCACATAACAAGTATGGTTGCCTTTATGCCTCCCACACATAGCAGTTGTGGTCAGAACCATAGCTGCTCTAGGGGGTGGGGCTTGATGCTAAGTACACTCCCCCTCCTCTTCCCTGGGACCCTCTTGGTTGCATAGGTGGTTCCCTGGCTGGTTTTGCCTTTCAGGTCAGGGACACTGGCCATTTCCCGATCAGCAAATTGTCTGTGCAAAAAGCTGCAATCTTCTAAAACAGATTCTAGCTGTGCCCCTCTCCTGTCGATCTGAACAGTGGAGATGATGGAGATGATGCACCCTAAGGCGATTACATGGCTCTATGCCTGTTGTTGTGCACCTGTCAGTCATTAATGGCCAATTCACAGTCAAACCATTAAAAAGCGGCGTCCGCATTCTTCTCGCCACAGTGGCCTCAATTCACGGAGCATTATCAAATGTTTATCAAACACTTTATCAAACGTTTGATAATTTACCTCATGTGTAAAATCTCATTTTAAATTCACTAAGGTGTTATATATTTATCGAATGTTTTACCAATAAAACGTTCAACAAATATATAACACCTTAGTGAGATTTTACCCATGAGGTAAATTATCAAACGTTTGATAAAGTGTTTGATAAACGTTTGATAATGCTCTGTGAATTGAGGCCACTGTGTAAATATATACATAGAATTGTCTCCCTGTTTGTGTGGAGACTGCAAGAATCTCGCTCTCGAGTGGGCTTCTGCTAATATCTGACAGCTGGGTGAATCGCACACCATATGGAATTCCAGAATAGAAACCTATAACAGTAAACATCTTACCGCCCACCAATAAAAACTAGTTCAGTACATTATGTTCCGGCAACCATGTTTAATAGAATGTATATATTCATGTACTACGCTTCCTGTTTAAACTTATTTCGTCAATTAGTTTAATTCATTTTAGTTTTAGGATCGCTCACAACCAGTAGGGGGCGAGTTTCAGGCAAAACCGAAAGATTTTTATTGTGAGTGCAAGTGCAGTGATTGACCCAATGACAGAGCCATGGTCCCGCCCGCGAGACCATCGGCTCTAGTAATAACACAAGTAGCCATAGTTTCAGGGTAGGGCTTAGATATCCAGCATGTGCAAAATTCCTGCTAGGGCTTACTTTCGGGGGATGTCTTATTTTCGGGGAAACACAGTAGATGTTAAAGTATACCCAAAGCAAATAAAATAAAAAAAACAAAACCTAGATACTTACCTAAAAAGAGGGAAGTCTCTGGATCCTGCAGAGGCTCCCCCTGTTCTCCTGCCCCCTACCGTTGCCATGCCCGCACACCAAAAAGAGATCCAGAGGAGGAAAATAGATGTCAGGGTACATATTCCAGCATCTCTGAATGATAGGAAGAACCATGAAGAGGCGGGACATGTAGTTACAGGAAGTGGAATGTGAGCAATTATAAGATCTCAGTCTACTAATAGGAATCGTGCGGGCACTCCTGATCCAAAGCCTGTATGGGTAGGTGCACAACTGCAGGCAAGTGGAGCTGCACAATAGCACTCTGGACTTGAAAGCTTTGGTTCCACAGCCAATAATTTACACCAATTAAAGTGATCGCTTTAAGAATACACCTTGTTCCAGTCTCAGTTTATTCTGTTCAGCGCGTCAGAGTCGGTCAGGAAGATCGCGAAGGCGTCTTCTCTTTGCCAATGACCTGATGCTAACCCGGAAATCTCATTGCTCACTTATTCTAAATAACAGCTGGCTTAAAGTAAACCTGAGTCTTCTCCATCGTGCTCCCGTAGCCGGGAGAATTCTGAGCATGCGCAGTTACGGTCTAAACAAACTGTGCACGTGCAGTACGCTCCCGACATGATTGAGTGGTGTGAGCGACCCGAAACACGGACTTTGTGAGCCCGACAGCAGCATAATGGAGGGAACTGGGAGAATATCAAGGAAGCAGGCAGGTAGTTCACTTTTAGGCTACTTTTACACATACTGCATTGCATTGTGTCGCACTATGCTCTAGCGCCGGAGTGGCCATCAGTCTTTATGAAACTGGCCACCCTATCCGCCATGCAATGCGGAGGAAGTGGTCATGACAAGTGGAACCATGCGGCAGGCATGCTTGCGCGAAGGGCAGAGGCAGAGCTGAGAGAGGCTCCAGCCTCAGGGCGCAGTGTCTCACTCAGCTATCATTCCCTATTGTGATTGAAGCAGAGAGAAATAAGGAAAGGGGGTACATGGCAATGACTGCAAGCCAGATAATATGAGATTAAGGTGTTGCGGCCGGGCCCTGGGGCGTCTCTTAGTCTAATAGCAATCAGTTGGTGACGGCTGGCAGAGCCGGGACAAGGTCTTCCAGCACCCAAGGCTGAGACACCAAAGTGTGCCCCCCCCCCCCCCCCCATCCCTCCCGCCCCAGCCGTCACACACTGATTGCTACCGGTATTATACTAAGAGGCACCCCAGGACCCCCAACACCTTAAAGAGAACCAGAGGTGGGGATCTTAGAACAAAATCTATACACAGAGGCTGGGTCTGGCTATAGTGCCCAGCCTCTGTTGCTATTTGAATACCCCCTAAGTCCCTCCTGCGCTCCGCTCTCCCCCATAAATTACAGCCGCGCTAGTGACACGCAGCGTGTCGCAGGTAGCTGTATTTTCCTCCCTAGTGTCACACACGCTGCTCCCCCGCCTCCTGCAGAGCGCCGGTCCACGTCCAGGTCCCTTCCCTCGCCGCTGATTGGAGGGAAGGGACGCGGGCGGGGACCGGCGCTCTGCAGGAGGCGGGGGGAGCGGCGTGAGTGACATTAGCTAGGTAAACATTGCCCGACAGCGCGGCTGTAAATTATGGGCTAGAACGGAGTGCAGGGGGGACTTAGGGGGGATTCAAATAGCAACAGAGGCTGGGCACTATAGCCAGACCCAGCCTCTGTGTATAGATTTCATTCTAAGATCCCCACCTCGGGTTCTCTTTAATCTCTAGTTATCTGGCTTGCAGTCACCGCTATGTATCCCCCCTTTTTTTTAACTTCCCTCTGCTTCAAACACAATAGGGGAATAATAGCTGAGTGAGTTGTGCGCCCCCTCCTACACTGCGCCCTGCGGCTGGAGCCTCTCTCGCCTCTGCCTCGACGACTGGGGTGGGAGCGATAGGGATGGGGGGGGGCGCACTTTGGTGTCTCAGCCTTGGGTGCTGAAGGACCTTGTCCCGCCTCTGCTTGCGCTGATCGGATGAAAAACAGTGATGTACTTCCTGTCCAGCAGGAAACACATCACTGTTCGGGGGCGGAGCTATGCATATTACCCTGTCTACATGCTGTGCCACAGGGAATGTGCACGGGTAAATGGTGCAGTGCAATTATACTGCCCCCGGCTCTTCTGCCCCAGGAATATTGCACCGCACCAGGGCCCATATGCAATTCACTTTTTCTCCTAGGTGATATGTTCACACCTTGCCAGAAAATGCATTTAAAGCACCAGCAAGTAAGAAAATACTCAGAATAATGTTGATGGTGCTTTTTCACCAACTTTTAGGTACTTTTTTAAATTGTAAAATGCTTAAAGGTTATTTTAAAGATAATATGAAAATGATCTCCTAGGAGATAACTCAGGTAAATAAATGAATTGCTTATGGGCCCTGGTAATATAGTGCTGGGGGCTTCTCTGAGTCTCCTTCCCCCCCCACTGCTGCTCGCCGAGATCCTCCTTTTCTTCGGGGCTGCACTTCCATCCATGTATGAGTCACATTGTGCAGGCAGTAGTGTTCCTAAGGCCCTTTGGGCCACAGTGCAAGTTTTATATGAGCCCTCCAAGCATTGTAAACATAATTCATATGGCACAACAAAGCCTGCCAAGGAGATCCACAGTATGAGAGGTGTAAGCAGAGGAGGGGAACAGTATGTTAATCGTTTCCAGACCGATGCAGTTGAAATCTACATCCTGCATGTGGCAGCGTGGATCTGACAGGGCGTTCAGTAGATCTCAACAAACAATCCTCGACACACAATCATTGCGCTACCACCGATCTCTCCCTGCCGCAATAGACTCACCTTCTGTCTCTATGATGGCAGAGCGATGTGCACCAGTCAGGATCCGCTTTTATTGGCTCCTGACCCTGTCATCACTAGAGTTGCTCAAATCCGAATTCGGGAGATACCCGGATAGTTCTATCCGGATATTTTTTGTCAATCTTACCTGTATGATGTCTTCTTCGGTCCGTCCCTGGCGCCAGCCATGATGCGTTCCATACTTCGGTCACGTGACTACAAACACTTCCTCCTTCAACCCGGAAGGAGTAAGTGTTTGTAGTTACGTGACCACCACTTGGACCGCATCATGGGTGGCGCCAGGGATGGACAGAAGACAACGTCATACAGGTAAGATTGATCCCCCCCCACCCCCCGCCTAGGTTTACTGGGAGATATCCAGATAGAACTATCCGAGTATCTCCCGAATTCGGATTTGAGCAACTCTGGTCATCACTGTGAGCCAATCCCTTTGGCTTATATTGATTGTCAGGGTCAGGAGCCAATGAAAGCGGCTCCTGACCGGCACACATCGCTCTGCCGTCAAAGGGATGGCTGAGAGAGAAACCTGCGGTGATGTGCGAGCGGCGTAAGGACTGTGCGGAGTTTAGTCGGTAAGCACCGTTTTGCTGTACCCAGCAGTCTCTGGCCCTTAAAGGGCAGAGACTGCTGATACAGAACAGGTTAATGCTACCATTACGTAAAGTATCTACAGCAAAGTCCCCGTTCTCCAGAATTTAAGCAAGCGGAAGTCTCAACTAACCGGCATGCCTGCGGGATAATGAGAACCTCTGTTGGGGGGGCTTTCTGTGGGTGATAGCAGGCTTTGAAATTCTGAATTTTTCGGTGTATAAGACTCACTTTTTCTCCCCCAAAAGTGGGGGGAATAAGTCACTGCATCTTATAGTACAAATGCAGGGAGTTCCTGACTTGTGAACGCTGCCAATATGAACCTCCAACCCGCCGCAATGTTGGGGACTCCCTGCACTGTGCCCATGCAGAGGGGACACAGGGGGACAAACGGAGGACACAGGGGAAAACAAAGGGGCATAGAGGAGGACACAAGGACATAGGCAGACACATGGGCGACAAAGGAGGGCACAAAGGGGACAGCGGAGGACACAGGAAGACATAAGAGGTACAAAGGGGGCATAATGCACACGATGCCCCTTCTCCATGGATGCACCAGGTTTAGTATATATTTTTTCCCCTGGTTTTTGTCCTCTTAACCTAGATTCGTCTTATGGTCAGGAGCGTCTTATAGTCCGAAAAATACAGTACTTACCGAGCCTCCAGCAATGGTTAGTCTCCCCGAACCTCCTCGCAGGCTCCTAGCGGCTTCTGGCATCTGTGTAAGGAAGCCGGAGTGTCACATGACCTGATGCAGATCAGCTGACACTCCAGGTGCTGTGCACTGGGGAAGCCGGAAAGAAGCTCCGAGCCTGCGGGGAGATAGAGGGAGACTGCCAGACATTGCTGGAGTGTCAGTAAGTATATTAGAGAGGAGATCTGTGCTATTTCAACCGGCAAGCACATGTATCCGGCATTAGACAATCCCCACCAGATACCGGGGACTTTGCTGTATAGAAGTGAACATTACCACAATAGCTCCTTTGAAGAGCTAATACTGCTGTTGAGAGAGGACTTCTAGTGAGCCCCTGGTCCAGGCACCCCAGCGCTGTCGTAACTTCTGCATCCCCTATTGCTATGTCACACTGTGCACGAGCAGTATGGCCCATGCTTGCACAGTAGCATGGAGGTAAAAGTCGTGCACGAGCGGCTCTGTGCTACTGAGCAGAGGGGGGCCATACTTGCACCTGCAGTGTGACTGCACTCGCACACAAACGGATGTGCAACTGCGAGAACATATTTTAAAAGCCTTTGTGGAATATGTTCAGAGGGTCCCAGTGCTGGATTGGTGGGCACAAGGAGGACTATACAGAGGCTATGAGGTAAGTATTGAATTTGATTTCTATTTTTGGCTTTAGCAGGCCCGGATTTACCTTAAAGGAGCCAATAGGCACAGATGTTCTGGCACCCTAGACTTCACCCTCCATGAACCTACAAACACCTGCCGAACTGCACCGCAAGTTTGCTGGCTGTCCCAGCTGTCACTTCTCCATTACTTCCCTTGCCTGTCACAGGTAGCTACAGGTGCACCTTAGTAGTAGATAGCCAGAAGTACCCTCAATATTAAGTAGCTAGAGGTGCCCCCAAGTATTAGGTAGCTAGAGTAACCCCTTCAGTGGCGTAGCTACAAACCTCTGGGCCCCGATGCGGAATCTGGATGTGGGCCCCCCGGCAACAACAGCCCCCCTCCCCCGGCAACACCCGACGCACACACATATCCGAATCCCTATAGCCAGCTATAGGTCCCCCCAGTATAGGTAGCCAGGCATAGGTAAGCCAGTATAGTTGCCCCCGGTATAGGTTAGCCAGGTAGGTGCCTCCAGCATAGGTAGCCAGTATAGTTGCGCCCAGTATAGGTGAGATAGGCAGGCGCCGCCGGTATAAGTTAGATAGATAGGTGCCCCCAGTACAGGTTAGCTAGGTGGGTGCCTCTAATATAGGTAGCCAGAATAGTTGCCCCCAGCATAGGTTAGATAGGTAGGTGCCCCCAGTATAGGTTAGTGAGGTAGGTGACTCCAATATAGGTAGCCAGTATAGTTGCCACCTGTATAGGCTAGCTAGGTACCCCCAATACAGGTTAGATAAGTAAGTGCCCCCAGTATAGGTTAGATAGGTAGGTGCCCCCCAGTATAGGTTATATTAGGTAGCTGTCCCCCAGTATAGGTTAGATTAGGTAGCTGCCCCCCAGTATAGGTTACATAGGTAGGTGCCCCCCAGTATAGGTTAGATTAGGTAGGTGCCCCCCATTACAGGTTAGATTAGTTAGGTGCCACCCAGTATAGGTTAGATTAGGTAGCTGCCCCCCAGGATAGATTAGGTAGCTGCCCCCCAGGATAGATTAGGTAGCTGCCCCCCAGGATAGATTAGGTAGCTGCCCCCCAGGATAGATTAGGTAGGTGCCCACCAGTATAGGTTAGATTAGGTAGGTGCCCCCCAGTATAAGGTTAGATTAGGTAGGTGCCCCCCAGTATAGGTTAAATTAGGTAGGTGCCCCCCATTATAGGTTAGATTAGGTAGGTGCACCCCAGTATAGGTTAAATTAGGTAGCTGCCCCCCAGGATAGATTAGGTAGCTTCCCCCCAGGATAGGTTAGATTAGGTAGCTGCCCCCCAGGATCGATTAGGTAGCTGCCCCCCAGGATCGATTAGGTAGCTGCCCCCCAGGATAGATTAGGTAGCTGCCCCCCAGGATAGATTAGGTAGCTGCCCCCCAAGATAGGTTAGAGTAGGTAGCTGCCCCCCAGGATAGGTTAGAGTAGGTAGCTGCCCCCCAGGATAGGTTAGAGTAGGTAGCTGCCCCCCAGGATAGGTTAGAGTAGGTAGCTGCCCCCAGGATAGGTTAGGTAGCTGCCCCCCAGGATAGGTTAGGTAGCTGCCCCCCAGGATAGGTTAGATTAGGTAGCTGCCCCCCCCCCCCCAGGATAGGTTAGATAGGTAGCTGCCCCCCCAGGATAGGTTAGGTAGGTAGCTGCCCCCCCAGGATAGGTTAGGTAGGTAGTTACCCCTCCAGGATAGGTTAGGTAGGTAGCTGCCCCCCAGGATAGGTTAGGTAGGTAGCTGCCCCCCAGGATAGGTTAGGTAGGTAGCTGCCCCCCAGGATAGGTTAGAGTAGGTAGCTGCCCCCCAGGATAGGTTAGAGTAGGTAGCTGCCCCACAGGATAGGTTAGGTAGCTGCCCCCCCAGGATAGGTTAGGTAGGTAGCTGCCCCCCAGGATAGGTTAGGTAGGTAGCTGCCCCTCCAGGATAGGTTAGAGTATGTAGCTGCCCTCCCAGGATAGGTTAGATTAGGTAGCTGCCCCCCCCCAGGATAGGATAGGTAGGTAGCTGCCCCCCCAGGATAGGTTTGGTAGGTAGCTGCCCCCCCCCCCCCCCCAGGATAGATTAGGTAGGTATCTGCCCCCCCAGGATAGATTAGGTAGGTAGCTGCCCCCAGGATAGATTAGGTAGGTAGCTGCCCCCCAGGATAGGGTAGGTAGGTGCCCCCCCATAATGGAGGGGGGAGCCGCAGCCACGGGGAGAGTGAGCGCGCACGGAAGCGCTGTAGGCAGAACTCACCTCCGTCCCTGGTTCCAATCGCCGCTGATCTCCTCCCGCTCTGTATAGATGCTGATACACACACTGCCGGAAGCAGTGTGTGTATCAGCTTCTATGCAGAGAGGAGATCAGCGGCGATTGGAACGCAGGGAGGCGAGTCCTGCCTACAGCGCTTCCATGCACGCTCACTCTGCATCTGAAGGGGGGGGGGGGCCGGGGAGAGAAAGGGAGGGAGAGGTCGGGCTGCCCTCCCCGCGGCTGCGGCTCCCCCCTCCCAATAGCGCGCATGGGCTTCATGGCCCTCCAAACGGACATGGGCCCCCCGGGCCCCTCCCCCACATCCTCAGGAGCCGGGCCCGGTCGCCATGGCGACCGTTGCTACCGCGGGCCCTACGCCATTGAACCCCTCATTTATACTCTCATCAGGATTCTGCATAGGGAAGAAGGGAGAAAGACGCTGAGAGGGGAGGGAGACACCTGTCCATCATCAGGCGCCTGTAGGCACGTGCCTACAGTGCCTTATGGTAAATCCGACTCTGGGCTTCAGGTACCCTTTAACCCTCTCCGCACCAGATGGCTCTGGCCACTTTAAGTGATTTCTCACAATAATCACAGAGTCAGGAGCCAATGATATTGTCTCCTGCCCAATATATGGAAGCTCTGCTGTCAACGTGACTGCAGAGCACGTGGGAACAGCAATGTGGACAACAGCGGGAACGTGCAATGCAAATGATTGAAATATACACCCTGGGTGGTGTATCCTAGGAATTGGGAGAGTCAGAAGAAAAACGGCCATCCTAGGAATTGGGAGAGTCAGAAGATGCCAGTGTGGACCTGCTAATCTATACACACAAGGTCCATCTCAAGCTCGTGTGTACAGAGCACGGGGCAGCAGCGCGTGTACAGAGCACGGGGCAGCAGCGCGTGTACAGAGCACGGG
The DNA here is from genome assembly GCF_040937935.1 of Hyperolius riggenbachi. NCBI lineage: Eukaryota > Metazoa > Chordata > Amphibia > Anura > Hyperoliidae > Hyperolius > Hyperolius riggenbachi. Next base: position 211,641,370 of record NC_090657.1, on the reverse strand, counting down.
GCAGCAGCGCGTGTACAGAGCACGGGGCAGCAGCGCGTCTACAGAGCACGGGGCAGCAGCGCGTCTACAGAGCACGGGGCAGCAGCGTGTCTACAGAGCACGGGGCAGCAGCTCTGGGGAACTTAAAGTCAGGTATGAGCACAGCCCTGTGCCCTGCTGCGTGAATGCTTCACTTTCCCCTTCATTACCAATGTCAACTGTCCTCAGTGGCATTGCTAAGGAGCTGCAGGCCCCGATGCAAGTTTTACAATGGGGTCCCCCAAGCACTCTATACATAACAATTGATATGGTACACGAAAACTTGCCAATGGCAACTACAGTATCAGAGGTGCAAGAAGGCGAACACTGTTAATCCAGCGAAGGAGACTTGGGCGCAGCCAGCGCCACCATAGGCCGTAATAGAAATTACGGCTATAGTAGCGCACAGGGAGTAACTTCGGAGCCGTCAGAAAACAGAGCTGAAGTTACTTTTAAAACACAATAATTCGGTTTCTAGCAATTGCTGGAAGCCCAAATTATTTCAATCCCCACCATCCATGGCGGCCTGGAGGGGGAATAGTATTTAACACGGCCAGGAACTTGTGCAGCAGCAGGATCAGCCATATACCGGCTGTATCCTGCACCGATACCTCTCGTACGCGAAAGAAGGGGATGGGAAACAGTGTTATTGATTACCACTATTCAAAGTATCTATAGAAGTGATTATTATGAGCACAGGACCAATAGAGAGTTAATACTGTGGTTGAGGGAGGGCCCCGATGCGGTCGCAACCTCTGCACCCACTATTGCTACGCCCCTGGCTGTCCTCATTATCTGTATCCAAACTGCTCCTGATTGATTCCATTGTCGGTCGGTCAGTTGGATGGGAAATTGCATTATGTGTACCCAGCATGATGTCGTACCATATTATTATATTGTGTTGTGCGTGGCTGAGGGAGACCTTTCAGGAATCCCAGCCTTGAAAATCCTGGGTTTGCCCCGGTACCAGAGTACATGACCGCTGGGCCAAATATGTTTTGAGGCACCCTGCGCTGGAATGGTGGGTTGGAGGAGGACCCCATTAATGAGGTGACCTTCTAACGTTAATATTTTGTGTAGCTTCAGGATTGATTTAAATTTCTTCATCTCAGTAGCTGGTTTGTTTTTTTGACAAAGATGCTCTATGCAGTGCGAACACAAGATGGCAGCAGAGTAATGTGTTGAAATTATACCTGCCTAAAACGCATGGTATTTGCAAAAATGAAGGACTGTAGGATCACTCTGCAGGTGGTTCTGTGTGTGCGTCTGGCTTTGGACTGGTTCATACCAAGACCGCTTTTGGGCACTTTGAAAAGCGTTTGGCTAATGCATTTGTATGGTTTGTTCACACCAGAACAATGTGATTTTTTCCCCCAAATGCAAACGTAGGTACTGCGTTTTGGAGACGATTACGACTCAATGTAAAGTATAGGAAACGTGGAAAATCACTCTAAAAAAGCCCTGAACAAAGCGATTTTCAAAGCAATCTTTGCCAAAAACTGTTCACTTCCAGGGCTGGATTTTTACTCTTTACCACCCAAGGCCACTGTTACCAGCCGCCCTCCTTCAGTATAGGTAGCGAGATGACCCCTCCCCCTTACCTCCAGTATAGGTAGCCAGATGACCCCTCCTCCTCTCTAGTATAGGTAGCCTGATGACACCCCCTCAGTACAGGCAGCCAGATGATCCCACCCCCCCTTTCCCTCCGGTGTAGGTAGCCAGATGACTCTTAATCCCTCCTCTTCCCACCCTCCTTCAGTATAGGTAACCAGCTCGCCTTCACACCGCAGCAGCCATCAGAGTCACTCACTTCTCCGCTCATCTCCAGTGCAGAAGCTTCCTCTCTTTCCGTATCCAACGCTGCCCAAGTCCATAGCCGCCGGCCACAATGCAAACGTGCACAGAGAGCAAGGTGGGTGCTGCACAGGCAGCTAGCAGCAGAGTACTGCGGTCAGGCGCTCGCCTGATCTCCCTGCATGGCAGCATGTGCAAGCTTGCAAATGCTACACTAGTTTAGCCTGCTGCTTTGGTGCCCTTCCTCCTGTGGTGCCAAAGGCCATGGCCTAAATCTGCCTTTGTTCACTTCCTAGTCAAAGTGTACTTCCTGTTTTGCCACTATAACTACAAAATGCTGCAGATTGCTAGACATACTTAGCAAATCAATAGCCACAGACCTGGAATCGCTACAAGAAGCGAAGCGTTCGCGATTACGCTTTGCGATTTTTGGTGTGAACTAGCCCTTTCAGGGTCCTAAATGGGCGGTCTGCAGATTCAGCAGTGATGCATCATGGTACTTCCTTCTTCCTCACATAAAGATGAATGATTGCAAATACCTTCTGTGGTATCATACATCCTATTTTGATTGGCCAATTTTAGTATTATTGTTTTATAAAGCGCCAACATATTCTATAGCGCTGTGTTAGTATGAGAGCGTATCTACACAATCGGTTCAAAGTATTGAAACTCTGTTAGGGCTGAAAGTGGTAAAATACGTTAATTATTAGCCAGTCAAAATTGGATGTGTGTTTGCACCCTTGAACCTGAAGTGAGAGACATATAGAGGCTGCTAAATGTATTTCCTGTTACACAATACCAGTTACCTGGCTGCCCTGCTGATCTATTTGGCTGCAGCAGTGTCTGAATCACACCAGAAACAAGCATGCAACTAATCTTGTCACATCTGACAATAATGTCAGAAACACCTGATCTGCTGCATGCTTGTTCAGGGGCTATGGCTAATAGTATTAGAGGAACAGGATCAGCAGGGACCGATCGTCGTTTCCGTGATTGCGATTTTGATATCAAAACGATAAATCGTTCAGGCACATCGGAAACCATAAATAATTGTTTTATCAATCAACAAATTATCTGGCGTGCTGATGAATATCGATTGGTCCTCCACCTGTCCTGACGTGCACATGTGCAAAACAACTCACTGAAGTTTACCAGAATCCAGCACAATAAAAGTTTTAACACCAAAAAGCCAATGCACACGTTTGTACGTTGTCTCGACATCTGACAGTTCCAACAATTGGAAAATTGATTAGAAAGATCGCCTGTGGGCTGGGACCTACTAGGGCGATTTTGGCAGCCAGCAATTTACCAAAAAAAAAAAAAAGCTTTGCCAAAGTATCTAAATAGTGAGGAACCCACTAGTGCAATTACGGTTAATCGCAATCGCAGGACATGCAGCATTTTGGGTGTATTTGCGCTCAATGCTATGTATGTATGTATGTATGGAAGCACTGCAAAATCACTTTGAAAAGCGATTTTTTAGTAATTACGTGCCTGAGCATTTGAAATTTTAAATAAAGTTATGTATACTTACCGGGTGACCCAATATCCGGTTTCTGCTCATAGCCAGGCCCCCTAGCAAAAAGGTAAGTGAAAAGGTCACAGGCGCTTCTCTGATCGGTCCTAGAGAAGCACCTATGACCTCTTCCTTTAGGGGGTGGGGCTAAGGCCCGGTTCACATTAGCGTTCCCTGTCCGGATCCGCCTGATCGGATCCGGACCGTATACTGTACAAACGGAACGTACGTTCCGCATAGCAATGCAAAGGCTATGCGGACGTTCACACGCGTCCGTTCCGTACAGTACGGAGCCGGACCGGATCTGGACTCCGGACACTTCTCCAACATGTGCTATTTTTTGGTCCGGCTCATCCGGCCCACGCACCCGGGCCGGAGCCTGACTGCACCATCCGGACATAGAAAACCAATGGGAAACGGAAGCACAGAACACACTGGCTACAAACACCCCACTTCCTATGTGTATTCTAGCGGCGATTTTGAAAGGGGACACATGGGCAAGCATTTTGGAGTGGAGCAGCAGTGACTTTTAACGTGCTGGAGCTGTTGGCAGTATGTCGGAGGTGAAGGTGAGGCCTATACAGCAGAGGACCTGATTCCACAGGTGCGCAAAGATGTACAGAGGCGCTGGTAGGATAAAAGTTGCTAAAAGGTTTAAAATGGTTTCGGTTGCGGTGGTGGACCAGTCAACCAAAAACAGACAACAATGCTGTCGAAATTCAAAAATATGCAATTTATTCAATTACTCCCAATAAAAAGGTCGCAACGCGTTTCACGGGTATAGACCCGCTTCTTCAGGTAATAAAGGACAGGAGCAATACACTGGAAAATGACAGAGATACATAAACAACCATCAGAATACTATGTGTAGAACAATTGTATAAGTTCGGTGTGTTGTATACAAACAAATAATATAACGTGGAAAAACACTATATGTATATGTGTATATATATATATATATATATATATATATATATATATATATATATATATATATATATATATATATATATATATATATATATATTCTCAGGATGGTACTACATTTCACTATAACATTAATCAAAAAGTGACCACTTAGGATGGGATAGTCTATTCTGCAATAATCTGTATGTCTCAAACCTGAACAACTAACTCTATATGTGGCCGTACATACAATGATATAAGTATTGGACCCAGGGAGGTGCGCAATATGAGCTAAGCTGTATGAGTGGGTTATGTGAGAGAACTGGTATTAAGTGAATATACCTGAGCCTCATGAAAAATTAATTATAGTATGGTGGACTGTGGGTGGTGCATATGGTGCCCAATCCTGAGAATATATATATATATATATATATATATATATATATATATATATATATATATATGGTGTTTTTCCACGTTAGTATTCTGATGGTTGTTTATGTATCTCTGTCATTTTCCAGTGTATTGCTCTTGTCCTTTATTGCCTGAAGAAGCGGGTCTATACCCGTGAAACGCGTTGCGACCTTTTTATTGGGAGTAATTGAATAAATTGCATATTCTTGAATTTCGACAGCATTGTTGTCTGTTTTTGGTTGACTGGTCCACCACCGCAACCGAAACCATTTTAAACCTTTTAGCAAATTTTATCCTACCGGCGCCTCTGTACATCTTTGCGCATCCAGAAGTCCACCCTTGGTGGAAGGGTGACCCACCCTACAGTTTCCTCCTATCCGCAGAGAGCGACGTCTTAATCCTGAGTGGGGACAGGCTTGTTCTCCCCACCTGCCTGAACAGTGGTTGCTTTGGAGGCAACCCTGGTTTGTGAGTATAATACTTACACTTCATAATACATTCCACTCCCTTTTAATACATACTACACAATATTGGGCTCTCGGTCTTCCACTTTCTGATTCCACAGGTGCACCTTCTGCTGACCTCCCAGACCCCAAATTTTTTTTATTTATTTCTACTCTCTTTTGCCAAACGGATCCGGATCGCATCCTGATGTACACCTGATGCAACATGACCGGATCCGGATCAGAACCGTACGGTTCCGATCCGGATCCGGTCAGGTCATCCGTTCCATTTGGCAGAGAAACGCAAGTGTGATTGGGGCCTAAGGATAGAAGCCGGACATTAGGACACCTGGTAAGTATAATAAAGTTTATTAAGAAAAAAATGCTAATTGTAACCTCTGTACAGCATTTCAAAAATGAAACATGATCGCAATTGGACTAGGAATCACTTTGATTCCTAGTGGGTTCCAGCCCTCAGCATCTGCTCTAGGGTACCAATCAGGTTTAACCACTTCAGGACGAGTGCAATTTTCACATAGCGCTGAACCCATTGATTCACCAATAACTTTATTACTACTTATCACACCTAAATGATCTATATATTGTTTTTTTCAGGACAAATTAGGCTTTTAGAGTGTAATAATTTTGTTTAGTAATTACCTTATTTTCTATGCATTTAAAGGGAAAACAAGGGAAAAAAATAGAAAAAACACACTATTTCTCCATTTAGATCCAGTATAGCTTTACAATAAACAGTGCCAACTATAAGTTAAACCCAAAAATTGTATTAGCTTATCCATCCTGGTTATTACAACATTTAGATTATGTTCCTAGTACAATGTATGGTGACATTATTGTATTTGAAAATAAAGGTTTCTTTTTTCTGTTTCTTGTATTTTGCTTTCTCATTGTACACTATTGCTGATTACAAGACCTTATTTGCAAAAATAATAGTAATATACCTTCATGGCATACATATTTAAAAAGCCAAGTTCCTAAGATAAAAATATGTTTTTTTTCTTATATATTCTGTGTATTTTATTTTGGTACAGAATATGCAAAAATGTAATTGCTTTTGATTCAATTTGTGACTAAAATTATACACAAGACAAGGGCCTAAACCCTAAAACTCTCTAATCTCTATAGTTTTCCTACAACTTTCCCAAGTGTGATCATCATTTTTAAATTGACTTTTTATGTTTTGATTAAGTTTTTTCCTACCTATTTTTTATGTGACGTGGATTCAAGCTTTAAGACACTCCAAAATGTATTCTACAACTCGTCACGGTTAAATGATGCATACAAACTGGTGGTGCACTCTCCACAACTGCACATGACGTATATATATACGTCGTGTTGTCGTGAAGTGGTTAAAAGCACATGTGAATGGAAAGGAGGGCAGGGGAAGGGCATTTTCCATGTTTGGCTGGAGCGTGCCGTTAATTGGAGAGCATCTCCCGTCAGTCGTCGCACCTCCACATACAAGAAGGGAAAATAACGCAGTGAGATTTCGCACTCTGCCGTATTGGAGATGAAAGTGGATTAAGAGGGGTTAAATGGAGCCGCACTCCGTATCGGTGGAGAAGAAAGCGCTAATGTTCTCGGGATAATGACATCTCATCCTGTTAAGACAGGCGCTGTGAAGGGTCTCACGGAAGATCTCCCCCCAGAGGCTGCCGCAGATTCTTTATGAGAAGGGAAGCAGTAATATTGCCCAGGCAGACAGTCTGACAGGCGAGAGCCTGAAATGTTATACGACCCTATCTGGGCTTATAATAATCTCCTGAACTACATCCAGAGAGCCTCCAGTCCAAACCAAATCAAGACTGTGCTGAACTCAGAGGTGTAGGAAGCCTGCCATCGTTTAAAAGGAACCTGAATGAGAGGGATATGGCTGCCATATTTATTACCAATAGCCTGGCAGTCCTGCTGATCTTTCTGTCTGAAACACACCTGAAACAAGCATGTAGCTAATCTCGTCAGATTGTTGTCAGAAATACTGTAGTCATGTCACTGACTGTCTGAGGAGCTCACAATCTAATCCTACCATAGTGATAGTCTAATGTCATTCCTTATTATTATGTATTTATATAGCACTGACATCTTCTGCAGCACATTACAGAGCACATAGTAATGCCACTGACTGTCCTCAGAGGAGCTTACAATCTAATCCTACCATAGTCATAGTCTAATGTCCTAACATATTACTATTATTATTATGTATTTATATAGCCGTGACATCTTCTGCAGCACATTACAGAGAACATAGTCATGTCACTGACTGTCCTCATAAGAACTCACAATTTAATTTTACCATAGTCATAGTCTAATGTCCTACCGTATTATTATTATGTATTTATATAGCACTGACATCTTTTGCAGCACAGTACAGTGCACATAGTCCTGTCTGACTGTCCTCAGAGGAGCTCACAATCTAATCCTACCATAGTCATAGTCTAATGTCCTACCATATTCTTATTATGTATTTATATAGCACTGACATCTTCTGCAGCACATTACAGAGTACATAGTCATATCACTGACTGTCCTCAGATGAGCTCACAATCTAATCCTACCATAGTCATAATCTAATGTCCTACCATATTATTATTACTTATAGAGCACTGGCATCTTCTGCAGCACATTACAGAGTACATAGTCATGTCACTGACTGTCCTCAGCGGAGCTCACAATCTAATCCATACCATAGTCATATGTCCTACCATATAATTATTATGTATTTATATAGCACGGACATCTTCTGCAGCGCTACAGAATACATAGTCTTGTCAAAGTAGGGACCATCTCAGCAATATAATTTTCCACTAAACTGTGATCTGGGATGGGAGTTGATCATACAAGTCTCTTTTTATAGCTTTGGCTGAATCTCTTCTAACAAGCATACAAAAATGTGACACGGAGAGACACGGATATGTAAAGTAAGTAATACTCACAAACAAGGGTCAACTCAAAAGCAACCACTGTATAGGCAGATGGGGAGATTAGACTTTACCCCACTCAGGATCAGGGCCGGATTTAAGCCAAGGCCTCATACGCCATGGCCTAGGTTACCACAGGATCAAGGACGGGTTGGAAGCTGGCTATACTAGGGGGAAGAGTCACCTTGCTACCTATACTGGAGGGAGGGTCATCTTGCTTCCTAATAGGAGAAAAGGAGGGGGGTCATCAGGATACCTATACTGTAAGGAGGGGGGGGGGGGTCATCAGGCTATTTAAACTGAAGGAGGTGAGAAGGGTCATTTGGCTACCTATACTGGAGGGAATGGTCAACGGGCCCCCTATACTTGGGGGGAGTGTCATCTGTCTATCTATACAGAATGGGGAGGCTACTGACAGTGGCCTTGGGTGGCAAAGAGTACAAATCCGGCCCTGCTCAGGATTAAGAAGTCACTCTCTGTATATAAGGAAAAAGGGGTAACACCCCTCCACCAAGGAAGCAAACAGAGGCGCCAAAACAATGAAAAAAAAAATACTAAAAATGCGTAACTACTTCAGCCTACAGTGTTGTTTCACCTTATGCATCCAAGCAACTTTCACCTCCCATTCATTCGCCAATAACTTTATCACTACTTATCACACTGAAATTATATCTTGTTTATTTATTATCCGCCACTAATTATTTATATCCGCCACTAATTAGGCTCTCTTTGGGTGGTACATTTTGCTAAGAATTATTTTATTCTAATCCATATTAACAGGAAGATTAAGAAAGAAATGGAAAAAAATCAATATTTCTCAGATTTTGGCCATTATAGTTTGAAATTAATACATGCTACCATAATTAAAACCCATGTATTTTATTTGCCCATTTGTTCCTGGTCATTACACCGTATAAATTGTGTCCCTATCACAATGTTTGGCGCTAATATTTGATTTGGAAATAAAGGTGCATTTTTTCAATTTGCGTCCATCACTATTTACAAGCTTATAATTAAAAAAATTATAGTAATATACTCTCATGACATTCATATTAAAAAGTTCAGACCCTTAGGTAACTATTTATGTTGTTGTTTTTTTTTTTTAATTGTCATTTTTTTCTTTTAAACACTTTATTTGGGTAATTTTTGGTGTGGGAGGTAAACAGTTAATTTTAAATGTAATAATATGTTTTTATTCACTAAACAATGTATGTGGATGTAGTTTTACTATTTGGCCACAGTGACTTTTTTTTTGTCCTTGAAGCAAACGCTCTTGCTTCCAGGAACAATAAAGAGGACAGGAAACTTTGTGCGCAAAAAGACCGCAGCCTCTGATAAGAGGCTATGTTTTTCTGCCTGGGACTTAGATCAAATAATGGGAACCATGTTCCCATTCATTGATCTCGGGGCTAACGGATAGCGGCGGGAGCACGCGCCATCGCACGCCCGGCGCAGGTCAGGCTATGTGGACAGATATATCCGTCCAGATAGACCTAAGTGGTTAAAATTACTATATAGATGAGTTAGTGGTGGACTTATCTCCTCCAAGCAGACACAGGGAACTGTTGATTTTGACAGTCAAGAAAAATGTTATTTACACACTCCAGAGTAGGAGCATAGAACATGTTCAGAACAGAAATACATCCAGTGCCTCTGTAGGGTGTATTTCAGAGGCGCTAGGTGTATTTCGGACCTGCAGATGTTATATGCTTCTATCTTATTGCCTGATGAAGCAGGGTCACACCTGTGAAACGCGTTGCACAAAACTCTGGAGTGTGTAAATAAAAAAATTTTTTGACTGTCAAAATCAACAGTTCCCAGTGTCTGCTTGCAGGAAGTCCGTCCACCACTACCACATATTAATTTTAAGCATTGTAGTCTTTTTTTATTCTTTTGGCGCCTCTGTATGCTTCCTACAATACCTTCTCCAAACAAGCACATTTCTGTACAGCCATTCTGTCCCTCCGGGGGCTCAGACTGCCTGACATGATTTCCAGAAGATTCCATGAATCCAGAAAAGGCGAGACGTGCATGGCTGATTGCCGGGGACTGCCACGAGTCGTACCTCACAGCTGAGACTGATGTCATAAGACAAGGTTAAAGACGCCACCGCCAGAGACCTGGCATAACAGAGATACCAGCTGCAGAAGTCATTCTGTAGCTTTATTGCCAGACTACCGGGTTTTTACACCTCTATGCCTATCAACGGTACAATTTTTAGTGAACAATCGTATTTCCGATCATACGGTTCAGATCGCATAGTAGCAAAACAGAGCAGTCGGTGGACCAAAGATGTAACTAGAAATCATTGGGTCCCCCTGCAAGCCAGGCATAGGTGACCATAGTATAGGTAAGTATAGGTGCCCCAGTAGGTGATGTGGGGGGGGGGGGAGGGGAGTGTAAACCCCACTCCCCGCGGCTGTTAGTGACCGCTGTGCCCCCCCCCATTGGAGGGGAAATTGTTACGGCCCTGTGGTGGACCCAATCGCTCACATTATCATTTCATGTCCCCTTTAGGTAAATGGAGGCAGCAATATCTTTCTTTTCAACGATACCAGTTGCCTGGCATCCTGCTGCTCTGGTCGGTAGTGTCTAGATTACAAAACCCTGGAACAAGCATGCAGCTTATCCTGTCACACTTCAGTCAGAGCACCTGATATGCATGCTTGTTCAGGGGCTACGGCTACAAGTATTAGAGGCAGAGGATCAGCAGGACAGCCAGGCAATGTGCATTGTTTAAACGTAAATAAACATGTCAGCCTCCACCTCCCTCTCACTTCAGGTTTGCTTTATAACGGCCACACCCATAAAACGTGTTTATTTAGGAGAAACAAAATCCTGCACAAACAGGCGCACCTGCAGGATCCCCCTTGTTTTATTCTCAGTAAGCTGATCGGTTTGGGTAATTTCTATAATTACGGCAGATTGCACAGAGCGACGGCGGTGATATCTTCGCACGGTCGGATTTGTTCTTCAGTGTGTCCCCGAGTCCTCCTTGAGATGAACGTCTCGGAAACGTTGAAGACAAGCAGCTGCAGAGTAATGACCGTGCAGCTGTGAGAAGACGCTGTTTGCGGGATGCAGAACTACTCGGAAGCGTTCGCTGGGGAACCGTCTAGCGGTACAGATGAGCGGGCGCGTCCTCTGCCTAATTTGTTACGGCTAACAGACCGAAGCCACATTGACTAAACAGACACGTTTCCCCTGCGGCCTCCACCCCCTCCCCCACTGCCTATGCCTGGATTGGGTACCAGCTGAGTGGTTTCGGGATTGGTGTTTCGAGTATTATGGCCTCAATTCACTAAGCAGTTTAGACTAGTCTACTGATGGTTTGGTGTAAATCAGTAGCATCAAAAGGGAATTCACTAATAAATTACTGAATGTTTTAGACCCGTTTTTAGACTAAAAGACTTGTCTAAAACATTCAGTAACAACAATTCACAAAGGCAAACAAGGAGAAACCACGCCCATTTTTCTGACAAGAGATTAGACCAGCTGATATCTGTCTGTACAGTAATTCTGTGAGGTATTTTAGAGGTGAGGATGGCACTTTTTGAATTAATTATGCAGGAGTTTGATTGTATCCAGAGAGCTTGTCAGAGGAGAAGGATGTCAGTCATAGCTACTCGTATCTTTAGACCTCGGTCAAAAACATTTGGCAATTATTAGTGAATTCCCTTTTGATGCGACTGATTGCTGGTTTACACCAAACCATGAGTAGACTAAATCCATCAGTAGACTAGTCTGCTGCTTAGTGAATTGAGGCTGTACTGCTGTTTGTCAGTGAATTTGACGTTTGCCTCAGAGCTGTGGAGTTGGTACAAAAATCATCCAACTCGTCAGTTTATGAAACCACCAACTCCGACTCCAGTTACCCAAAATTGGTCCGACTCCTCAGCCCTGGTTTGCCTGAACCTTGCCCCTCCCCTCTCCAAAAAAAATGAACTTTAAGTTTAGAGGGCAGCACCAATTGAGTGCAAAAATTGATACCCACCTGCTATTCAGGTGGGTGGGGGTTCCTGTATGGGAGGGAGTTATTTGAGGCCCCAGTAAACACTTACATCATCACTATACAAGTTGCTCTGTAGCTGATCATTCAAGCCCATGTTGCAAAAATTAGTACACTTCATTTATAGTCTTAGGAGAAAAGCCACACAAAGGGCCTGTTTCCACTAGGAGTGGTGCTCCTGAAACACATGCAGGCCAATGGAAGAGTTTCCACTGCATGCATGTTGTGCATCGCATCACTTTGTAGTGGAAACCGGCCCTTAAAGAGACACTGAAGCGGAAAAAAAAATATATGATATAGTGAATTGGTTGTGTACTATGAATAATTACTAGAAGATTAGCAGCAAAGAAAATATTCTCATACTTTTATTTTCAGGTATATAGTGTTTTTTCTAACATTGCATCATTCTATAATATGTGCAGATTACACAACACTCAGCATTCAAAATGAGTCTTTCAGAGCAGTCTGTGAAGTAATGACCTCTCCTCTAGCAGAGGAAAAGTAAATAGTCCAGGAACAGTTGAGATAATAAAAGTCAGATAACAGCCCTCTCCATGACTAACTTAGTCGGAGAGCTTAATGGCTTGTTTGCATATAGATAACAACTGGAGTTTCCTAACTCTTCCTGTACTGGAAACAATTACACTGATGTATCTGATCTTAATGTTTTATTTCTTAGCTGTACTACACATACAAATCATAATATCATCATTTTTTTTCGCTTCAGTGTCTCTTTAAGACTACAAAATTCTAATCAGGCATTCAACCACAGGTGAGTCTAATGATTCATTTAAGAGGTGACTATAAAAGGGCATTACTTAAAGAAAAGCCCTTCCCATTTCATGCTCTCAGCAATGGCTCCACATTGAAGATAAATGACAAGGAAGTCATTACTTTACACAAAAAAGGTGAGGGCTGCAAGAAGATCAGCAAAGCTTTACAGATCAGTCAAAATACTGTAGCAAAAGTGATCCACAAATTTAAGAAAGATGGCAGTACAACCATCTTACAGAGACATCTTCCAGGCCGTCCATGAAAGTTAACATCTCGACACAGGAGAGTCTTCTGATGAGAAGGTTGAAGAAAATCGCCATGCAAGTTCACTGCAGTTAGCAGTAGAAAGCCAAACTGGAGTGACCATTTACTGTGACAACATACGGCGCACACTGCAGAGGAATGGCAGGCATGGGTATCGTCCACGAAGGAAGCCTCTCCTAAAGCCTATGTACAAAAAAGCACGCCTATAATTTGCTAGGGCCCATGCTGAAAAAGATGAAGACTGCTGGGACTCTATACTCTGGAGTGATGAGACAAAGATCACTGACACGTTCTGAAGGTGAGGATTTCAAAGAAAACTGCATGCTGCCTACAGTGAAACATGATGGTGGCAGTGTCCTTATGTGGGGCTGCATGAGTGCTGCTGGTGTTAGGGAGCTTCGTTTCATTGATGGTTTCATGAACTCAACAATGTATTGCTCTATACTGAAGAAGAAGATGCTGCCATCACTCCATGCACATGGTCGTTGTGCAAAACAATGATCCAAAACACACATCTAAAGCTACTGTTGCATTTCTGAAGAAGAACAGGGTGAAGGTGATTGAATGGCCAAGTATGTCTCCTGATCTGAACCCAATCGAAGACCTGTGGGGAATTCTGAAGCAACAAGTTAGGCATCACTCTCCATCCAGCCTCTAAAAGAGGTTATTCTTGAAGAATAGAAAAAGATAGATGTTGCAACATGTGGGCAACTTGTTCATTCCATGCCTAAGAGACTTGGTGCTGTCCTTGAAAATCACGGTCACGGTCATACACAATCCTAGATGTAGTCGTTTTTGTTGTGGGGTGTATTCACTCTTGCTTCAACCAATTTGAGTAAAACTGAAGATTTTGTGATCTAACTTAAATTATTAACCTTAATTTCAGGTTATGGCATTAAACACGGGTTCAATAAAACTCAGCCAAAATTTTGGAAATTGTTCTTTCATTCTGTTCTGTTCATTGAGCTGATTCAATTCATACTTTTTAAAGGAGGTCTACTCATTTATGCTGAGCACGGTATACAGTATGTCATGGAATAAGGGTAATACAAGTGAATGGAGTCACCCTCTCCACTGTTAGAAAACAGGCCTAGATATATTTCCTGCTGCAGCGAACGCAGAGCATGGGAAAAAGGCGGTGCAGAGTGCCAGGGCCGTGTCAAAGGGTGGAGGCTGATACTGGGGGCACATCTGTCTGGCCATCTTTACTAAGGAAATAGGAAATGGTACTAATACGGGGGGGGGGGGCACTAATACTGGGGGGCACATCTGTCTGGCCATCTAAACTAGGGAACTGGCACTAATACTGGGGGCACATCTGTCTGGTCATCTATACTAGGGAACTAGGAAGGGGGCACATCTGTCTGGTCATCTATACTAGGGAACTAGGAAGGGGGCACATCTGTCTGGCCATCTATACTGGGGAAGGGGCACAAATACTGGGGGCACATCTGTCTGGCCATGTATACTAGGGAACTAGGAAGGGGGGCACAAATACTGGGGTCACATCTGTCTGGCCATCTATACTAGGGAACTAGGAAGGGGCCCCAATACTGGGGGCACATCTGTCTGGCCATCTATACTAGGGAACTAGGAAGGGGGCACATCTGTCTGGCCATCTAGGGAACTAGGAAGGGACCCCAATACTGGGGGCACATCTGTCTGGCCATCTATACTAGGGAACTAGGAAGGGGCCCCAATACTGGGGGCACATCTGTCTGGCCATCTATACTAGGGAACTAGGAAGGGGGCACATCTGTCTGGCCATCTATACTGGGGAGGGGGCACAAATACTGGCGGCACATCTGTCTGGCCATGTATACTAGGGAACTAGGAAGGGGGCACATCTGTCTGGCCATGTATACTAGGGAACTAGGAAGGGGCCCCAATACTGGGGGCACATCTGTCTGGCCATCTATACTAGGGAACTAGGAAGGGGGCACATCTGTCTGGCCATGTATACTGGGGAGGGGGCACAAATACTGGGGGCACATCTGTCTGGCCATCTATACTGGGGAGGGGGCACAAATACTGGCGGCACATCTGTCTGGCCATGTATACTAGGGAACTAGGAAGGGGCCCCAATACTGGGGGCACATCTGTCTGGCCATGTATACTAGGGAACTAGGAAGGGGGCACATCTGTCTGGCCATGTATACTAGTTAACTAGGGAGGGGGCGCTAATACTAGGGAGGGGATCCAATAACGAGGGCACATCTGTCTGGCCATCTATACTGGGGAGGGGGCACTAATACTGAGGGCACGTCTGTCTTGTCATCTATACTAGTGAACTAGGGAGGGTGCGCAAATTCTAGGAAGAGAATCCAATAATGGGGGCACATCTAGAAGCGACAAAAAAACCCCTTATACTTGGAACATACATTTGGCTACCTATACAGGAAAGGGGGGGGGGGGGGGGAGGAGAGCATACCTAATACTGGTTGCACATGTGACTATCCGACTTGGGAATGGGTTGATTTGGCCACCTATTGTATATGGGGAATACATACCTAATTCTGGGAGCATACATCTGGCTATCTATGCTGGGGTAATGAGGAGGGGGTACCGAATACTGGGGGCACATCTGCCTACCAGTGGCATAGCAATAGAGGGTGCAGCAGTTGCAACCACACCGGGCCCTTGGGCTATAGGGGCACTCCCTCAAACAGAGTATTAGCTCTCTATTGGTCCTGTACCAGTAATAATCACTTCTATAGATGTTTTGAAGAGTAGTGATCATTAATTTAACACACTGTTCCCCATCCCCTCCTTACACCTCTGACACTGTGGTTGTCCTTGGCAGGTTTTGGTGCGCCACATCAATTGTTGTGTATAGAGTGCTTGGGTTTGGGTGGGGGTGGTTCCAAAGTAAAACCTGGGTCTGGGGCTCAAAGCTCCTAAGCTACACCACTGCGTACGGGCTACCTAATACTGGGGGCACATCTGGCTACCAGCACTGGGGACTCATCTGCTACCTATATTTCGGTGGGCACAATACTTGGAAATCTATGATTGGTGCAGGTGTCTTGATGCTGCAGAGAGTAAAGGTGCCCATACACTCGTCAGATTGGCAGAAGATAGATAAGAAATGCATCTGATGATCTATCTGATGCGTTTTTAGAACATTTTTTACCAGGATAGAATTCCAATAGATTTCAGTTTGAAATCTGTTGAAATTCGATCTGATGGCATTTTTTGCCATCAGATTTCCATTAAGGCCAATGCAAACTGATAAGCAATCTCATCAGATCGACCTAAATTTTCCACCCTGCAAGTTCGATGGAAATCCATCGAAATCGATCGAAATCGGCCGTCGATCGGCCAACCGATTTGCGATCGATCGATCGGTCGGCCAGAAAATCGGCTGAGTGTATGGGCTGCTTAACTCTATATCACCTTTGGTGTGAATAGGCCTCACAATACCCAGAATTCTCTCCTCCCCCATTTGGCTTATTGGTGCATAAGTCTGTGATTTTACATTTCTTTTTTGCAGCTTCCAGGATGCAGTTGACAGGTGAGTGGTTAGGGAGGAGACCGTGTGGGAGACCTGCCTGCATGGGGCATCCCTGCTAGCAATATAATCTACAATTACGTCCAACCGAAGCCTCCCACCTGAATGCTACCCAATTTATGCAATTCCTGCTAGATTTGGTACGGCAGGCAAAGGGCGTATAACATTACTGACTGGCGCCTGCTGACCATATAAAGGTAGGAAATTACTTTAGCTGGGAGTGAGCAATTGTATGTGTTGGAGTCAGCATTCAGTTCAGAGGCAGTGGGGGTGAACTCCCTGGTGGTGAGTGGTCCAGGGCTCACCTGCACTTTCCTCTGGGTATCGCATAGTGATGTGGTTGCCCCCGGCCAGTGAGCGAGTCCGGGGCCCCCAGCTGTCGTGCGAACCAGTCTTTGTGTGTTCATAAGTCTGTAGGAGGAAGTCACATTTCTTGTTCCCTCCACAGCTCTGGGCTAAGGCTACGTTTTAACTGTAGCGGTACCTTTTCGCCTGCAAAAAAATCGTATCAGATTTTTCTGATTGGTGAAAATTTGCATGTAAATTTTTATGCTAATTTTCGTACGCGAAAATTCGCATTAAGTAACAATCTGCCTGGTAACAGCTTAGTCATGACTGCTGACAACTTCCTGTAATCATGGATCGAATGCAAATTTTCAGGCAAATACGAAAATTTGCATTGCACGCAAATCATACGTGATGTCTGGAAAAATTATACAGGACCTCAGATTTTTTCACGCGTACGAAAATTTGCATTGAGTAGAAACAGACCCATTCCCTACCATTAGTTTCAAAATCAATAATGCAAATTTTCTGAGTGAAAAATCTGACAAAACGCACAAGTGGAACTTTGTACTTTTAGAGCAGCCTCCAGCGGAGCGCGATACTTTACCTCATTGCAGCAGCAGGACAGGTTCTCACTCCTATCCGTGTAGCCACACCTTTACTGAGATCTTGAGAGGGGGTGAGGGTGTCGGAAGATTCCTACCTAGGCAATTTAACTTGTGGTCTATGGGACGGTAGCCGGTGCACAGAAACTAACTGCTTCAGCTGAAAGCGGTGTGGACGATGTCATTGTGATCGCAGTGAAGAGGAAGCCCCGTGAGGCTGATGTCAGACAGGTGACGGCACGAGTGCAGATGAGGCACCTCATGTTGGAGATTCTGCAGAGTCTGCTCATTCTGCTTCCCAATTAAGATTCTCAGCGGCAGATCGGGGAGGTCAGGAGACGAGAGTGATGGAGGCACAGAGGGAGGTGGATGTCTGGTGTCCTTGCTGCCAGCGGCCCCAGCTTACTATTCTGCATTCACAGCTCAAGGTTAGGGCTTTGTATGAAGGGGAACCACACACAGAAGTGTTAGTAAGAATGATATTATTATACAGAATAAGCATGGCCGCTCATTTCTAGAAAACAAGTAATGTTTGACTAGACTACAAACTGAGGGGACGTCTAGTGGTGATATTTGGGTATATACACAATACCTTATCACATACAGTAAATATGTTAAAGTGGACCTGAACTCTTGCAAAGAACCGAAGGTAAACACAGAGAAATGCACCCTGTATGTATTTAGAGAGTTTAGCCTGTCTAATGCCCCCTCATCTGTGACTAATCACCACTGTAACTTGATCTCTTAGCTGTGTCAGCTCAGGAATCTCCTCTGCCATGGCAGAGCAGCCAGTTTGTAAACACAGGATGTTAACCCTATGTCTGCTTCCATGAAAGCAGGAAGTAGACACACTGCATATTTATTGCAGAATTTTGTATTTTTAGAGGTTATTATGCTGTTGCTTATCGAGCAGAGTTCAGGTCCGCTTTATTTAAGCTGAACTGAAGTCACAGGACAGATGTGGCAGGAGGAATAGAGAGGCACCCATCTTTACTTTATAAGACACCAGCTCCCTGCCTTTTTTTTTTCCTTTTTTTCAGTCGAGACCCACCTGGAACAAGCATGCAACCAGCAGTGTCACGCCTGGAACAAGCACGCAGCCAATGGAGTCACGCATGGAACAAGCACGCAGCCAATGGAGGCACGCCTGGAACAAGCATGCAGCCAACGGAGTCACGCCTGGAACAAGCATGCAGCCAACGAAGTCACGCTTGGAACAAGCATGCAGCCAGCGGAGTCACATGGAACAGGCATGCAGCCAGTGGAGTCACACCTGGAACAAGCATGCAGCCAGCGGAGTCACACCTGGAACAAGCATGCAGCCAGCGGAGTCACACCTGGAACAAGCATGCAGCCAGCGGAGTCACACCTGGAACAAGCATGCAGCCAGATGAGTTACACCTGGAACAAGCATGCAGCCAGCAGAGTCACACCTGGAACAAGCATGCAGCCACCGGAGTCACACCTGGAACAAGCATGCAGCCAGCGGAATCACACCTGCAACAAGCATGCAGCCAGCGGAGCCACACATGGAACAAGCATGCAGCCAGCAGAGTCACACCTGAAACAAGCCTGCAGCCAGCGGAGTCACACCTGGAACAAGCATGCAGCCAGCAGAGTCACACCTGGAACAAGCATGCAGCCAGCGGAGTCACACCTGGAACAAGCATGCATCCAGTGGAGTCACACCTGTAACAAGCATGTAGCCAACAGAGCCAAACCTGGAACAAGCCTGCAGCCAGCGAAGTCACACCTGGAACAAGAATGCAGACAGCGGAGTCACACCTGGAACAAGCCTGCAGCCAGCGGAGTCACACCTGGAACCAGCATGCAGCCTGCGGAGTCACACCTGGAACCAGCATGCAGCCTGCAGTGTCACACCTGGAACAAGCATGCAGCCTGCGGAGTCACACCTGGAACCAGCATGCAGCCTGCGGAGTCACACCTGGAACCAGCATGCAGCCTGCGGAGTCACACCTGGAACCAGCATGCAGCCTGCGGAGTCACACCTGGAACCAGCATGCAGCCTGCGGAGTCACACCTGGAACCAGCATGCAGCCAGTGGAGTCACACCCGTATCAAGCATGCAGCCAATGGAGTCACACCTGGAACAAGCATGTAGCCAGTGCAGTCCCACCTGGAACAAGCATGCAGCCAGCGGAGTCACACCTGGAACAAGCATGTAGCCAGTGCAGTCCCACCTGGAACAAGCATGTAGCCAGCGGAGTCCCACCTGGAACAAGCATGCAGCCAGCGGAGTCATACCTGGAACAAGCATGCAGCCTGTGGAGTCACACCTGGAACAAGCATGCAGCCTGTGGAGTCACACCTGGAACAAGCATGCAGCCTGTGGAGTCACACCTGGAACAAGCATGTAGCTAGTGGAGTGACACCTGGAACAAGCATGCAGCCAGCGGAGTCACACCTGGAACAAGCATGCAGCCAGGGGAGTCACATCTGGAACAAGCATGTAGCCAGTGGAGTAACACCTGGAACAAGCATGCAGCCTGCGGAGTCACACCTGGAACAAGCATGCAGCCTGTGGAGTCACACCTGGAACAAGCATGCAGCCTGTGGAGTCACACCTGGAACAAGCATGTAGCTAGTGGAGTGACACCTGGAACAAGCATGCAGCCAGCGGAGTCACACCTGGAACAAGCATGCAGCCAGGGGAGTCAAATCTGGAACAAGCATGTAGCCAGTGGAGTAACACCTGGAACAAGCATGCAGCCAGCAGAGTAACACCTGGAACAAGCATGCAGCCAGCAGAGTCACACCTGGAACAAGCATGCAGTCAGCGGAGTCACACCTGAAACATGCATGCATGCAGCCAGCGTAGTCACACATGGAACAAGCATGCTGCCAGCAGTCACAACTGGAACAAGCATGCAGCCAGCAGAGTCACACCTAGAACAAGCATGCTGCCAGCAGAATCTCAACTGGAACAAGCATGTAGAGACCTCTGAAAATTATGCAAAATACGGACACATGCTGCTGCATAGATGAGCATGTACACCGATTGGTGATTCACTGAATGGAATGGGGTGGCGCCGCACACCTAGTGGGAGGAGCATCAGCCATTAACAGTTACTTCCTTGCTGCTAGTATGAACAGGACCACCCCCTAATGCATACATCACAGCTGCTTGGCATTTTTGTCAAAAACAAATCAAAATTTGTCCTCCACAGACAGACACAAACAATGGGTCTTTGTTTTAATATTTAATGAATTTTTTCCCATAATCCCACGCACTCCCGCAGTACACAGCCCCTCCTCCTCTTCATCATCATCACCTCTGGTCGCGGTGGTAAAATAAATAGGTAAATAGAAAGTCTTTAATCCATGAAGAACACATCAGAAATCGATTTATTCCAGATCAAGCAGCATTCACAATTTGTTATATTGGATAACAGGAACAAGTCAATATTTTCTGGCCCCTCCCTTTCCTTCCCTCCCTCCCCCCCCGACCAGCGGTTTCGGCAACATTACAGATACCCGATAAACTGGTCTACTTGAGGCGCCATGCAGTCCACTCTCCGGAGACGAAAAACAACATTTCCTTCCCTTCTTTTAAAAACTAGTGATTTTTAAAATATTGTAAACAAGGGTCCCCAGCTTTGGACAGAGGACTCGGTCTCGCAGTGCGCTGCAATGAGTAAACTCGGTTTCATTGGGTGACAGTCATTCTTTTGCGGCCTATTTCGTATAAGAGATTTGAATAAAACGTATGAATTCAACTGATGTGACCACCTTTTTAAAGTTTCAGTCAGCAAATTTTATTCCTCATGCTGCAAAGTTTTTTTTTCACTTTTTCAAATTTTTTGTGAGTATCCTTTGATATATCCCCCTCGTAGTTTATAAAACACACACCCCTGCTACTTTGCGGAACGGCAGGTATCTCCGGTTAAAAATATTATAGTAAACTGTTCTTCTAAGAGGGTTTTGGTGATTGGGGAAAAGTCTGCAATATACGGTGTTAATATAACACATATATACGGAAGATCTAACCAGTTGTTACAGTGTGGAATAAAACTGATGAAATGCCCATCACCATCATCACATGGCGGGAGGAAACGCCTTATTGACGGGTGTTCAAAAACGTGACTTTTGTGTCCTGAGTACGGTGCCTCGTGAGGAGGCCCTACCGGATGAAATGTGATGGATGTCTAAGCGTCATCATCTTGAATTTTAGTTGCTGTTGAAGTTGCAGCCTTGCCTGTTCTAGAAAGCTGTCCTACATCTAACGCAAAAGGGTCGACATCGTAGATGCGCCAACACGACCAAAGTGTAAAGCAGCCATAAATGTCACCAGCTGTGACTTAAAACTTGAGGTTCTCCTAATCTTAGGGCAGGAGAAATCGATAAACTGAGGCCAGTCGGAGGTTGAGAGATTTGTCTCCACTTATAAGAAACATCTCCACAACGGTCTCAACCAATGGTTGGGGGTTTTTAGTCTGTCTGTCAACCTACATAATTCCCAACCCTGATCATCGCATACAAAATCGGAGGTGCTGGGCTGGTTGTCAAGCTCATGAAATTGGAATTTCCTTCCAAAAAGTCACCATTGTGTATGCGCGTAGCGGGAAAAGGCTCTTTGGGTATAAACCCTACAGGTTAAACCCTGAGCACCCGCTATTCCATGTGACATCACTCATTAGGCTCTATAAAGGCACAAGGAAAAGAGGTGATCAGAAGCAGCCATGATATAGCTGCAGGGAGGAATAGAGACTAGAAGTAGAATTTTTGGCTTAAAAAAAATGACTTTCTGCCACCACAACCCCCCCTCCCCCCAGTTCTATATACAGACCCTTCAAGCTTTCCCCACAGTCCGCTCATAGGTGAAGAAATAAAGAACGTGATTGGGCAGTGGGTGGGGTACCCTGGCATACGCATGCCGCTGGTTCGTTAAAGCAATCCATCTCGAGAGGATCCTCCGAGGTCCGAAAAAGCAGCTGTCAAACGCCAACGCACAAGGCCTTCCCTTCACGTCTGGACGCAGGAAGACCGGAGAAGTGGCCAGGTCTCGCCTTTCTCCATCCCGTGGCTATCTCACTCGTTTCTCAACCGAATATATAGACATGTAGTAATCGTTGCTACCAACCGCCAAGTGGGGCTGCGGAAAGGAGACAGGAGTATATAAATTAGTACAATAAGCACAATGCCTGTCGCTATTGCGTGTGTGAGGGGGTACTCATGCTGGGTGTGTGTCTTTTTGTCTTATAATGTTCTAACTAAGTGCTGGTTCACACGGACGCTTGGCGGTGTCTACCGCCAAGCGTTCTGGACTTGTCTGCTAAACGCTCCCGCGGTTACCGGCGATTATCGGCGATTGCGCAAACGCGGTGTTCCGATCCTGGTCGGTTTGGCCGGCCCTAGAAGCCGCATGCGATACCCAAGGTAGCCTAGCCGCCGCGGCTTCATGTCCCCTTGAGGGGTCGAGAATCGCCGATTGCCGTACTGCCGCACCTGAACGAGCAAAGCCAGACTGAATGCTCAGTCGGGGATTTATCAGGGCTGCTAACAAGCAGGCTGAGCAGTGAAGGATGAAACAGAGAGCAGGGTAAGAGTTTTCTCTAATGTCCCCACTGATATATATGGTAAGATACATGAGGGTGCTTCATCTCTGGTTCTCTTTAACCTTCCTGCCTTATGGACGAGCTTGACTCGCTCAGGGTAAAATAGCTGGAACTAGTATGGATGAGTCAGGCTCATCCAGCAGCTTTTAGGCAGGGTTACGTTTATTTGCATGCATTTTTTGCATTAAAATATTTGCATGCTCTGCAAACCTGCATTCAAAAAAATTTGCAAACGCACGCAAATTTGAATGCAAAAAAAAAAAACCCCAAAACAACAAAAAATAAAAAACTGAAGACTGGGGAAATGGTGGCCTGCCAGGAAGGGGAAAATTAAATCAAATGTATTTTTTCACATGATTTTGTGTTTGAACCTTTTATTACACCCAAAATGAACACACATGTTGGTAAGTTACAGGAAAAACGTTCATGGAAGAAAACTTGTAACTAAAAAAAAGTTCCCCTGGGGGGTACTCACCTTGGGTGGGGGAATCCTCCGGATCCGATCGAGGCTTCCCCCGTCCTCCTCCGTCCCATGGCGGTCTTGCTGTGCCCCTCCGAACAGCGGGGATGTAAATATTTACCCTCCCTACTCCAGCGCAGGATCAGCTCTCTGCTCGGAGATAGGCGGAAATAGCCGATCGCTGTCGGCCAGCTCTACTGCGCAGGTGCAAGTCTCCTGCGCCTGCGTAGTAGAGCGGACCCGACAGAGATCGGTTATTTCCGTCTATTTCCGTGCTGAGAGCCACAACAGCACCACCCGCAGGACCCAGGGAAGGTAAATAAATCAGCGCTTATAAGGCTTGTCGGGGGAGGATTCTGGGACACTTCGAGGGAGCCAGCGCTGGACTGCCTGCAGCTACAGGGATGGAGGAAGCCTCATTGGGACCCTAAGGCTTCCCCCTCCCGAGGTGAGTACCTCCGGGAGGATGTTTTTATTGTTACAGAGTCTCTTTAAAATTAATTGCAATACTTTTTGAAATACAGCAGAAATTGAAAGCCAGGGAGGTTGAATGAAATTTTAAGTGAAAAGTGAAGTGGCGAGGTACTTACCTGGGGTGTCTTCCAGCCCCCTGAAGTCTGTTCCCCCAGGTGTCCCCCTCTGAACGTAGCTGGGAGTGCTCTGTGCTTTCCCAGTAAGTAAAAATTGCTACTGCGCATTTGCAAAGTGCTCCTGGCCACAGGAAGCGCAATCGAGGAGGTGCATGGCCAGCACTGCGCATGTGCGGTGACCGGCTTATAGATGGGGACACCAGGGGAACGGAGCAGAGTGGAATGACAAAGAGGGGAACATTTTGCCATGACTGCCAAACGGAATAGGGTTTTGCAGTGATTGTCAGTGTGAAACAGGGCCCTAAGAGATCTGGATAAACTTGGGTATCTATATAAGAAATAAAGGGGCGTGTCTTCAATCAAAGAAATAAAAAACCCTCTAGTGCCAGTAGTAAACATGATTCCTCCCATGCTGCGTGATTGACAGGATAAGGGGATTTGTAGTACTCCTTTTCTTATCCTCATAACACTGGTTTCTCCTTTGTTTTGTAAAAATGTTTCTCTCCTCACAGTCCCTCTTTAAACAGGCTAAGGGTAAACATGCTAGATATTGCAAGACAATGTGATTTTGCAGTTGGAATGAACGTCTAGGTTCCTAACATAAGCATGTGACACGTACCCAGTGCGGATGGAACGCTAAGCAGCTGATGGCGCCGATCCTCTGACCCATGAATCCATCATAGTATTTTATATTGCTGATCAGGTCTCCGCTTCCATTGTATAGAGCTATAAATTGGTTCATAGAACCACTAAAGAGAAAGCCAGGAGAAAACACAACATTGTTATTGCAAGGAGACTAGACAACGTCAGGCAGAGCGGTGTGATGTCTATGTGAATATGTGCATCAGGGACAGAGAGGGGACATAGGAAGGTGGACACGAGATAGAGAACAAGGGGGGGGGGGGGGGGGGCGCGGAACACTGGACACATGGGGACTGACATAGGGGACGGAGGACACAAGGACACAGGGACAGAGGACACAGGGACAGAGGACACAGGGACAGAGGTCTGAATATGTATTGTTTGGACTATAAGACGCACTGACTTTCTTGACGCACTTGGGGAGAAAAAAAATGTGTCTTATAGCCCGTAAAATTCGGTAAAGCAGATTTGGCGTGGCTGACTTGTGCACCTAACGGTGTCTCAGGGTTGTATACTTGGTGAATGGTCTGTTAAGTTAAAGCAAACCTGTAAAGTAACAAAAGTAAACAAAAATACATACATATTATTAGGGGCCTCCTTCTACTGAAGTATCGATTTTCTTTTTTTGGTCGCTTCAGGAACATTTTAATCTACTGGCAGCTTTAAAGGAATTCTCTCGTTTGAGATAAGTGCACAGCTTTTGACCTCCCCCAGCAGAACTTGTGCTGTAAATTCTTGGAATGCTTTGATCTCTCTCTACTAGCAGAAAATATACAAACTGAAAGCAGAAGTCCTCCGTTAGGCTCCCTGCACACTGCAATCGATTCTTTTTCTGATTTTTAATCGTTACTGCATGCTGCGGTTTTTCTGCGGTTTTCTGTTAGCATTCAGGGAAAAATCGGAATTGCACATCGGATTTGCAGTAGTGTGCAGGGAGCCTTATTGTCTCGCACTGCACTGCCCCCTAGTGACAAATGGCCATAAATACACATTACAGCAGTACTAATTAGTAGCAAGGAAATGTAAGAAATAAAGTGCTAAAATAAATTGGCCTGAAGCACTTTCAGGCCTCTAAATAAGTTGGCTAGTAAGAGGTATATAATGTGTCCCTGGCCAGCTCAATCAGCTTTATCTATGTACCCAGAACAGAGAGTGTTAGAGATCTCTGTATCGGGAGACACCCCAGTTCTCTGTGCCCCTTGTTAGTACTGCGTGATGACTCACCATGCAAAGAGGTTGGCCTGCGGGTGGTAGTCCAGTGTAGTCAGACCTTTGATGGTCTGCAGTGTGTTTATAGACTCGGGCAATCTGGGATCGAAGTAACGCACATCTCCGTTCACGCTGCAGACAAAAAAGTCATCAGATTGAAACAGTGTACGGTTATACGGCAGAGGCTGAAGGAGAAGGCGGGGCGGAGGAAGTTGCATACCTGACACTCAGGATGTTGCCCTCCGGCTGTTGCTGCAGGTGAGTCTTCACCACCCAGGCCGTGTGCTCCCGATACGTCATGACCCGGCTGTAAGGGGAGAAGGAACGGATTGAGTGGGTGGTCACATGACTCACAGGAGATCAAAGCGTAGCATAAAGTGGACCTGCACTCTTGCACAGGACAGAAAGCAAACAGAGAAATCCACCCTGTACGTATTTACAGAGTTTAGCTTGTCTAGTTCCTTCTCATCTGTGACTAATCACAATTTGTAATTTGATCTCTCCGCTGTGTCAGCTCAGGTGTCTCCTCTGCCACAGCAGTGCAGCTAATTTGTAAACACAAGAGGTTAAGCCTATGTCTGCCTCCATGAAAGCAGGAAGTAGACACACTGCAGATGTATTGCAGAATCTGTATCAGCTGCAACAAAGTTGATAAGCTGAATGTTTTCTTTAAAGGGAACCTAAACTGAGAAGGATATGGGTTTTTCCTTTTAAAAGAATACCAGTTGCCTGATTCTCCTGCTGATCCTGTGTCTCTAATACTTTTAGCCACAGCCCCTCAACAAGCATGCAGATCAGGTGCTCTGACTGAAGTCAGACTGGATTAGCTGCATGCTTGTTGCAGGTGTGAGATCCAAATACTACTGCAGCAAATAGATCAGCAGGTCTGCCAGGCAACTGGCACGGTTTAAAATAAAACATCCATATCCCTCTCAGTTTAGGTTCCCTTTAAAGTTAATTATGTTGTTGCCAATCTTGTAGAGCAGAGAGGACGTTCTGAATTAAAGTCCACTTTTTTTGCCTGAATATTCAGCCCCCCGCCCTCCCCAAGATCTACCGTCCAGGCCCCTAGCCTCCATCTTCCAGCCTCCCTTCCTTGGTGCTCACTCCTGTCAGCAAATGTAGAGAGGTGCTATATATTACCTGCTTCTGGTGGCTGGACAGGTCCTCTTCCCTCCCCTCTTCAGTGTAGCTCCGCACTGTGCAACCACCCACCATGCAGCTCCCGTCATGTGACAGGCATCGCGAGCCGCATGGTGATTGGCTGCCAGGCATGCAGCCACAGAAAAGAGGGGAGTGAGGACCTGTGTCTCTGCCAGAAACAGGCAATACATAACACTAAGCTGTTGCTTTGTATTTGCTGATAGAAGTGCCCCCCTTCCCCCGCACAATGGTTCAAGCCACAGCAGATATTGTTATGCCCCCAAGCATCTGCCAACCCTGCAACCCTACCCACCCCCCCCCCCCCCCCCCCTTAGTCTTTGAGATAGCAAGTGATTTCAGGGAAAGGCGGCCCTTCTTGGAACAAGAAATCCATGGAGGCGTTTGCAAGGCCTTACCAGTCGTTCTGCGCCATCCGCCGGTCAAAGACTCGCACAGAGCCGTCCCCAAGTCCCGCCACGATGAGGGAGCGATGAGAGTCACATGACAGGCTGGTGACACAGCTGTCTGCTCCAGTGGGAATGTCCTACAGACACAAGAAATGGCTGAACGTGAAACTTCCGCAAATAAAATGGTTCTACAGCATCAATTTACATCATGGTCTACAAGAGGCGTTCTGTTGCTATGCGGGGAGGTTGAGGGCTGACTGGACATGCAAAAAGAGCATCTGAGTGGGTTGGGTGAATGGGGAGAACAACGCCATAGGGCAGCGCCCGGTCGAATCAGTCAGTCGGGTTTACTCTGTTGTGTGTGTACATAGCTTAACCCTTTCCAATCCAACACTTTAAGGACAACTGAAATGACATGTGACATGAGTTAGACATGCGTATGTACAGTGCCAAACACACAAATAACTAGGCTGTGCTCCTTTTTTTTTCCTTTCTCTGCCTAAAAGAGTTAAATATCAGGTATGCAAGTGACCGTTTCTGTACAGGTCGGGACTGGGTCAGACTATAGCACAACCCTCACTGATAAGTAATTACAGCCATAAAACACTTTCCTGTCAGTAAATGGCTTCTGAGAGCAGGAAAGAGATAAAAAGGGTCAATAATTCATAGATTTGAGCTCCAGCATACGTCAATGAAGGGTCTCTGAGCAGAGACAATGACACAGTAAAAACTAAAAACCTAGATTTAAATATAAAACTGTGGGATAGCTAAAAAAGTTATTTTTAGGAGGAAGAGGATAGATACTTTTGTTTATCTCATCAGTTTATTTTCACCTCGGATGTCCTTTAAGGTGGCCATACATCAGACGATGTTTCGGCAAACTGACCAATAGATAGATTTCCCTCTGATCGAATCTGTATAGAGAGAGATCTGTCAGCTGCCCATACTCCGCGGGCCGATTCCCAATCGATTTCAGCATGAAATCTCGCGAGAATCGCCCTTGTGACGCTGCATCCACCGCCCCCTCTAATTCAAAATGTGCCCCCCACACTGCCGTAGACCTTACCTGTCCATGATCGCCGCTGGCTCCGGGCACTGGCGTATCCAGACCGGGGTTCTGGGTGTATGGAACACCCCCCTGAGACTCCTGTCCCTTTAAAAAAAAAATCCCTGAAATCGCTGAAGCGGGCGAGCTGGTAAAGGCTTGCCTCCTGCAGGGATTGTGGGAAAAACTCAGCTCTTTCACTATTGTAAAGACTGCATGTAGACAGCTACAAAAGGTATTTCACAGGTTGAAAAGTTTTGACAGTCCCTAAACTCCAGGAGGGCTGCCTGCAGCTTGTGTGAGAGGCTTTTTTGGATTTGGCTGGCAGGGACAGGAGACACATGCAAGTAGCCTGTGTGATGGGGGACTGCAATACAGATACTCTCTCTGCATTCACTATTGTTTTCCTCCTTCCCCTAGTGCTGGCTGGAAGGGGGGCAATCTCGCCCCAGGCAGCCTTTCATTCAGAGATTTGTGTCTGGTGTATTCAGGTGAAACACTAGGCTAGCTGATAAAAGTGCAATTAGAGGGCAGGCAAGCTGGTAAATATACACAGCATGATGCAGAGCTTGCCTGGAGGGTCCGTGGGCAAACATCTGTCTGGTCTCTCCTCATTGTTATAATGACTGCATGTGTGGATAAGGTGTTAAACAAGGTGAAAAGTTTTTGACAGTGCCGAGACTCCAGGAGGGCTTCTTTCTGACTTGTGTGAGAGACTGACAGGGACAGGAGTCCGATTACAGGCAAGTAGCCTGTGTGATGTGGGACTGCAATACAGATAAGCTCTCTGCTCCATCTCAGGCTATTCTCAGTCTCTCTCCACTCCTCCTCTTACTGGGCTAGTGCAACGCCAAAATCACAATAGCAATTGCTAGCAATTAGTGAGTGCAATTTTGTGAAGCGATTTTCAGAGCGATTTCTGAATGAATTGCTCAAAAAAATGCTACATGCAATATACCTGCGATTTCGAAAAAAATCACAACACTGCTGTGAGAACACCCTCATAGGGTAACATTAGACAAGCGCTTTTCAAATCACTGTCGATTTGAAAAACGCTCAGAAGCCCTCTTGGTGTGCACCAGCCCTCCCTCATTCACCTGTTTCCCTCTTCCCCTAGTGCTGCTGGCTGGCTGTGTCTTGTTGTCATACAGGAAAGCTAAATAAAAGTGCAATCCTGGTGAGGTAAATTATTATTATTTAGTATTTATATAGCGCCGCCATCTTCCGCAGATGCATATAACCCTGCATCATATGGCTATCGCTTGCGCTATGTGACACTATGTGGCATATTCCACTGAATTGTCCAAACTAAGTCTATCTGCCGTTTCTCTCTCGGGGAGTTGTTCCAGCGCTGTACCCCGTTCAAATTTGCTGCTACCAGAAGCCCTCAGAAACACTCGTGTCCTTGAGTACTTCCAAAGATAAGCAGCTCCGTAATACGCCAGCGCACTTTTGTGCATGGGCAGTATGGAGCCACCTGTATTCGGAAGCACTCGGGGACATAAGTGCTTCCGGACCTTTCCGGAATCCCCCCCTTAAAAATTCTGCGTTTTCCCCTGCCGGGCTCTGTCTGCAATATGCGTACATGTGCTCCACGTGGTACCTGCGTATACGCAGGCATGTGTGACATCACATATGGGCCGCGTGTATGCGGATTGCGATGAACCCGGAGCCAGTGGCGGACATGGACAGGTGAGGTATATTGTAACGGTGGGCACAGCACCAGGGGTTCTGTCTAGTTTGTTCTGATATCGTATGCAGTTACTGCTGTGCGCCAGATCTAGCAGGTTGGCCCCTACATCTTGCAGCATTGTCCGATCGGTCAATGCTCTCGGCGACCCAGATTTTCTTCCGATTTTAATAACTGAAACGGAAGGTCGATCAGCCGCCAAGTCGCCTGATGTATGGCCAACGTTACTCTTTGCTGTTGTAGGAAGATCCAGAGTGGTTCAGCGGCAGGGTCTCTACCTCCTCGGTGGTGGACCGATATCGGGGGGGGGGGGGGGGGGGCAGCTAGCCTACTATAGCTCTGCCCCCTAATTTATGGGGTGCAACGGCAGAGGCGGCGGTGATCAAAGTGTATAAAAGGGGGAAGAGGCTGTCCTGGATTTTATCTGGCAACAGCGCTACCTAGCTTTAGCTATTTCTCCTATGTCTGACTACCGTATGTCAGACATTGGACAGAAGCTGGAAAAGGCCCCTTTCAGCCATAGTCCGACATATGACTGGAAAAGGTAAAGACACGCCCAGAATAATCCTCTGTGTGAATAGGGGACACAGGGAGGCGTGCTGCAACCCACATTTTTACAGCAAAGTTACTATAGCAACAAGATAACAACCAGTCAGGTTTCATCCAGCTTTTTACATAATTTTTTTTTGGGGGGCCTGTTGTGATAAATTCCTTAAAGTTTCCTCATTCTCCATTTCTTTTCATTCTCTTTTTTTCACCACACGGGATTGACAATTGAACACCTGGTCGGGATAAATGACCACCTGACATGTATAGGATGTGATAGGATTTGCCAACTTTCCCAGAGTCATATCAGATTATAGCGAGGGCTGCAATTCAGTCCGGCATTTGAGATCATGGGAGGCGCAGCTCTCACCTGTACTTTCATCTCTCTCTCAGTGTCCCATATCCGGATAATTCGGACATCCCCAGAGGTGACGAGGAGCCCAGTCTCTTGTTCCCAGTCCACGACCATCCCAGCGCCTGAGGAAATGACATGTTACTATGGTTAGGTGATATTCCACTATACAGAGACCACCTGAGTAGCTCAGCTTGCCTACAGCTATGCACCCAACTGGGCAGGCTTAAGACCTACCCTGTCTCTAGCGTCCTGTTCCCAAGCTGAGGCATTGCAACAGCTAAACATTTATTTTCCGTGACTACCAATCCCCCCCTCCTCATCTAGACACATGGTTTCTTCTTGTGTCACACCTGACTGCTCCACCCACCAACTGTATCTAGAGTAGCAGGCTGCACTGCAGTGACAAGTACATTTGGCTCAGAAGAAAAACAATTCTGTGCAGCCATTTGCATTTATGCACCATTTATCTACACTTATCAACAGGACTTCTAAAGGTAGCCATATATCACTCGATGTATGGACATATCAACCATGAAAGAGATCCCTTTCTGATTGAATTGATTCAGATAGGGATCTGTTGCCTGCCCATACGCCGCAGATCAATTTCCAATAGATATCAGCACTACATTTTTTAGAAATCAGCCTAGCGCCATCGCCTGCCTGCCTGACCCCCAAGTGTCAAATTGTTGCGAGTGTCGGCGAGACACCTAGCCTTCTCTGGTGTTCTGCGTCACAGTGAGCGCCTGTATCACTTGGCAGCAGGTGTGTAGTGATGTCTAGGGATGGTCAACAAAATGCAAATTATTTTGAGTTGATGCAGGATTATGCATATATTGTACTCAAATGTATGCAGCTTGATTATGGACCAATCGAATTTTACCTCAGCAGGATTTTATTGGTCCATGTTGCATACATTTGCATAATCCTGCATCAGCTCGAAATTATTTGCATCTCATTAACCATCCCTTGTGATGTCCCATGTGGTACAGGCGATCGCGGTGACGGCGGGTGGCCATACTGCGGTACCAATTCTCCTCTGATTCGATCAAATTATTGAATTGGAAAGTCATTCGGGGATGTTTATGGGCTCCTTAAGGCCTCATTAACACTGGAGCGCTTTACTGGCGATTTCTGCTAGTCTGTAAGGGCCCGTTCTCACTGGGGCAATTAGCGGGCGATTAACGCTAACTGCCGGCGATCGCTATCACAATTTTAAGTACGTGGCAGTGATCTCAATGCCATAGATTTGCGATGAGCAGCAATTGCAAAACGCTCTACATGCAGAATTTTATTGCGATCATGATTAGAATGCAAAAACCGCTAATTGCATTTGCTCAAAAATCGCGAGAGTGTACAGTGATTTTACCGTGCTAAAATCACCAGCACAAAACGTTAGCGCTAAACGCTAGTGTATTGCGACTACAAGTTAGAACGGGCCCTAAATGGCTAGTGCCTGAAAAAGCGCTATGGCAATGCAAATCAGTGGCAGTGTTCACTATGTAGTGATCACTAGTGATGAGATTTTGCTGCAATTGCAAACATGATGCATGCAGTATTTTTGGAGTGATTGCATTTAAAGAGGATCCGAGATAAAAAACTATAACAAGTAACTTGTCTATATATCTTATCTAAAGTTTAGATAGGTTACACAGCAAATCTAGCTGCAAACAGCGTCAACAGTTTATGATTATTTATTCCTGTGATACAATGAGGGCAGCCATGTTCTTTTTGTCATATTGTCACAGGCTAAGAGCTGGAGATGCTATCAGCTTTCTTGTGTGTAAATTCAGTCCCCTCTCCTCCACGCTCCTCCCTTCTGCCTTTGAAATCAATGGCTAGTAACCTCCTCCTCCTGCCCAGACTGAGCTCCCATGAGCCCTTGCTACTGTCTGAAAATGACTTGGCACTCTGAAAACTGTGGGCGAGGCTTGTTTAGTTTATAGGGAATTAACCACTTCTCAACTGAGGGGTTTTACCCCCTGACCACCAGAGCAATTTTCACCTTTCAGCGCTCCTTCCATTCATTCGTCTATAATTATATCATTACTTATCGCAATTAAATGAACTATATCTTGTTTTTTTCGCCACCAATTAGGCTTTCTTTAGGTGGGACATTATGCCAAGAATAATTTTATTCTAAATGTG
This sequence comes from Hyperolius riggenbachi, assembly GCF_040937935.1. NCBI lineage: Eukaryota > Metazoa > Chordata > Amphibia > Anura > Hyperoliidae > Hyperolius > Hyperolius riggenbachi. The sequence goes on along the minus strand of NC_090657.1, from coordinate 211,608,084 downwards.
TTTTAATGGGAAAATAGGAAAAAATGTGGGAAAATTTTTTATTATTTTTCAGTTTTCGGCCTTTATAGTTTTTAAATAATGCATGCTACTGTAATTAAAACCCATTAAATGTACATGCCTATTTATCCCGGTTATAAAACCGTTTAAATTATGGCCCTATCACAATGTTTGCCGCCAATATTTTAATTGGAAATAAAGGTGCATTTTTTCAGTTTTGCGTCCATCCCTAATTACAAGGCCATAGTTTATAAAGTAACAGTGTTATACCCTCGACATAAATATTTAAAAAGTTCAGTCCCTAAGGTAACTATTTATGTATTTTTTTTAAATTGTAATTTTTTTTTTTAATTACAAAAATAAAATAAAATGGGGAGTGTGGGAGGTAAGGAGTTAATTTTGTGTGTATAACTAGTTTATTTGTGTGTAAAAAATGCTTAGGGTGTAGTTTTACTATTTGGCCACAAGATGGCAACAGTAACTTTTTGTTTCATGCGACCTGCAAGCGTCCTTCCGGACGCTTGCAGGAAGTAGAAAGAGGCTGGGAGTTTGTTATTGCTCACAATGATCGCGCTGCTCAGCCGAGCGGCAGCAGATCATTGCGGGGCTTAGATCAACGAACGGGAATGGATTTTCCCGTTCGTTGATCTCTGGGTGAGCGGGCGGCGGCGTGTTTACTAGCGGGAGCGCGGGCAGCGGCGGGAGTGTGCAAAGTACGGATTTCTCCGTCCCTGGGGTTTAAAGGATGGAAAAAGGGACGGAGAAATCCGTACGGGCGGGGGTAAAGTGGTTAATGTATTAAAACAAAAACAAAAAAGTATTTGGCTTGAGGAATGCCCTATAAACTATAGGAAAGGGACACAATTATGCAATGAGTAAAAGTTTATCTCAGATCCACTTTAAAGAAAATCTGTAATGCAGATGCGATCGTGTTTGGCTATACAGGTAGTCCCCAGTTAAAGAACGAGATAGGGACTGTTGATTTGTTCTTAACTTGAATCTGTTCTTAAGTTGAGATGCTTGAAACCGCTTCTTCAAACTTCCCCCATGGAAATGACATCATCGCGACGGGATTGCGCCGCTCGCATTGGCGGGTCGTTCCTAAGTCGGGCGTCTGTAAACCGGGGACTACCTGTATATGCCTTACCCGAATGAAGTGCACCTGTGCAGAATAGCAGATAGGTAAATATTACTCGCACCTGCGCACCCTTGTCAAGGGACTTTCGGGGGTACCAGCGCTGGATTCCCCCAAGCTGCAGAGGATGGGGAAGCCTCATTGGGACCCTTAGGCTTCCCCCACCCGAGGTAAGTATACTCCAGAGGGGTTTTTTTTGGTTACCGGGTCTCTTTAGGGCTCTTACACATTGGGACGTTGCATTGCAGTGGACGTTAAGGTCGCATAACATTCCCCTAACGCAACGCATGGTGGTACTAAAGGTGGACGCTACATGGAGCCGCGTTATGCGGCTCTTGGTGCCCCGTTTTCGTTCGATAGAATCGGCAATGATTCATACGAATCATTGCTAGCAGCCAGAGAATGATTCATATGAATCATTGCTAGCAGGCAGAGAACCGAGAATGATTCATATGAATAATTACTAGCAGGCAGAGAATGATTCATATGAATCATTGCTAGCAGGCAGAGAACCGAGAATGATTCATATGAATCATTGCTAGCAGGCAGAGAACCGAGAATGATTCATATAAATCATTGCTAGCAGGCAGAGAACCGAGAATGATTCATATGAATCATTGCTAGCAGGCAGAGAACCAAGAATGATTCATATGAATCATTGCTAGCAGGAAGAGAACCGAGAATGATTCATATAAATCATTGCTAGCAGGCAGAGAACCGAGAATGATTCATATGAATCATTGCTAGCAGGCAGAGAACCAAGAATGATTCATATGAATCATTGCTAGCAAGCAGAGAACCAGAATTGCAGTACAGTGAATATTAATTAGTCATGTGGCTAGGCAAAATAGCGGACTCTCCCCTCCTCCTGCACACAAAAAAATAAATAAAACAACATTACTGAGCATGTGCAAACAGTCTAACGTGGCTAAAACGCGTATAACGCACAGCATGCTGCACTTTCATAGAACGTGCAGCCTTACAATGTAACGCAATGTGGGCACTCTGAACAGCCCATTGATTTTTCATTAGTTGTGAGTTGGGCTGCGTTACTGGCTGCTCTAACGTGCGCCTGTAACGTCCCACTGTGAAAACAGCCTTAATGTTAAAGAATCTCAAAACACAATCACTCCAAAATCGCTTTCCTGTACAGTGAAAAATCACAGGAAAATTACTTTGCAAAACTCTAGTGCTTTTCGTAGCGTTTTGCGATTCCCAGTGTGAATGGGGCCATAGAGAATTTGCCTTTTTTTCAGTTCTGGCTTTAGTAAGCGGAATGGTGTAAATTAGGCTGTAGACTCGATATTTCCAAAACTCACAAAAACCTTCCACATGGAAAAACAGGAGCACAAAACCGACTGTCTTTATTGGCTCCTTAACGAGCTGCTGTCAGGTCAGCCCAGAGCTAATCAGTAACATGACGGATACAGAGCTGTATCACTGCCATAGCAACCGGAGGGCCTCAGCGGCTAATAATGGCGCTGTCAGCGCGAGGAGCGATGGCGGCACGCGGCTCTGAGCTGGATGACTCCGTCCCGGCCTCAGTCACACTGCAGGCCTGCTATCGATATTATAATAATTAGCAATAAAGGGAACGGCGGGCGCCTCGTGTTCCGCGCTCCGCATCCGTCATGTTACATTATTGATCAGCGCAATCTGACATGTTCCCGTTAAACAGCCGCTTCCCTTTAAACGAGCTGACAAAATGGCTCCCCGGCAGCCGCTGAATAGGGAGGGGGAGGAGGGAGATCAGCACCTTGTTTACTCTTGTCCAGGTAGATGGAAACTCGGCGGGTCAAGCCTAGGGAGCGGGAAGGGAGAAAGGAAGGCAGGTTAGTAACACAGGAGGGATGACATCTACATATGGAACTAATAAAGTCAAAACTAAATATAGAAGAAAAGCTTTCTTAAAGGGCAACCGAAGTAAGAGGTATACAGAGGCTGCCATATTTATTTCCTTTTAATCGATACCAGTTGCCTGGCAGCCCAGCTGATCCTCTGCCTCTAATACTATTAGCCATAGCCCCTGAACAAGCATGCAGCAGATCAGGTGTTTCTGACTTTAAAGCCAGATCTGACAAGATTAGCTGCATGCTTGTTTCTGGTGTTATTCAGATACTACTGCAGCCAAACAGACCAGCAGGGCTGCCAGGCAACTGGTATTGCTTAAAAGGAAATAAATATGGCAGCCTCCGTATACCTCTTACTTCAGTTCCCCTTTAAAGCAGCAGGGACAGCTATACTATCCCAGGGAATAAAACATATATAAGTAAATATACTTGTTCTACTTACATAACACATGTATTGTACTGTCACATTTTGATTTAAGTTAAATTTATTTAGTAAGTAAAAAGAAAACTGTTCCAGGCATTTTCCATCTTTACTGCCACTGACTGAAGCCGATCCCTAATGTACGGTAATTTCCTCCCTTACTCTTATTTTTTTTCTCCTAGAAACTGCACTGTCATATCTAGCTTGCTTTGTAAACACGTGAGCACGGCATAGATCGTATTTCAGCAGCTTCTGCAGAGGGGTGAGATGTATTTCCCTTTTTAGCCTCCAATCACACTGAACTGCCCTCAGCCAATGAGTGAGGAGCAGGTATGTGGGAGGGGAGATAACAAGCTTCCCTCTACTCGGCAATGTACCAGAATAGAGCCAAGCTGTATGAGCTAAGATTCATCACAGCAGAAACATTTATGATTATATTGGAATTCTTGCATTGCAGACTGCATGTAGCCTACATATAAACACAGAGCAGTGGGTAAATGGAATTTGATTTTGTGGCTGACAATCCCGCTTTAAAGTGCACCTGAATTGAGAGTAATATGGAGGCTGTCATTATCTATCTCCTTTTAAACAATACCAGTTGCCTGGCAGTCCTGCTGATCTATTTGGCTGCAGTAGTGCCTGAATCACACCAGAAACAAGTATGCAGCTAATCCAGTCAGAAACCTCTGATCAGAATGCTCGTTTGAGAGCTATGGCTAGAAGAGGCAAAGACTCAGCAGGACGGAAGGGCAATATGCACTATTTAAAGGGCAACTGAAGTGAGAGGGATATGGAGACTGCAATATTTATTTCCTGTTAAGCAATACCAGTTACTTCGCTGCCCTGATAGTCTATTTGGCTGCAAAAGTATTTGAATAACACCAGAAACAAGCATACAGCTAATCTTATTAGATCTGACAATAATGTCTTAAACACCTGATCTGCTGCATGCTTGTTCAGGGTCTATGGCTTAAAGTATTAGAGGCAGAGGATCAGCAGGGCAGCCAGACAACTGGTATTGCTTAAAAGGAAATAGCCATGGCAGCCTCAATATCCCTCTCACTTCAGGTTCTCTTTATGGGGAACCTAAACTGGATTTTTCCTTTTTTTAAAATAATACCAGTTGCCCGACTCTCCTGCTGATCCTGTGTCTCTAATGCTTTTAGCTACAGCCCCTGAACAAGCATGCAAATCAGGTGCTCTGACTGAAGTCAGACTGGATTAGCTGCATGCTTGTTTCAGGTGTGCGAGTCAGCCACAAATGCAGACAGAGAGACCAGCAGGACTGCCAGCAACTGGTATTGTTTAAACCGAAACATCCATATCCCCTCTCAGTTAAGTTTCTCTCTAAGCCTCTTTACGTCTAAAGGTTTGCATGTTAGGAGAATTGTTCCCTATCCCTAGAGGTGCTCAGTGACATAGTTCTAGCTTGCAGGCAGATTTCATGCATTTGGAATTGAGACACAAAACCACCAGGAAGTGCGTGTGATAGTCCCCAGTCCACATTGCACAGAATTAGTATTACATTTGCATGCATTTCCAAATTCGGAAAGAAACACTGTAAAAAGTGCTCCTGGACCTCTCTGTAAGTATTGTTCTGATATATAACTTTTTCCTTGTTATTGTAAAACTTTTCAATAAAAAACTAGTGAAACAAAAAGTGCCCCTGGGGGTACTTACCATGGGACGGGGAAGCCTCTGGATCCTATCGAGGCTTCCCTATCCTCCTCCGTCCCACGCTTTGCCCGTCTGAAGCCACAGCGGACAATTTGTCATTTACCTTCCCCGCTCCAGCACAGGCGCAGTAGTCGGGTCCGCCGTACTGTGTAGGTGACTTGCACCTGAGCAGTAGAGCGAACCAAACTGGGATCAGCCATTTCCGCTTGACCCCGAGCCGAGAGCCACTACTGCGCCTGCGCTGGGGCCGGGAAGGTAAATATTTACATCCCCGCTATTCAGAGAGGCCCAAGGAGATCACTGTGGACGGAGGAGGACAGGGGAAGCCTCATTAGGCTTCCCCCTCCTGAGGTAAGTATCCAACGTGGCACCTTTTTTTGGGTTACAAGTTTTCTTTAAAGGAGTCATCAGGCAACGTAAAGTAAAATTATCAAAATGTGTTCTACACTTGGCAGGATATGATTTTCATGGTTGTCATTGTAGCTGGGTAGTGATCAGCATAAATAGTCAATGAGATGTTAATGGAGTCATCAGGCAACGTAAAGTAACCAAGCTCCCAGGTTGTCCCTCGCCGCAGCCGTTTGCCGCAGGTCCGTCCCGGTCCCTGGCGACGATAGCAGCATAGGGGGCGATATACAGGCTGGGAACGCGAACAATCACTCGCGTTCCCATGCCTGTCGGCCGGTGACGGCCAAACCGTAAGTGTTCGCCGGCGGGTCCTGGACCATCGGAGCGGAGCTGTGAGGGCACCGATCAGCTGCAGGGGGCTGAGGGAAGCCCCAGGTGAGTTCATCTCATTTTTTTTTTCTTGGCTTTAGGTTCACTTTAAAGATCTAGGGGAACCACTTTACAGACCTCCCACTTAAAGAGACTCCGTAACAAAAATTGCATCCTATTTTTTATCATCCTACAAGTTCCAAAAGCTATTCTAATGTGTTCTGGCTTACTGCAGCACTTTCTACTATCACAGTCTCTGTAATAAATCAATGTATCTTTCCCCTGTCAGACTTGTCGCCCTGTGTCTGGAAGGCTGCCAAGTTCTTCAGTGTTGTGGTTCTGCTATGAACTCCCCCTTCCAGGCCCCTCTATGCACACTGCCTGTGTATTATTTAGATTAGGGCAGCTTCTCTCTTATCTTTTACAAGCTGGATAAATCGTCCTCTGAGTTGGCTGGGCTTTCACATACTGAGGAAATTCAGACAAGGGCAAAGCTGTTTGCAGGAAGAAAAGAGCAGCCTGAAACATCAGTGCATGAGAGATGCAGGGGGAAAGAAACACACAAATGATCTCTTGAGATTCAAAAGGAAGGGTGTATACAGCCTGCTTGTGTATGAATGTATGGACATACTGTACATCAACCTACTTCCTGTTTTGGTGGCCATTTTGTTTGTTTATAAACAAACTTTTTAAAACTGTTTTAACCACTTTTAATGCGGCGGGGAGCGGCGAAATTGTGACAGAGGGTAATAGGAGATGTCCCCTAACACACTGGTATGTTTACTTTTGTGCGATTTTAACAATACAGATTCTCTTTAAGCATCCCCCAACTGGTATTGATGAATGGGACAGTAACCAGACCACCATATCAGTCTGCATCAGCTAAAAAACACCAATCCCGTGCATATTATGACCCCTTCTCTCACCTCGTGTAGACGGAAGCATGTCGGAGAGACCCTGCCAGGCCGTCACCATCTCTGGGTTCTTCTCCAGGTCAGCAAAGTTCTTCCACACCCGTATAGCGCCATCATCTGTAGAGACGAGACATATATTCAGACATCTGCCATTCTGTGCATGCCAGACTACTGTGTGTAGGCGTCATAGACTGCTACACCCATCATGTGACCTATGCGGTAATCAGGAGTGCGGTGCATGCTGGGAAATCTCCGATATATATTCAGACATCGGCCATTCAGTGCATGCCAGACTGCTGTAGGTAGACATCAGAGAGTGCACCTGTGCTATGCAGTAATCAAGACTGGTGCATGCTGGAAAATCTCTGATATATATTCAGACATTGGCCATTCTGTGCATGCCAGACTACTGTGTGTAGGCGTCAGAGACTGCTCCACCCATCATGTGACCTATGCAGTACACAGGAGTGTGGTGCATGCTGGGAATTCTGTGCATGCCAGACTGTTGTATGTAAATGTCAGAGACTGCTCCACCCATCATGTGACCTATGCGGTACACAGGAGTGCGGTGCATGCTGGGAAATCTCTGGATACATCAGCCATTCTGTACATGCTAGACGGCTGTATGTAGGCGCCAGACTGATGTACCCATCACATGACCAATGTTATCGGCAAAGGGCCCCATATTTGTAGCCACAGTTTACATTGTGGGCAGTCCCAGGCGTCCAAAGTGCCCTTGAATGCAAACAACAGGGGTGCCCAAACTTCCACATCACCCAATATATTTTGTGTACAGTGGCGAAGGTGGTGCAATAATTGGCAAATTTGCAGTACTGGGGTTGGGAGGTGATTAGGGTTCGGTATCTTGGAGGGGGAGGAAGGGTTAAGATGGGATCAGTGAGTGGGAGGGGAGTCTGTTAGGGTTAGGCATCAGTAGGGGAGACTGACTTGGGTTAGGCATCAGTAGGGGGGATTGGCTTGGGTTAGGCATCAGTAGGGGGGATTGGCTAGGGTTAGGCATCAGTAGGGGGGATTGGCTAGGGTTAGGCATCAGTAGGGGGGATTGGCTAGGGTTAGGCATCAGTAGGGGGGATTGGCTAGGGTTAGCCATCAGTTGGAGGGTAATGTCGGTTAGGCATCGGTAGAGGGAGGGTGCGTGTGAGAATTGGGTTAGTGCCCTTTTACACTTAATGCACTTGAATGTGTTGTGATGTGCTTTGGCATCCGCAGCGCCCATTTTGCATACACACCTATCAAAGGCCAGTAAAACGGAGAAGAATGCTATCCTACGTTTATAATACAGTTGAGCAGTTTATATTTGTATAGGCTTGTGTGCCAGTATAAGGCACACAGGAAAATTCTAGCAACCCATGCGGACAAAGGAGTGATGTAACGCTGTGTGCAAGTGACAGGTCCTCAGACAAGACACAGAACATTTATATAGCTCTTTTCTCCTAGTGCACTCAAAGCACCACAGCTGCAGCCACCAGGACGCATTCTAGAATGTGGGAGTCTTGCCCAAGGGCTCCTCACTAAATAGGAAGAGCTGAGATTAAACCTCTGGTCTCTCTGTGTCAGAGGCGGAGCCCTTAACCATTACACTATCCAGCCACAGGCAGCCGGTCACAAGCGAGCCACCTTGACACACAGCTTCTCTTCTACAAATCAAGCCGCACACATGACATACCTGTAGCCGTGAGCAGGAGCGAGCAATCCTGTCCATTCAGATACTCCATGGCGGTGATGCGAGTGTAGCGAGGGTTCCCATTGTGGAAATAATCCAGCTTCTCTCCCTTCTCCCAGTCCCAGAAACTGTGCCACAAACAAAGAGATCTCTGGTCACACTACAAATTAGAATGTTGTCCCAAAACCACTGCTACACTGAAAAATGCCATCAATTCACACTTTTATAATAAACTCCCTTCTAGGTGAAGCCAAAGAATAGTCTGCATATTAATACACAAATGATGTGTATCAATAATTTACACTAAGGGCTCATTTACACTATATGGCAAAAGCGTCATGTAAGGTAAATTACCTCATGAGGTAAAACAATGTTGTTTTTTTTTAGTTTTCCCTAAGATTTCCCAACAAGCGGAAACCTGTTTGGTAAATTCTCAAACAACTGCATAACAATTCACAAAGACTTCTACCTCACAAGGTATTTCATTCGGTATTGAGTGAATTGTTGCAATGCATGCAAAATGGAAGCCAGATCTGATACAGATAACATTCCTGACAAGTACAGTGTTCTCCCCAGGCTCTTTTAGCCGGGTGCTCCACACGGCTAGTTTTGGTGACCACCCGGCTGTCATCAGCTCATCTTCTCCTCTGCTGTATGCAGAGAAGCGTCGGCCCTGCATTCTGTTATCACGCCCCACCCGGCTACTTTTTCTTGCCACCCGACTGGAAAAAAATTCTAGGGAGAACACTGCAAGTAAAGAGCAAGTCCAAGCTGTGTAAAATAACACAAAATATGTATGAGCTCAAAGCCAATAGCATTTTATTAATTTTTTTGAATTACTACACAATAATACAGTGGATTCGTTTAAAGTGAATGGGAACATAATGAAATAAAAAAGTCAGATACTCACCTAAGGAGAGAAAGGTCTGGGTCCCATGGAGCATTCCCTCTCCTCTCCAGGTCCCCGTTGTTGCCCTGGCTCCCCCGTAGCGGTATTCGTCCGTTTTGGTCAAATACCGCTGTTTCCCCGCCGAAGGGAGGCTTCAGAAATGCTTCGGGAGCCCGAGTGCTCCCGAAGAAGGGCCGCTCTACACTGGGCACGCGCGAGCGCCCTCTATGTAGCACTCACACGTGCGCAGTATGGAGCCACCTGTCTTTGGGAGGATTCAGCTCCCGAAGACTACCGAAGTTCCCCCCCCCAACAGGGGATTTGAACGGGGGAGCCAGCGCAGCACTGGGGGCACCAGGAGAGGAGAGGGAAGGCTCATTAGGACCAGAGCTTTCTCGCTCCTTAGGTGAGTATCTGACTTTTTTAAATTTAATAATGGATTCCCATTGGCTTTAACAACACGTGAATTTAGGAAAAAAAATAATGTTTTCATTCTCTTTCTTACTTTCCTGAATAGTTTAGAGAAACTACAGAGCTAAAAATATACACGGCATGTATTGTGTTCTCCTCCAAAGTTATGACTTGCCAAGGTTTTCTTCTTCGTGTAACACAGCCTCCGAGACCCTCCATGCGGCCACTTCCGGGGCTTAGCTCCGCCCCCTTACAGAGGAGTGCCATGGCACACTCTATTGGAGATAGAGTGCCAAAAAAGTGGCACAGCACTCGTCCAGAAGGGGGCCGGGCTATGTGCCGGAAATGGCCACACTTCCGGCATGTAGCTTCTCTAGTCAGTAATTTACCTTACAAGTCAGTAGTTTACCTCACAAATCAGTAATTTCAGTATTCCATGCGGTAACAGCCAGACATTTGACAAAATGTTTGTTAAAACCAGTTGGTTTCTGCTTTGTCACATGTGCTAATGCTTTGTGAATTGAGCCCTAAATAGGCTAAACCAGCCCTAAATTATCTTGTGATCAACATCATAGTTGCATTTGGGGTTGATTTGTATAGTGTGAGTCCACTAACCCTTTATATAAATAGCGGTTTGTTACTGGCGATCTGGCACTATATGAGTAGCAGCGCAGTTTAGCGCCATCTTACCATATACTGTCTTTGTCAGCGACGGCGATGCAGGAGGTGAACGGATGGAACTTCACCACAGACGGAACGCCTGGATTTCGGTTAATAAATATCTGGTCATCCAATTTTGTGATCCCTGAAAAAACGAACAATTAAATCATATCAGAAGTATAAATCGTAACGTCTTCACAAGACGTGGCGCTTCCAAGAGTTACCACTATAGATGGTCAGAAAAAAACGGAATTACGTAAATTCAGGTTCAATTTATACGTAGGAGGATCAGTTTGTATTAGTGAGCCCACATAAAAAGTAATTTTGTGCAAAAATCAGCATTAAACTTTATTATATCAAAAACCGCAAAAATTTCAGTTAAAAGATCTTAGTTTGTCAAAAAACAGGATGTGCAAAACAAACAGGAAGTGCTTTGTTGTATATAGTTATTACACAGACAGTTTCAGGTAACGACACTAGTCCATTTCGGGTCAGTTTGACCCTTCAAGTGGTCTGAAAGTCGGCATTTCTACTCCGCTCTAAATGATTTTTTACAGCTTTAAAGCTACTATCCCAGAAAAAAATTGTAGCAGAACATCACTGAAATGGTTAAAGGGGAACTATGGTGAAAAATTGTAAAATTTAAAATATGTGCAAACATATACAAATAAGAAGTATGTTTTTTTCCACAGTAAAATGAGCCATAAATTACTTTTCTCCTACATGCTGTCACTTACAGTAAGTAGTAGAAATCTGTCAGAAGCGACAGGTTTAGGACTAGTCCATCTCTTCATGGGGGACTCTCCGGGATTTATTAATTTTCAAAAGTGTTTAGTGAATGGCAGTTAGAGCAACTGCCAAAAACCTGTGTAGCGAGCGGGGAAGGTGGCCAGCATCATTGTTTAAATCCTTTTTAGGGAATATCTTTATAAAGAATAAAAGGCTTGCTGGGAATCCCCTATGAAGAGATGAACTAGTCCAAACCCTGTCACTTCTGTCAGATTTCTACTACCTACTGTAAGTGACAGCAACATAGGAGAAAAGTCATTTATGGCTCATTTTACTCTGGAAAAAATGTACTTCTTATTTGTCTATGTTTGCACATATTTTAAATTTTTTCGCCATAGTGCCCCTTTAAACACAGCACTTTGTCCTGCTATGCAAAGCATCCAGACTAGAGATAATCGTTGTTTACATTCCAATGTTGATACATTTGTGTGTAACAAGTAAAAACACTCTCTGAGAAGCTGTCTGCTTTAAAGCGCACACACAGTTCAGGCCAGCTCAGTAGAAGAGTTTAAACTCTGTAATAAAAAAAAATCCCCTGTGGGGTACTCTCCTCCGGAGGGGGGAAGCCTCAGGGTCCCAATGAGGCTTCCCCCATCCCTGTAGCTGCAGGCAATCCAGCGCTGGCTCCCCCAAAGCGTCCCGCAATCCTGGCTTGACAAGCCTGACAAGGCTTGATATACTTACCTTCCCTGGCTCCAGCAGGGGTGCTGTTGCAGCTCTCAGCACGGAGATAGGCGGAAATAGCTGATCTTTGTCGGGACCGCTCTACTACACAGGCGCCAGAGACTTGCACCTGCGCAGTAGAGCAGAGCGACAGCGATCGTCTATTTCCGCCTATCTCCGAGCGGAAAGCCAATACTGTGCCTGCGCTGGAGCGGTAAATATTTACATCCCCGCTGTTCGGAGGGGCAAAGTGAGACCGCCATGGGACACAGAAGGACGAGGGGAAGCCTTGATCGGATCCGAGGTGAGTACCCCCCAGGGGAACTTTTTGAAGTTACAGGTTTTCTTTAATATATAACAAAAAACAGGTGGAATAAAATGCAACAGCTTTAAGGGCAAGATAAACTACACTTTGGAAACGTGTAATTTGTAAACAGACAATATTACTTGTGCACAAAAGCAAATATGATAACTGTGCGAGTAATAAGTAGGGAAACACATGGGGCTTGATTCACAAAGCGGTGCTAACTGTTAGCACGCCTGTGAAAAGCCCCTTAGCACGTCTAAAAGAGCTTTTCGCGTGCTAATTTGCGTGCGAAACGCATCACGCGCAGTTTTGCGCACGTACTGCACAGAGCGCAGGGCGCTCCGCGTGAGGTGCCCATTAAAGCCTATGGGACTTAGCGCGCGCATAGGACTTTGCGTGTGGTACTTAGTGCGCGATCTGATTGAGAAATCCGGTGCTAACCTACTTAGCACCCTGGTTAGCACGCCTAAAGACTTTAGACGTGCTAAGTAGGTTAGCACCGCATAGTGAATCAAGCCCATTGAATGTTATGTCAGTTTCAGACCGCTTTCATCAAGCTTTACAAAGCATATATGAATTAGGGGCGGGTCGATGAGCGGACACACCCCCCAAAACAAGATGGCAAAGGAAATGAACAATAGGGCATCTGTTCCAACTAGATGCATCTGTACCTCTCTGATGGCTGTTCCAGCAACCTGTGAGCTGCAAAATCAGAATCCCATTCTGATTCTCCGCCTTCTTGGCTTTTTTTTTTTTTTTTGACAAACTAAGATCTTTTAACAGAATTTTTTTTGTCATTTTTGATATAATAAAGTTTGATATTGATTTTTGCTCAAAATTACTTTTGATGTTGTGTCATGAATAAAAGCTGATCCTCCTACATACAAATTGATTTGTTACCGAGTGTGGTGGCTAACTCCAATGAGGATCCTACTAATTTTCTGAAACGAGTCTACTTTGGACTTATGCTATACACACACTTGAAAGATAAATGAAAGATCACAGACCAATTTTACCCCCTTCCATGTAGTATGAGAGCCATAACTTCACAGTCTTTTCTATGGAGCTGAACTCCCCATCAGATAGAAATCTTTGCAAAATGCTGCACACATGCAACAGATCAGTATCTGCAAAAGATCTGTTCCTGCAAAAGATCTGTTCCTGCAAAATGCATTCATAGCCTATGGTATCTGCAGATCCTCATACACACCTTGTTTAACAGACATTCATCTGCAGATCAGACAATTATCTGCAGATCTGAAAATCCATCCTGGTGGATCTGATCTGCAGATGAACGTCTGTTAAACAAGGTGTGTATGAGGATCTGCAGATATCATAGATTATGAATGCATTTTGCAGGAACGGATCTTTGGCAGGAACGGATCTTTTGCAGATACTGCTCTGTTGAATGTGTACAGCATCTTTGTGTGCAGCATCTTGCAAAGATGTCTGTCTGATGGGGAGTTCAGCTCCATAGAATAGACTGTGTAGGTATGGCTCTCATACTACATGGAAGGAGGTAAAATTGGTCTGTGATCTTTCATTTATCTTTCAAGTGTGTACACACCATTACTCCCAAGTATTATTAAAGCAAATTTGGGTTCAAAAGGACTTGGAACTCTGCAGGGACTAATCAGTTAAGATGGTAAATGAGAACAAAATTGAAGCGGTAACAAATGGCCACATACTAAACCCTGGTACACACCCTTCATTTTGATTGGCCAGTGACTGGCCAATTTTACCACCACCATGTGCATGTAGTATGGGGGCCAACAGATATTGAATGCTATGAGCACATTGTGTTGGCAAGCTCTCATCCTATCAGGGGTCTTAAACTCAATTTACCTGGGGGGCCGCAGGAGTCAAAGTCAGGATGAGGTTGGGCCGCATAAGGAATTTCACGCCGCCTCTGCCCGCCCCTCTCACTCTTCCTTCACAGAGAGGGGCGGGGAGAGGCGGCGATCCGTGCGACGTTTGACGTCAGGAGGGGCAGAGCTGAAGCTGAAAGCTCTGCCCCTTCCAGGAAATGCCGGCGGATTGCCCCCCGGGCGATTTGGGGGCTCTGTAGCCCTCGTTTAGCGGCGGGGATGCAGTGGATTACTTGGGAGCACTGAAGCGAACTATGAGGAAGCTTTTGCCGGCGAGGGCCACAAAATATTGTATCGAGGGCCGCAAATGGCCCACGGGCCGCGAGTTTGAGACCCCTGTACTACATGGAGGTGGTAAACTGCTCAGTGATTGGCCAGTCATAGCTGAAAGTGTATACCAGGCGTAAAGCGGACATACACTCAGATCCTCCTCTCTGCTCTAAAGATAAGTGCAGCATAACAACCCTTAAAGAGAACCTGAACTGAAAATAAAAAGTCAAAATAAACATACACAGGTCATACTTGCCTCCTGTGTAGTCTACTCCTCAATCTCTTTCTCCTCTCCTGCATCCCATATGTCCGCTGTAATCAATGAATTTCTCTGTCGTCCATTTTAAAAATGGCCATTACCTCCTAACAGCTTCCTGGTCAGCACACTGTTAAACTGTAATATCACCCACAGGAGCCATATAGAAACATGGACATTACCTTGCACATTCAGTTGTAACTGACAGCTGCTGATATATAACTGACAGCAACTGATATATTTCAGTTCTGACAAAATATTGTCAGAACTGGAAGGGATCACTGTAAGAAGAAAATGGTGAGCTTCTGAGAGGAACGGACGGTGAGGTTAGTATGTAATAATCATTTGCAGCTACATCATATGTTTATTTTAAATAATTTTCCTCACTTCAGGTTCCCTTTAAAGAAAAATATTTCTTTGTTACAGCTGATACAAATCCTGCAACAAATCTGCAGTGTCTACTTCCTGCTTTCATGGAAGCAGACATACAGTATTGGTAACATCTGTGCTCTGCAGAGGCAGCCAGCTGACAAAGCCGATAGATCAAATTACAGTTGTGATTAGTCACAGATGAGGGGAAATTAGACAGGATTAACTTTCCAAATACATACAGGGTGCATTTCTCTGTTTCCTTCTGTCCTGTGCAAGAGTTCAGGTCCACTTTAAGGGGCGAGGTCGGCATCTCCAAAGGAGGGGCCCCGGAGCTGCGGCGAGGGACATATTGGCTGCCAGGGGTTGGAGGAAGCCCCGGGGGTAAGTGGAACTTGGATCCTCCCTTTAATTATTGCAAATAAGCACCTGATAGAGCAGATCTATGAATCACTCTGAGAATGCAGTCTGACTGTGGCGGCGTGCGGAGGAAACATTAGCGGGCGTGATAACGCTTCTCTCGCCTCCGGGGATATTTTGGCTCCTGGCAGAGCTGCGTCCTGCCTTCCTGGACAGATATTGATCCCTGACTGGACACTTGTCAGCTCAGATTATCTCAGGCTGGCGGGACGGGCGCCGCTCTGATACGCTCACACATACTTGGCGCACAGTATGTAGAAATGTTATCCCGCTGATGTAACCGGGCACCGGTGGCGGGGAAATTCGGGAAAGCAGAGAGAACGGATTATAAATCACAGCAAATCCCATTAACGGCCTCAGGGGCGGCAGGATAACTGCGCTACAATTAGGAAATGGAATCTAACCTAATAAAGAAGAATAAGTGCAACTTTGTGTTAAAAGGAAATCTGGCACGCTGCTTCTCATATCGGGACGCAGGGATGGACTTAAAGTGAACCAGAGACGAAGCACCCTCATGTATTTTACCATATATATCAATGGGAACATGACAGTAAACACCTACTCTGCTCTTTGTTTCATTTTTCACTGCTCAGTCTTCTTGTTATCAGCCCTGATAAGAATCCCCGACTGAGCATTCAGTCTAGCTTTGCCCCGTAATGATTAATGCGGAGTCAGCCTTCTGTGATGTCTTTTCAAGCCCAAGGCTGCCCCCTTGTGGCTTTGATTTCCTGCTATGTATCCTATTAAAGGGCCAGTGCTCCTAAGGTATATGATAACTCCAAACCATAACAGCAGAAAAAGTTTTAAATGCAGAATTAGCATCTTTATCACTTAATGCACTCAGACCTGTTGCTGTTGAAATTTGATTTTTATGGTGACAATCCCGCTTTAAAAGGAAATATGGCAGCCTACATATCCCTCTCACTGTCAGCTGCCCATACACAGCAGGCCAATTCCCGACCAATTTTATGCTGAAATCTGTGAGGAATCGTCGGAGTCCGCTGGCTCCCTAGTTTATAAATGTGCATTCATACATGACCTATCCTCAGTCACGGTGGCCGTCTGTCTTTGGAAACCACTGTTCTTCCATCAGCTGCACACACGCCGCCGGCATGGTGCGTGTGACGTCACACACATACACCGTGTGCTATGCGCTGACAGTATGTATGTATTTAGTAGACGGACGGGCACCGCGACACAAGACAGGTGATGTATAAATGCACACTTACATGTACGTTTATACACTAGGGAAACCGCGCGGAGGGTTTTGTCGCTCGTCCAGATATCGCTGTACACCCGATCAACCACAACGGCCCCACATCTTGCAGTATGTCCGATCGACATACTCAGTCCCAAAGTAAACACATTGCCGATTGGGCACGCACTTGTCGGCACCGATTTTCATCTGATTAGATCATTATCTAATCGGATGGTCGATCGGCTGCCAAGTCGATAGATGTATGGGTGCCCTAAGAGCTTACCTACACAATTTGCTATCGGGGAGGGGGGGGGGGGGGGGAGTACACGTAATTCGAGGTCTGGTCACCCACATTACTGATAGCATTGCTGCTATAGCAGTGCTGATAACAGGTGCTACGTGTCTGTGTCCCAGCGCTGAAAAGACCCGATTTGGTGAATTGGTGTTTACCAGGTTTTCGGGTGATAAAATCAGCCAATCAAAATTGAAGGTGTGTAGCAGGCTTTAGGGTTTGTACACACATCCACATTTCATTGGCCAATTTTACCACCATGTAGTATGAAAGCTTACCTGCACAATATGTCCATAGTATTCAAAATCTGTTGCCCCCCTACTACATGAAGGTGGTAAGATTGACCAATTATTGGCCAGCAAAATTAAATGGGTGTACGCACCCTAAAGCCCGATCCACACTTTCAATTGTGATTAACCAATCAATCACCAATGTTACCACCTCCCTGTAGTAGGAGAGTTTACCTAATCAATGTGCTCATAGTATTCAATATCTGTTGACCCGCATACTCCATGAAGGGTCATTGGCAGCGATTTCAATAATAATTGAAAGTACCAGGGCCTTACAGAGCTTAGGCAGGAGCAAAGAAGGGAAATCTCCCAAGGCATCATGGGAGTGTTATATATACTCATTTATCACAAGTATATATAACGGAGCAGCCTTGTATTCTCTCACCTTTCTGGATAAGGCTTTGCGCATCTCTCCTGACATTAGCATTGCGCATGAAGCGCCACTCTCGTTCCTTGCGCACCTGGCTCTCCACGTCCTGTTCCTCCGGCATCTGGGGAGACACAAGGCAGATGCATCAACAGATATTGCTGCAGGGCGAGGCGGAGAATGAACATTGCATTGGCCTAAGGGAAAATAACATGAGCCCCTGGAACAATGCTAGAGTATCTGCCGCATAGTGACAGTGCAGAGAAGGGTGCATACAGACACAGCAGGAACGAAAACACTTCCACTTCATATTCTGGGAATACCTTCATTACCGGCTGGGCGAAGTACTTGCCACTCCAGTCGCAGAAGCCCGTCTGCAGCGATCCCGATATAAAGCCTTTGTGGACTATGACGTCATCCCCATCTTCTGCCGTCTAAGGAAGAGGAGGTCATTGGTTAGCGAAAAACAGATCAGGTATTCCATTGTGTTTTGTAGTTTATATGCGACACGTATTCAGGCCAGAAGTTCTGAGAGCCTCTTATTAATTTTCTAGGCACTGTTATTGGCCTGAGGAAGTGGACTTGTACCCATGAAACGCGTTGCCTCTGCTAATAAAAAATTATTTCTACCCCTGATTGGTTGTGTTGTTGGAGAGGTAAGCCACCTCTACCTTTTTTTCATTTGTATCCTGTTTGAGTTTTATCTATCCTGGGTATCTTCACCTCTGTGGTTTTAAATTAGGTATAAGCTGTAGAAATATCTCCTCTCCTGCCACAATGTTGATATCTCCCTGCAGTAGTTTGCGTCTCCTCCCCTCCCACAATAGTGAGCTCTCCCTGCAGTAGTGTGCATCTCCTCCCCTTGCACAATGGTGAGACCCCCTGCAGTAGCTTGTGTCTCCTCCCCTCCCACAATAGTGAGGTTTTACCTGCAGTAGTTTGTGTCTCCTTCCCTCCCACAATGGTGAGATCTCCCTGCAGTAGTTTGTGTCTCCTCCCCTCCCTCAACGGTGAGTTCTCCTTGTAGTGGTTTGTGTCTCCTTCACTCTCACAACGGTGAGATTTCCCTGCAGTAGTTTGCTCCCCCCCCCCCCCCCCCCCCCCCAAAGGTGAGATTTCCCTGCAGTAATTGCTGTCTTCTCCCCTCCCACATTGGTGAGATCTCCTTGCAGTAGTTGGTGTCTCCTCCCCTCCCACAATGGTGAGATTTCCCTGAAGTAGTTCGCGTCTCCTCCCCTCCCTCAATGGTGAGTTCTCCTTTTAGTGGTTTGTCTCTCCTCCCCTCCCACAATGGTGAGATTTCCCTGCAGTAGCTTGTGTCTCCTCCCCTCCTACAATAGTGAGGTTTCCCTGCAGTAGTTTGTGTCTCCTTACCTCCCACAATGGTGAGATCTCCCTGCAGTAGTTTGTGTCTCCTCCCCTCCCTCAATGGTGAGTTCTTCTTGTAGTGGTTTGTGTCTCCTCCACTCTCACAATGGTGAGATTTCCCTGCAGTAGTTTGTGTCTCCTCCCCGCCCTCAATGGTGAGTTCTTCTTGTAGTGGTTTGTGTCTCCTCCACTCTCACAATGGTGAGATTTCCCTGCAGTAGTTTGTGTCTCCTCCACTCCCACAATAATGAGATCTCCCTGCAGTAGTTTGTGTTGCCTCCCCTCCCACAATGGTGAGTTCTCCATGTAGTGGTTTGTGTCTCCTCCACTCCCGTAATGGCAGAATCTCCCTGCAGCTGTTTGTACTGATCTCCACCATTAATATACTTTAGATAACAGCACAACATTGGCAGAGAAAGCTGCCATTATTTGAATTAGTAGAAGCCAGTGCCACAGAACTGTGAATACTTGTGGGCAGATCTTATGAATGGAGTCCCCAGGAGGGACAAGGATTTCGGTAAGCATGTGGAATGATGGGCCTTTAATATGCAGACGCTGCTCCTCAGAATCTGGGCCAGGAGCCGCGCAGCGCGTGTAGCATGGAGAATGAATATTCACTGAACGAGCAGCTGAAACAGAATAAAATATGTATGAGCCACAGTTGGCTTTGAGAAAGCGGGGAGAGCTGCGAGCTCAGAGTGCAGAGGGAGGAGGAGAGGAGCGCGGCTGAGAGACCCTGCGAGAGGGAGGAGGAGAGGAGCGCGGCTGAGAGACCCTGAGAGGGAGGAGGAGAGGAGCGCGGCTGAGAGACCCTGAGAGAGGGAGGAGGAGAGGAGGAGAGGAGCGTGGCTGAGAGACCATGAGAGAGGGAGGAGCGCGGCTGAGACACCCTGCGATAGGGAGGAGGAGAGGAGCGCGGCTGAGACACCCTGCGATAGGTAGGAGGAGAGGAGCGCGGCTGAGAGATCCTGCGAGAGGGAGGAGGAGAGGAGTGCGGCTGAGATCCTGCGAGAGGGAGGAGGAGAGCAGCGCGGCTGAGATCCTGCGAGAGGGAGGAGGAGAGCAGCGCGGCTGAGATCCTGCGAGAGGGAGGAGGAGAGCAGCGCGGCTGAGAGACCCTGCGAGAGGGAGGAGGAGAGCAGCGCGGCTGAGAGACCCTGCGAGAGGGAGGAGGACAGCAGCGCGGCTGAGAGACCCTGCGAGAGGGAGGAGGAGAGGAGCACGGCTGAGAGACCCTGCAAGGGAGGAGCACAGCTGAGAGACCCCGCGAGAGGGAGGAGGAGAGGAGCGTGGCTGAGAGACCCTGCGAGGGAGGAGAGGAGCACGGCTGAGAGACCCTGCGAGAGGGAGGAGGAGAGGAACACGGCTGAGAGACCCTGCAAGAGGGAGGAGGAGAGGAGAGCGGGTAAGAGACCCTCCGAGAGGGAGGAGGAGAGGAGCGCGGCTGAGAGACCCTGCGAGAGGGAGGGGGAGAGGAGCGCGGCTGAGAGACCCTGCGAGAGGGAGGAGGAGAGCGGGTAAGAGACCCTGCGAGAGGGAGGAGGAGAGGAGCGCGGCTGAGAGACCCTGCGATGGAGGAGGAGAGGAGCGCGGCTGAGAGACCCTGCGAGAGGGAGGAGGAGAGGAGCGCGGCTGAGAGATTCTGCGAGAGGGAGGAGGAGCGCGGCTGAGATCCTGCGAGAGGAAGGAGGAAAGCAGCGCGGCTGAGAGACCCTGCGAGAGGGAGGAGGTGAGGAGCACGGCTGAGAGACCCTGCGAGGGAGGAGCACGGCTGAGAGACCCCGCGAGAGGGAGGAGGAGAGGAACGCGGCTAAGACCCTGTGAAAGGGAGGAGGAGAGCGGGTAAGAGACCCTCCGAGAGGGAGGAGGAGAGGAGCGCGGCTGAGAGACCCTGTGAGAGGGAGGAGGAGAGGAGCGCGGCTGAGAGACCCTGTGATGGAGGAGGAGAGGAGCACGGCTGAGAGACCCTGCGAGAGGGAGGAGGAGAGGCGCACGGCTGAAAGACCCTGCGAGACGGAGGAGGAGAGGAACGCGGCTGAGAGACCCTGCGAGAGGGAGGAGGAGAGCGGGTAATAGACCCTGCGAGAGGGAGGAGGAGAGGAGCGCGGCTGAGAGACCCAGCGAAAGGGAGGAGGAGAGGCGCACGGCTGAGAGACCCTGCGAGAGGGAGGAGGAGAGGAGCGCAGCTGAGAGACCCTGCGAGAGGGAGGAGAGCGGGTAAGAGGTCCTGCGAGAGGGAGGAGGAGAGGAGCACGGCTGAGGGACCCTGCGAGAGGGATGAGGAGAGGAGCGCGGCTGAGAGACCCTGCGAGAGGGATATGGAGAGGAGCGCGGCTGAGGGACCCTGCGAGAAGGAGAGGAGCGCGGCTGAGAGACCCTGCGAGAGGTAGGAGGAGAGGAGCGCGGCTGAGAGACTCTGAGAGAGGTAGGAGGAGAGGAGCGCGGCTGAGATACCCTGCGAGAGGGAGGAGGAGAGGAGCGCGGCTGAGATACCCTGCGAGAGGGAGGAGGAGAGGAGCGCGGCTGAGATACCCTGTGAGAGGGAGGAGGAGAGGAGCGCGGCTGAGGGACCCTGCGAGAGGGAGGAGGAGAGGAGCGCGGCTGAGAGACCCTGCGATGGAGGAGGAGAGGAGCGCGGCTGAGAGACCCTGCGAGAGGGAGGAGGAGAGGAGCGCGGCTGAGAGATTCTGCGAGAGGGAGGAGGAGCGCGGCTGAGATCCTGCGAGAGGAAGGAGGAAAGCAGCGCGGCTGAGAGACCCTGCGAGAGGGAGGAGGTGAGGAGCACGGCTGAGAGACCCTGCGAGGGAGGAGCACGGCTGAGAGACCCCGCGAGAGGGAGGAGGAGAGGAACGCGGCTAAGACCCTGTGAAAGGGAGGAGGAGAGCGGGTAAGAGACCCTCCGAGAGGGAGGAGGAGAGGAGCGCGGCTGAGAGACCCTGTGAGAGGGAGGAGGAGAGGAGCGCGGCTGAGAGACCCTGTGATGGAGGAGGAGAGGAGCACGGCTGAGAGACCCTGCGAGAGGGAGGAGGAGAGGCGCACGGCTGAAAGACCCTGCGAGACGGAGGAGGAGAGGAACGCGGCTGAGAGACCCTGCGAGAGGGAGGAGGAGAGCGGGTAATAGACCCTGCGAGAGGGAGGAGGAGAGGAGCGCGGCTGAGAGACCCAGCGAAAGGGAGGAGGAGAGGCGCACGGCTGAGAGACCCTGCGAGAGGGAGGAGGAGAGGAGCGCAGCTGAGAGACCCTGCGAGAGGGAGGAGAGCGGGTAAGAGGTCCTGCGAGAGGGAGGAGGAGAGGAGCACGGCTGAGGGACCCTGCGAGAGGGATGAGGAGAGGAGCGCGGCTGAGAGACCCTGCGAGAGGGATATGGAGAGGAGCGCGGCTGAGGGACCCTGCGAGAAGGAGAGGAGCGCGGCTGAGAGACCCTGCGAGAGGTAGGAGGAGAGGAGCGCGGCTGAGAGACTCTGAGAGAGGTAGGAGGAGAGGAGCGCGGCTGAGATACCCTGCGAGAGGGAGGAGGAGAGGAGCGCGGCTGAGATACCCTGCGAGAGGGAGGAGGAGAGGAGCGCGGCTGAGATACCCTGTGAGAGGGAGGAGGAGAGGAGCGCGGCTGAGGGACCCTGCGAGAGGGAGGAGGAGAGGAGCGCGGCTGAGAGACCCTGCGAGAGGGAGGAGGAGAGGAGCGGGGCTGAGAGACCCTGCAAAAGGGAGGAGGAGAGGAGCATGGCTGAGGGACCCTGCGAGAAGGAGAGGAGCGCGGCTGAGAGACCCTGCGAGAGGTAGGAGG
This sequence comes from Hyperolius riggenbachi, assembly GCF_040937935.1. NCBI lineage: Eukaryota > Metazoa > Chordata > Amphibia > Anura > Hyperoliidae > Hyperolius > Hyperolius riggenbachi. Next base: position 211,585,488 of record NC_090657.1, on the reverse strand, counting down.
AGAGGAGCGCGGCTGAGAGACCCTGCGAGAGGTAGGAGGAGAGGAGCGCGGCTGAGATACCCTGCGAGAGGGAGGAGGAGAGGAGCGCGGCTGAGATACCCTGCGAGAGGGAGGAGGAGAGGAGCGCGGCTGAGATACCCTGCGAGACGGAGGAGGAGAGGAGCGCGGCTGAGATACCCTGCGAGACGGAGGAGGAGAGGAGCGCGGCTGAGATACCCTGCGAGAGGGAGGAGGAGAGGAGCGCGGCTGAGGGACCCTGCGAGAGGGAGGAGGAGAGGAGCACGGCTGAGAGACCCTGCGAGAGGGAGGAGGAGAGGAGCGGGGCTGAGAGACCCTGCAAAAGGGAGGAGGAGAGGAGCATGGCTGAGAGACCCTGCGAGAGGGAGGAGGAGAGGAGCGCGGCTGAGAGACCCTGCGAGGGAGGAGGAGAGGAGCGCGGCTGAGAGACCCTGTGAGAGGGAGGAGGAGAGGAGAGCGGCTGAGAGACCCTGTGAGAGGGAGGAGGAGAGGAGAGCGGCTGAGAGACCCTGCGGGAGAGAGGAGAGGGGCACGGCTGAGAGACTCTGCGGGAGAGAGGAGGAGAGGGGCGCGGCTGAGAGACCCTGCGGGAGAGAGGAGGAGAGGGGCGCAGCTGAGAGACCCTGTGGGAGAGAGGAGGAGAGGGGCACGGCTCAGAGACCATGCGAGACAGAAGCATGGCTGAAAGATCCTGAAAGATAGATGAGCACAGCTGGGAGACCCTGCAAGAGAGACGAGGAGAGGCGCACAGCTGGGAGACCCTGCAAGAGAGACTAGGAGAGGAGCGTAGCTGAGAGACCCTGCAAGGGAGACGAGGAGAGGAGCACAGCTGAGAGAACCTGCGAGAGGGATGAGGAGAGGAGCGCAGCTGAGAGAACCTGCGAGAGGGATGAGGAGAGGAGTGCAGCTGAGAGACCCTGCAAGAGGAACAAGGAGAGGAGTGCAGCTGAGAGACCCAGCGAGAAAGACAAGGAGAGGAGCACAGCTGAGAGACCCTGCGAGAGGAACGAGTAAAGGAGCGTGGCTGAGAGACCCTGCGAGAAAGACAAGGAAAGGAGCGTGGCTGAGAGAACCTGTGAAAGAGACGAGTAGAGGAGCGCGGCTGAGAGACCATGCGAGAGAGACGAGGAGAGGAGCGCAGCTAAAGGACCCTACAAGAGATATGAGAATAGGAGCGCGGCTGAGAGACCCTGCGAGAGGGGGGAGGAGTGCGGCTGATACACCCTGCGAGAGAGACAAGGAGAGGAGCGCAGCTGACACACCCTGTGAGAGAGACGAGGAGAGGAGTGCAACTAAAAGACCATACGAGAGAGACAAGGAGAGGAGAGAGGCTGAGACACCCTGCGAGAGAGACGATGAGAGGATCAGGGCTGAGAGACCCTGCGAGAGAGACAAGGAGAGGAGCGCGGCTGACACACCCTCCGAGAGAGACAAGGAGAGGGGCGCAGCTAAAGGACCCTACAAGAGATACGAGAATAGGAGCGCGGCTGAGAGACCCTGCGAGAGGGGGGAGGAGTGCGGCTGAGACACCCTGTGAGAGAGACAAGTAGAGGAGCGCAGCTGACACACCTTGTGAGAGAGATGAGTGCATCTAAAAGACCATACGAGAGAGACAAGGAGAGGAGAGAGGCTGAGACACCCTGCGAGAGAGACGATGAGAGGATCAGGGCTGAGAGACCCTGCGAGAGACAAGGAGAGGAGCGCGGCTGACACACCCTGCGAGAGAGACGAGGAGAGGAGCGCGGCTGAGAGACTCTACGAGAGAGACGAGGAGAGGAGTGGAACCGAGAGACCCTGAGAGAGGGAGAGAGACGAGGAAACTCTCTGCCACACCAAACCAGCGCAGGTTGTACATCCGCCCCCATAATGCAGTTCCGTAACTGCTCTTATTTATACAGGTTATTGCATAACGCAAATAAGAAGTTATCCTTCCACAACTAGGCATTTTATTCTCCTACATTCTGCAAGATGTTTAAAGTGGCGCTACAGCAAAAAACTGTAAAATGTAAAATATGTGCAAACAGACAAATAAATACATTTTTTCCAGAGTAAAATAAGCCATAAATTACTTTTTTATGTTGCTGTCACTTACAGTAGGTAGTAGAAATCTGACAGAAGTGACAGGTTTTTGACAGGTCCATCTCTTTATAGGGGATTCTCAGGGATATATTTATTTTCAAAAGCACTTAGTGAATGGCAGTTGCTCTGTCCAACTGTCAAAAAACTGTGTAGCGAGCGGGGAAGGTGGCCAGCATCATTGTTTAAATCCTTTTTAGGGAATATCTTTATAAAGAATAAAAGCCGTGCTGAGAATCCCCTATGAAGAGATGAACTAGTCCAAAACCTGTGACTTCTGTCAGATTTCTACTACCTCCTGTAAGTGACAGCAACATAGGAGAAAAGTAATTTATGTCTCATTTTACTCTGGAAAAAAATGTGCTTCTTATTTATATATGTTTGCACATATTTTACATTTTTTCGCTGTAGTGCCCCTTTAACTGTTTACATGTACAAGTCCTGGGCTCTACCACCAGAACTTCTATGGGGCTCAAACAATGTACATTCCCCTTACCCCTAGATGACCGAGACAAGCAGGAGGCCCACCTAACAGCAATCTGTAAGTGCGACCACCATGACCCTCCACCGCAAACAACCTATAACCAGCATGGCCAGAACACCACTGGCTCTGGAGGTATGACCTACTTAGAAGGGGGAGGGAAACCACTAAGGGACGCCCACAGCTGTAGGGACTGCCCCTCGTATAGTTACATCTCTGAGAATTACTGAGCAGCATGGCGCTGATGCAAATTGTACTAAGAGGGAACTGTAGTGAAAAGTGAGGGCATGAATAAATTATTTTTTTTCCACAATATTCATAAATTAGTGTTTCCCTATTGTTCTGAAATTAAGTCCTGCCAGGTAATCCCTGTAGAATGTTTTGCTACTTAGAGTTCGGAAGCCAGTACACAATATACCTGGTTTCCCAGAATGCTCTGGGAGGATAATTCTGCATAGTCTAAACAGTCTAGGCTAAAGCCTGTTAAACGCTTTCAATTATAATTGGCCAATCACTGACCAATTTTTCCACCTCCTTGTAATATGAAGGTCTACCTACACAAACTGCTCATAGTATTCAGTATCGGTTGACTCTCATGGAGGTGGTAAAATTGGTCAGCGATTGGCCAATTGTAATTGAAAGTGTACCTGGCTTCAGTATCACAGTGATGTCACAGCCTAGCATTATTAGCTATGCGAAATTCTCTCTGGGAGACCAGGCATATTTTGTACTGGCTTCTGAACTCTCAGTAAACATGTTTTTACAAGTATTTTCACTACAGGTCCACTTTAAAGACCACTTTTCAACTGCAAAGAGGAACATTTACTGAATGCTGCATTCTCATTGGCTACCGGCACCGTTCTGTTTGAAGAACAACGTACTGTATCGTGTAAGCAAAGGATAAATGGGTGCCTTTTTTATAGGTTTTTCACTACTTATCGCCGACTCCTTGCCAGAGCCACGTTACCTGGTCAGGACCTTTGTCAAACATCTTGCGGGTTCGGGGGAACTGGTGGGAGTGGGGCGTGTACTGGACCCCGGCATTGCCCCCCACGTTGATGGGTCTGTTGGAAGGAAGCTCTCGGGTGGATGAGGGTTTTGTAACGTCATTGGTGAGGCTGGAGCTGCTGGCACTCGGAGTTGGCGGGGACCCTCTGAAAAAGTGGCAAAAAATGAGCAAAAAACAATAACAATCGTAAGTTATACCTTTACATTTAAAGTCCAGTTAAGTTCAAAGCTGAATAGGGCCAATTCTCAAAGCAATCGTGTTGATAGGTGTTAATTTCACCATCTACGTTTTGTGTACTACAAGTGGTTATCCTGTGGAAGAGGCCATGTTTGCTACTGTTATGCAAAATGGTGGAAAATGTAGACTTGAGTCTGGTCTTCCTACTTGGGTGTCACATGACACGATCAAACCTGACTGAGCCACCCAGCAGTGGGGAAAGGGTGCAAGTTAACCCCCTATTCCATGTGTAACAGCAGCCCCTCCCATTCCATGTGCACCATCCTTGTACTACAGCCCCTCCCCATTCCATGTGCAGCCTCCTCTTCCATGTGTATCATCCATGTACAGCAGCCCCTCCCCTTCTATGTGCAGCCCCCTCTTTCATGTGTATCATCCATGTACAGCAGCCCCTCCCCATTCCATGTGCAGCCCCCTCTTTCATGTGTATCATCCATGTACAGCAGCCCCTCCCCATTCCATGTGCAGCCCCCTCTTCCATGTGTATCATCCATGTACAGCAGCCCCTCCCATTCCATGTGCATCATTCCATGTAGTGCACCACTCCCATTCTATGTGCAGCCCCCTCTTCCATGTCTATCATCCATGTACTTTAGCCCCCTCCCATTCCATGTACAGCAGCCCCCTCTTCCATGTGTACCATCCATGTACTGCAGCCCCTCCCATTCCATGTGCAGCCCCCTCTTCCTTGTGTATCATCCATGTACTGCAGCCCCTCCCATTCCATGTGCAGCCCCCTCTTCCTTGTGTATCATCCATGTACTGCAGCCCCTCCCATTCCATGTCCAGCTCCCTCTTCCATACGAATCATCCATGTACAGAAGCCGTTCTCATTCCATGTGCAGCCCCCTCTTCCATGTGTACCATCCATGCACAGCAGCCCCTTCTTCCATGTGTATCATCCATGTACAGCAGCGCCCCTCCCCTTCCATGTGCAGACCCCTCTTCCATGTGTATCATCCATGTACTGTAGCCCCTCCCATTCCATGTGCAGACTCCTCTTCCATGTGTATCATCCATGTACTGTAGCCCCTCCCATTCCATGTGCAGACTCCTCTTCCATGTGTATCATCCATGTACTGCAGCCCCTCCCATTCCATGTCCAGCTCCCTCTTCCATACGAATCATCCATGTACAGAAGCCGTTCTCATTCCATGTGCAGCCCCCTCTTCCATGTGTACCATCCATGCACAGCAGCCCCTTCTTCCATGTGTATCATCCATGTACAGCAGCGCCCCTCCCCTTCCATGTGCAGACCCCTCTTCCATGTGTATCATCCATGTACTGTAGCCCCTCCCATTCCATGTGCAGACTCCTCTTCCATGTGTACCCTCCATGTACTGTAGCCTTTCTCTTTCATGAGCAGCTACCTTGAGCATCAATTTCCCTTTTTCCATGTGTTGCTGCCCATTTTCAGTCTCCTCTTTCCTATGTAGCACCTCCTCTATTATGTCCAGGTACCGCCTTGCTCTGCTGCCGCCCAAGGCCTGGGCCTTTGTAGAAATCCGGCCCCGACTAGGTGTTATACATTTTATACGGTGAAGCACTGGAGAGAGAAACTATCACTTTAATAGCTCAGACTATGGAGACAATGAATAACGATGACTAGGCGAATGCCGCTGTAAGGCATCAATAATGGATGGCAGAGGTTCCTCACCCCACTTGATGGATGTGCATGCCTTTGTTGGTGGGGCTGGCGGGGGCAGACTGCGTGAGTGCCGCGGCGTCCAGGATGCGCTGTGGCCGGGTGCTCATGGTGGCCTGCGGAGAGAAACAGGAAGAAGAGATTACAGAGGTGACAGCAGCGTGACAGATAATAGCGCCATAACTAACGCCACATCCCGAGAGGACCATCAAACACCACGCAAAGCCTAGCGCCAGCTTCCTGCCACAACCGTGACGTGCGTCCAGTCTCAACGGGGTACTTTATATGCTAAACCGACGCAGCGGGTAATATATACTTACACATCCACTTCAGGCTGAGAGTTAGTTTTTTTTTTAATGGAACACATTATTTTAACTGAATAATAATAATAATGTTTTGTTGCAAAAAAAAAAAAAAAAGACATTTTTGCAAAAAAAAAAAAAAAAAAAAAAAAACAGCCGGCGGCGATCAGACCCCCCCCAGCAGGACATCCCCCTAGTGGAGAAAAAAAGGGGGGGGGGGAAGTCGGATCGCCCTGGCTGCTATCCGATCTGTGCTGCGGGCTGAAGAGCCCCCGCAGCACAGATCAGCAAAACCACCCGAAACACGGAAGTGGTTAATTTTGCTGGAATTCATGGCAACAATGAAATTAAATGACCAGAATTCCTATCTTTTGCTTTGCCTCACTGTGACTCTTGAAAATGAACAGGAAGTGATGTCAGCCTATGCTTGTGTTTGTTGTTATTGCTATCCCTGCACTTGGAGCATGAGGCGGGAATTGTAGCGCAGATGACAAGACGAGTAGTAGCTTTACTTTCAGTTCTCTTTTTTCCCCCTACATATTTTTAACACTCATAATAGTCAATGCTATGGCTGCTCACTTGCAGCTGTGCACCAATCCATACTGGCTTAGGCCATCTCCATGCTGGCTAGTTTTCGCCACAGCTTTCCACCTTACTTCCTGTAATCTACAAAGCTCAGTTCCTCATGTAGATACAGTACTTGTTTTCCACTGTGATGATGGCTAGAGCTGGTCAATGAGATTGAAATAGTTTCAAGTTGATGCAATATTATGCAAATTTAGTATGCAATTGATGCAGCTAAAAAATGGACCAACTGTATTTTACCTCAGCTGGGTTTTGATTTGTTCATGCTCAAGCTGCTTACATTTTCATATAAAATTTGCATTAAACTGCATCAACTCAAAATTAGTTGCATTTCATTGCCCATCCCTTATGTTGGTTAATGTAACCCAGCATGCTATTATTTTGTCTTTCACGTGGTCAAACAATGCACAGCTTCTCAGCTGAACCCAGAGAGGAAAGGAAGCGGGCTGTACTGCAGTGACAAACACATGTATTCCTCCCAGCACTCCTTATACTCACTTATCACCTTTATTACTGCTACAATGTGCTTCGTACAGTTCTTTATTTGTGCCTTCACCCTTCCCAGCCCAGTGTTGGACTATGTCTGACATTGACATTATCCAGTATAGTCCCAATCTCGGCCCACCATAGGAAAACATGGCTGCCACTAGGGGTGCTGTTGCCAGGTAAAATCCAGCACAGCATCAACACCTTTGGATCTAATGCTGGATACACACGGTGCGTTCGCGCACTCGATTTTCCCGTCGATTCCCGTCGATTCGTTTATTTCCAACATGTCCGATTTGGATTTCGATGGATCGTTAGGTCGATTCGCATGCAAAGTATGCCGAATCGACCTAACGATCCATCGAAATCCAAATCGGACATGTTGGAAATAAACGAATAGACGGGAAAATCGAGTGCGCGAACGCACCGTGTGTATCCAGCATAAGTGTGGATCACCGCTGGTCCCACCCTTTGACATGCAATTTAAATATTACATGGGCGTCTATGGCTTTTCTGGTAGGCGCAACGTTGAAGGATCTAGCCCAGCATGGCGTCAGCCTGTGAGAATCAGAGTGTTGGACACTTTGACCCCCTTTGGTACCACGCTGTGCTGTGTTACACTGGTGTGCAGGCAATAAGGCGGAGCTACAGTGAGCCAGCCTCCTCTAGTGCGAGGAGGTAGAGACCCTCCAAAATCCCCACCGATGTACAACTTGCATATTATCACGCCGACGGTGAGTTGGGCGCAGGGTGAGCCAAATGACTGCTCACCCTGCTGCCGCTACGATCCCCGGCGCAGGGGCGTAACTAGAAATCACTGGGCACCCCTCACTCCCCCTCGCTTTCTGCACAGGTAAACGGAGAACCAATGTTAACCAAGTAGCTAGCACACACGTGTATGTGTTTCCCCCATGCAGATAAAAACACACAGCAATGAAGCACTGTAGGCAGTTTCTCTATCAATTCCATTAGCTTCTGCCATAAAACGTGCATGTTTTCCCACATAGACACACGGTGTACAGAAAATGCATACAGAAAACTGACGAGTGTACTCCCAGCCTCAGCTTCTTACTACACTTAGGCTTTGCTCACATCTAAAATCGCAATCGCTGACGCCAACGTTTTGCCATTTTGTGTACGATTATTTTTAGAGCCTCCCAGCACTTACATGGGCGTTGCGATTTTTTGTTAAGAGGTTTTCTAAGCGCATTTTTGCAAAGTGAACTGTTTTTTCACTCCCTGACGCAAGTCAGGAAGTGAACTCTTTGACCTGGAAAATAACAAATACAATGGCCTCAATTCACTAAGCTTATCCCCTGTCTTCAATAACCTTTCTAGAGTTATCACCATGGTGATGAGGCATGTAGTATTCAGGAAACTTTTTACCTCAGGCAAACCTAAAGTTAACTCTTCTGTCTTTAAGTTAACTCTTCAATCCTTAAAATAACTCCAGAATTCTAAAGTTAAAGACAGGCTGTTAATTAACTGTGTGTGAAAATAACTACAGAGGAGGAAACTTAACTACAGAGGAGGTAACTCAAGGAATGAAGAGATAGGATAACTCTCTCACTGTGTGGAGGTAAGTTTTCTCTTGCCTTATCTCCAGCATAATCTTAGTGAATTGAGGCCAATGTATTTATTCATGAAAGCTCTGGGGAATACGCTATACAAAGCACTTTTCCAAGTATTTTGCGATTTCCCTACACCTTCCATTAACCTCCCTGGCGGTAATTTTTTGTTGTTAAATTGGAAAAAATCCTTTTTTTTTTTTTTTTTTTTGTGTTTCATGTAAAGCTACCAGAGTGGTAGCTACATGAAACACCACTAGAGGGCGCATGTGTCCCTCTAGTGCGATTGTCGCCGGCATCAATAGCAAACAGGGGAACGCGTATATAACGCGCTCCCCTGTTTGGCTTCTCCTGTCGCCATGGCGACAATCGGAATGACGTCATGGACGTCAGCCGACGTTCTGACGTCAGACACCTCCGAACCAGCCCATAGCGCTGCCCGGCACTCATTGGTCCGGGCAGCACAGGGCTCTGGCGGAGGGGGCCCTCTTGCGCCGCTGTGTACGGGTGATCGCTGCAGAGCGGCGGCAATCAAGCTGTACGCGCAGCTAGCAAAGTGCTAGCTGCGCGTACAGCATTTTGAATGGAGGAAATCGCCCCACCAGGGGCTGAGATATCTTCCTGCGCAGCATAGCCCGAGCTCAGCTCGGGCTTACCACCAGGAAGGTTAAGACAAATCACCCCAAAAATGGTACAGGCAGCGCTTTGTTGAGCGGATCAGAATCGAACCGCTCAGATGTGAACGCTCTCATAGGGAATCATTGCACAAGCGCTTTTAGGGTGATTTTGAAATTCGCTGGCGCTTAAGAAAAAAGCCAAAAGCGTCCTTAGTGTGAACAAGCCCTTCCTCTGTCCATCTCTGATGAAGCAGAACTGGCTCTGCAGACTCCTCCAGCATCAATACAGTACACAACACTTGGGGAGGGAGAGAGAGGTTGGGGGCAGGGTGATGTACACAAGACCTTGTTAAACACTGAATAGGGACGGTCTACAAATCTTTGTATGATTTCTTATCAGTGGCTGAGAAGATGCAGTCATTAAGACAATTGTGCAGAGAGCAGAAAGCTTTTTCTCTCCGTGCCCTTAGTTGTCTCTCAGGACAGGGAAAATAAACTTCTCCCCCCATGGGACCCCCTGCGGCTGCATCCATTGCAGGGTCTATTGTTACGCCCCTGCTCTGGCGGCATTAAATAGTATACGTCGTCGTCGCAACTCAGAGAGAAGTAATTTGGGGTCCAGCGATCTCAGAACCCCCTTACGCACCCGGAGCATCGCCATGCGCTGAAACAATCTGCTTCGGCTGCATCGCTCCCATGATCACCCACTTTCCCTGGAATGCAGCTGAGCTACAAAAAAAATGGCTTGTAAAGGGTTAATCTGGCGGGTCCTTGCAGGAGCTCCATGCAGAGTTTAGGCGTCAGCCGTGTAGCGTGGGCTGCAGAAGCGCCTGTGGCGCTGAAGGCGAGGAGCAGTGTGGGCAAAGGGAAGCCCAGGATTCCCCTGCAGACTCAGCGCTGTCAGTTACACTGCAGAGTCTTCCTGGAGCGTAACAACAACAAGGCTCCCTGGAGAGATGTAGCGCTGCCTGCAGGACGGGGGAGGCTGCGAGACTGATGGGCGCCAGGGGGAGATGGGAAACCCCGAGCCAATCTGCTGCGGCATCCCCTGTGCTCTCCTATCCACCACCCGCCATTTCCTACATCATCACCCTTCTATCAGAGTAAGCCTGTGAAATATTTGTTGGGTGCTTTATAAGCTTCTTAAAGGGGTTCTGTGACACTTAAGGGGCCCATACACCTAACGATTTTCCCGCCGATATATAGCAGATTCGATCACTGTGATCAAATCTGCTGTGAAATCATTGCGCAAACGCGGACAGAATGATCGATTTCCGTCCGAAATCAATAGTTCCCGTCGATCCGTCCGTGCGGAAGATTTTGCTCGATCACCGGTGGGTTGGGAGTGCGTAGATGGCGGCGTTCGAATGCCCGACGACCGACGCTAGCTGCAATACATTACCTGTTCCGCCGGTGCGACTCCCCCGGCAGATCGGAGGAGGACGGCGTGGGACATTACTGCTACAGGGGGCTGATAGAAGCCCCAGGTAAGTGTCTGTTTTTATTTTCAACCCACTGCCACAGAACCCTTTTAAAGGACAACTGGAGTGAGAGGTATATGGAGGCTGCTATATTTATTTCCTTGTAAGCGATACTAGTTGCCTGGCAGCTCTGCTGATCCTCTGCCTCGTATACTTTGAGCCATAGACCATGAACAAGCATGCAGCAGATCAGGTGTTTCTGACAATGGCCTCAATTCACTAAGATCATGCTGGAGATAATAAGGCAAGAGAAAACTTACCTCCACACAGTAAGAGAGTTATCTTATCTCTTCATTCCTTAATTTACCTCCTCTGTAGTTGTTACCACCTCTGTAGTTAAGTTACCTCCTCTGTAGTTAAGTTACCTCCTCTGTAGTTAAGTTACCTCCTCTGTAGTTATTTTCACACAGTGTTAATTAACAGACTGTCTTTAACTTTAGCATTCTGGAGTTATTTTAAGGATTGAAGAGTTAACTTAAAGACAGAAGAGTTAACTTTAGGTTTGCCTGAGGTAAAAGGTTTCCTGAATACTACATGCCTTATCACCATGGTGACAACTATAGAAATGTTATTAAAGACAGGAGATAAGCTTAGTAAATTGAGGCCATTGTCAGATCTGACAGGATTAGCTGCATGCTTGTTTCTGGTGTTATTTAGACACTAAAGGTAGCCATACACTGGTCGATTTGCCATTAGATCGACCAGCTGACAGATCCCTATCTGATGGAATCTGATCAGAGAGGGATCGTATGGCTGCCTTTACTGCAAACAGATTGTGAATCGATTTTAGCCTGAAACCGATCACAATCTGTGGAGCCGCCGCTGCTGCCTGTCCGCCCCCCCCCCACATTACCTGACGCTGGCTTCCGGGCATCTTCTCCACGCTGCACCAGCTCCATCCCGGCGCTTCCTGTGTCACTCCGTGACCTGGAAGTTCAAATAGAGCGCCCTCTATTTGAACTTCCTGGTCACTGCAGTGACAGGAAGCGACGGGATGGAGCTGGTGCAGCGTGGAGAAGATGCCCGGAAGCCAGCGTCAGGTAATGTATACCTGATCGGATCGGCCGCCGCTAGCGACGCGCTCCCTACCCGCGGGCGATCGAGGGTAATTTCCTGCACGGCGTGATCGACGGACCGATCCGATTTCGGGAGGAAATCGGATCGGCGGGTGCGTTTAGCGCGAACGATTGGCAGCAGATTCGATCCCAGGATCGAATCTGCTGTCAAAACGGCCGCGAATCGGGCCAGTGTATGGCCACCTTAATGCAACCAAAGAGATCAGCAGGGCTGCCGGGCAGCTAGTTTTGTTTCAGAGGTAATAAATATGGCAGCCTCCATTTTCTTCTCACTACAGTTGCCTTTTAATCACATTTAAAGGGGACTGACTATATATAAAGAAGAGTTTTTTTTCCCACTCTCTGCTTTTGAAATCCTGACTGGTACTTTTAGCTGGCCATACATCGGATGATATTTGGGCAGATTGACCAAGACACAGATCTCTCTCTGATCAGCGAGAGCGCCGCTGGCTTCCCATACACCGCAGACCGATTTCCTGGTCCATTTCAGCATAAAATCTCTCAGGAATCCGCCTTGTGACACCGCATTTGCTGCCCATACCCGGAGATGTCCCCCCTCAATTTCTTTTACTCAAGCATTTATATAGCACCGACATATTACGCAGTGCTGTACAGAGTATATGGTCTTGTCACTCACTTTCCCTCAGAGGGGCTCACAATCTAATTGCTACCACAGTCATATGTCTATGTATGTATGTATCGTGTAGTGTGTGTATCGTAGTCTAGGGCATTTTAGGGGGAAGCCAATTAACTTATTTTTTGGGGTAATGTGGGAGGAAACCGGAGTGTCCGGAGGAAACCCAGGCAGACACGGGGAGAACATACAAACTCCTTGCAGATGCTGACCTGGCAAGGCGAGAGCAGTGCGGTATACTTTACCTGTCCGCGTCCACCACTGGCCCCGCCTTCATACACGCGTCCCATGCGGTTGCCGGCGTATACGTGGGGCGCATGTGTGAGGACAGAGCCAGCGGCTAGGGACAAGCAAACTATACTGCACCAGGGGGAACTTTTACATTGGTTGGTTACGAGGGCTCTGTTGCGTTCGTCCCCATATCACTCGCAATAACCGCTGTGCACCCAATCGAGCATGTCGGTCCTGCATCTTGCAGCACGTCTGATCGATACATAGGACCAATTTCGTCCCGCAATTTGTAGCATCATCAATCGGGCATGCTCTTGGTGGCACCGATTTTCATCTGATTTGATAATTATCGAATCGAGTAGTCGATTGATGTATGGCCGCTTCATAGATTTTCTCATTTGACTCCGTGTAGATTTGATTCATCGGCTGGGAAATGTCAGATCGATCGATTTTTGATCGATTTTGACTCAAAATCGACTAAAAATATTAATCGGACAGGATGGAAAAGCTAAACCAATTGGGGGCGGGGCCAGGGCATTGGTAGATCGATGGCCTATAGCTTTGTGCTGCATTAAACAGTGCAAATCTGCAGTTCCCTGCTGGAATCTATTGGAAATTGATGTGCAGTGTGTGGTAGGAATCAATTCATTTTGAATTAAACTGGATTGAATCTTTTCAGAAAAAAATGGATTGTTTTGAAACATTGGGTGGAAATCTATAAAAAGGGCCCATACATCAGAAGATGTATCTGATAGAAAAAATATCTGTTGACCATACACCGCAGGCCGATTCCCAATCAACTTCAGAATTAAATCTCTTGGGAATTGGCCTTGTGATGTCACACCCCCCAATGTAAAATGTGCCCCCCCTCCTCTTGTGACATCACACACCTTCTGACGCTCGTCCCACTATCGCATGCCATTACCACCATACATCTGATCGAGCAGATCGGCCCTACATCTTGCAGCATGTCCGATCGATACATGCAATCAATTTTGGCCTGAAATTGGATGCATCGTCAGTGTGCGATAATTCTGCATCAGCTGAGCACAGTGGATGGTGACTGAGGCTAACGGAATCCTTGCAAGCCTATGAGAAGGAAGGACGTTGTGCGCTCTCACTAGGCAGCTCGCTGCGTACGTTTTGCCAAACACTCACCTGCCGCCACCCATTCCGGGCCTCCACTGCCGCGGTTCATTCAGGTCCCTGCACGCTAGAAAAGCAGGTATGTCGATCCCAGAGCATCAGGCTAAAATTGGTATGCAATACACCAATGGGAACCATCCCTCCCCAGAGAGGCTTCTGATTGGTTCACCGAGTATTGGACCAATGAAAATCCTCGCTGGTGCTCAGGGAGCATTCCCATTGGTCTATTGGTATACCAGTGTTTCGCATGTGCAGGGACCCGAATAGACGGTGGAGGCCCACAGCGACAGCTACTGAGCGGGTGGCGAGGCGAATAAGGAACAGAAAACAGAAAGAAAAACTGGACTTAGGAGTACTCATTGACAACAAGTTAAATAATCGTACTCAATGCCAAGCAGCTGCAGCTAAAGCTAACAAAATTCTGGGATGCATTAAAAGGGAAATAAAAACTCGAGATACTAGCATAATATTGCCCCTGTTTAACTCTCTAGTAAGGCCACATCTGGAATATGGAATTCAGTTCTGGGCACCACATTACAGGAAAGATATTGCAGTTTTAGAGCAGCTGCAGAGACGAGCAACAAAATTGATGCGTGGGATGGAAGGTCTCACTTATCGAGAAAGGTTAGATAAACTGGGTTTATTTAGTCTAGAGAAAAGACGCCTTAGAGGGGATCTAATTAACATGTATAAATACATCAGAGGGCAATATAATACCTTGGCGGATGAGCTTTTTGTCCCTAGGCCTTCTCAAAGGACTAGAGGACATGATCTGCGCATGGAGGAAAAACGTTTTAACCATTTATTTAGGAAAGGGTTCTTTACAGTAAGAGTGATTAAGATGTGGAATGCATTGCCACAGGAAGTCGTTATGGCAAACTCTATACCTGCATTTAAAGGGGGCTTAGATGCTTTCCTTGCGTTGAAAGACATCCATGGCTACAATTACTAGGTAATGCCTAATGATGTTGATCCAGGGATTTTATCTGATTGCCATCTGGAGTCGGGAAGGAATTTTTCCCTTTAGGGGCTAATTGGACCATGCCTTGTAAGGGTTTTTTCGCCTTCCTCTGGATCAACAGGGATATGTGAGGGAGCAGGCTGGTGTTGTACTTTATACTGGTTGAACTCGATGGACGTATGTCTTTTTTCAACCAAAATAACTATGTAACTATGTAACTATGAGGTCAAATGTAACAAACCAATCTGTTTAAACATAAAATGTATCAGTTTTTACGGAATCAGAACCCTGTCTAATGCTGGGTACACGTTGCGATTTCCCGCTCGATCGATTATTTCCGAAATGTTCGATCGATACATCCATCGATTTTGCATGTTAAGTAAGCAAAATCGACGGCTGTATCAATCGAAACCTGATCGAATATGTCGTAAATAATCGATCGATCCCGTGGATCGAGCGGGAAATCGCAACGTGTGTACCCAGCATGGTGGTTAAGCGGATGTCATTATGGGCATATTATGAAATGTTCGGGAACGTGCGCTTGGCATACGCGACCTACCTTGAAGGCGATGCTGTTCAGGACTTTCATGGCGAGGTCGGACACTTCGGGATAGGGGTCCGCCGCCAGGTGAAGCAGCACCCGCCAGATCTGGGTGTACACGCTGTTGAAGGACACACCTGCGGGGACAGCTATATAAAGTCAGGAGGGACGCTTATAACTCTGTGCCAGAGATCAGCTCATTCACAGCAAACCTGAGATCATTAACTGAGCTCCGACCTCGGAGACAAAACACAGGTTCATCAATGGGGAACTCCAGTGTAAATAATGTAATAAAAAAGTGCTTCATTTTTACAATAATTATGTATAAATGATTTAGTCAGAGTTTGCCAATCGTAAAATCTTTCCTCTCCCTGATTTACATTCCGACATTTATCACATGGTGACATTTTTACTGCTGGCAGGTGATGTCAGTGGAAGTAGCTGCTGCTTGCTTTTTTGGCAGTTGGAAACGGCTGTAAGCAGCTTTTATTTCCCACAATGCAATGAGATTTACAGACAGAAAACTGTCAGGACCATGGTCCTGACATCACAATGTGGGTGGGGTTTCACCACAATATCAGCCATACAGAGCCCCCTGATGATCTGTTTGTGAAAAGTAAAGACTTCTCATGGGAAAGGGGGTATCAGCTACTGATTGGGATGAAGTTCAGTTCTTGGTAACGGTTTCTCTTTAACCACTTAAAGACAACTGGACTAATATATTTGTCCAGTGTTGTTGTGGAGACTGCACCACCAGTTTGTTACTAAATGAGGCACATTTGGTGGGTCTTAAAGCTTGGAAAAATAGGCATGGATAAACTCAATCAAACATAAGTAGTCATTTTCAGAATTATGATCAAACTTGGGAAAGTTTTAGCAACACTACAACAGACATATGTTGTAACATTTTAACCGTGATAGGTAGTAGAATCGAGTTTAAAGAGTTTTAGTGTTGAGGCCCATGTCTCCTGTATTCTTTTTAGTTACAAACAGAATCAAAAAAATTACATTTCGCATATTTTGTACCGAAATAAAATACTTTGAAATGAAAACAAAGTGACAGAATATAGAAGAAAAAACATATATGGTTACCCTAGGAACTTGGCTTTTTAAATATGTATGCCATGAGGGTATATTACTATTTTTGAAAATAGGGTCTTGTAATCATTGATAGTGTACAATGAGAAAGCAAAAAACAAAACCTTTATTTCCAAATACAATAGTGTCACCATACTTTGTGCTAGGAACATAATCTAAATGTTGCAAGAACCAGGATGGGTGAGCAAATAAAATCAGCGGGTTTAACTTGTAGTCAGCACTGTTTAATGTACAGCTATAATGGATGTAATTGGAGAAATAGTTTGTTTTTTCTATTTTTTCCCTTATTTTCCCTTTAAAATGCATAGAAAATAAGGTGATTACTAAACAAAATTAACACACACTAAAAGCCTCATTTGTCCTGAAAAAAAACCAATATATAGATCATTTAGGTGTGATAAGTAGTAATAAAGTTATTGGCGAATGAATGAGAGCAGCACCTATACGTAAAAATTGCCCTCAGGCTGAAGTGGTTAAGCCATGAAAAAGGAACACAGGACAAATTCTAATGAAGACTGGTACTATACAAACATCTCCTCATGTCACTTCAATAACAAACAGCAAGAGAGTTCACTTGGTCCTTCGAAGCAGTGATCAGATTCGCTTAAGCTCCACCCACTACTGATCTCACCTCAGAACTTCCTCTCTGCTCCATAAGCAACAGCATAATAACATTTATTTGTTACGGCTGATGCAAATCCTGCAATAAAGAATAATAATTTGGACATTTGAATAGCGCTTTTCTCCTGTTGGACTCAAAGCGCTCAAGAGCTGCAGCCACTGGGACGCGCTCAAGAGGCCACCCTGCAGTGTTAGGGAGTCTTGCCCAAGGACTTCTTACTGAATGGGTGCTGACCCTAGCCAGGATTCCGATAAGACAGGCTAATCTCTCTAAATACATACAGGATGCATTTCTCTAGGTTTTCCTTCTGTGCTGTGCAAGAGTTCAGGCCCACTTTAAATGCATACTGGCTTAGATCTTCAATATTAGGTAAGCTGTTCTTACCTTGATTTTAGCATCAGAATAATTTATTTCGCCAAGTACAAAAGAGGAGACGTAACTGGAATTGGTTTTGGCTCATATAGGTTCTGTAAAGGGGGGGGGGCTCCTTCTCTTGTTTTTGTGTGTTCCATTGTCTATTAAAGTGACTTGATCCACTTCCTGCATTGCCAGATCAATCATTAGGATCGAGTTGACCAGATATTGATGCAGAAAATCGAGTAACGTATGGGCACCCGTACTATCTTGGCCACAAGCTGAGGTTTTGCAGAACCCAGTGTATAGAGGAGGGCTGCTGGCTTATAAACAATTCAACAGCCCAGCATCTGAGAAAAACGTCAGGCAGCGGGAGCGCGCGCGCCTCACTCAGCGGCAGCAGCACAGTCTATCTGGACAGATATATCCGTCCAGATAGACTTAAAGTGAACCTCCGGACTAAAAATCGACTCAGCAGCACTGAAAAGGCCTGGTGTTTCTTTAACAGTTTCACAGCATCAGAACTTTGTTTCTCTTATCCAAGCCTCATTTTTAGCTGCACAGAAGAAAACTGCCCGGGCTTTTTTCCACTGATGCTGTGCAAAGCATGATGGGATTTCTGATGTTGCTCTCGTTCTGCTGTTTTGGTGTAATTTTTTTTTTTTTTTTAACATTTTGAATTTGACATTTGAAGCCTAGCGTGTGCAGCTGGGAGGGGTAATCAGGACACAGGAGAGTTGGAACTGTGTCTCCTGCTCCTTGTCACCTCCTTTCAACCAAACAGATGGCTTCCCCCATGAATCACAAACATTTGCCTGTTCTTTTAAAACAGGGTGGGTAAAAAAATAGATTACCTATCTATTCTAATTAACATAACTAATGTAACTTAATGACAGTATGTTTGTTTAGGCTGAAGTTCCCCTTTAAGTGGTTAAAGGACACCCAAGGTGGAAATAAACTGATGAGATAAACCATTTTATCTATCCTCCTCCTTATAAAAAGTAATTTTTTTAGATATCCCACAGATGTATTTTATATTTAAAACTACTTTTTGAAGTTTTTACTGTTTCATTGTCTCTACTCTATAACACATTCATTGAAGTGTGCCAGGGATACAATCTATGAACTATTGACCCTTTATCTCTTTCCTGCTTTCAGAAGCCATTTACTGTCAGGAAAGTGTTTTATGGCTGTTATTCCTTATCAGAGAGGATTACCTTTATAGTTCAACCCAGTTCCAAACAGGACAGAAACTGTCACTTGCATACCTGATGTTTAACCCCTTTAGGCAGAGAAAAAAAAAAAAAAGGAACACAGCCTAGTTATTTGTGTGCTAGGCACTGTACATACACATGTCTATCTCAGTATTCCTTTAAACATTTCAGTGGGCTGCGGTTTAAAAGAAAAAAAAATTAAAAACAGCTCTCTTGATGTGAATTACAGATCTTTTTCCCGGAACGGCTGGTGGGACACGCTCGCCCTCTCCGCTGTCATTGAGGGGCAGAAATTAATTGAGTTCGGTGATTGCAGAGATGGAGTTCCACCCCAGGGACGGCGGGGAGGACTGGCGACGGCTCGTTTCCCGACGCCCGCTCTCGCCTGTCCGCTCATCTCGGCGGGTTTGTTAAGTCTTCGCTGTGATGAGCCCGCCGCTCTCTCAATCTGCGCGGTTTGTAAGAGAAGCAGCTGCTAATGATCGCCAGGAGGCCTGGAGGACTGACGCCAACAAAGCTAGATCAAAAGCAAGAGTGTGCGCGTTCGGGGAGGCAGGGGGTAGACGACAGGGAGTACCGGGGGGATGGGGGGGGGGACCAGGAGCGGTGAAATATCACATCATAAAGAAAGGGGAGGGATAACAAATGAAATAGAGGAAAGACAAGATGAAACGATGAATATGACAAGCAGAGAGGGATGAAAGCATGGAGGGGGGAGGCGAAGAGTGGTGAGCGTGTTGGGCCTCGTGTGTCAAGAAGAAGAGAAACGCGAGGGGAATCCCACTTCGGCGTGCACAGCCGAGCGACAGCCAAGTCCTACGCATTAAAAAAATAAAAATGTATTCATAGATTGAGTCCCCATTTACACTTGAGCACGTTTTTATATTGCGTTTCCCTTTCTGTACGGCGGGTAACGCAACAGCAAAGACAGTGTATGGGGCCCAGTACGGTAACCGCATCATGTTGCGCTGGAAGCTTTCGATTTGCTGCCGACCTGCCACAAAGTCGACATCGCATTACCATGCAGCTTCCTGGGGGAAGAATGAGAGGAAGTCACTGGCTGGTGCAAAACCTGTAATTTGTTAGAGTGGCAGCGCGGTGCGCATGCAGGGAATGATGCAAACATGGTTGGGAAACCTGGAATCCCAGTGACATACTTCCTGTCCAGCAGGAAATACGTCAGTGGCAGGGCCGGATTTACCATAAGGCAGTGTAGGCACGTGCCTAGAGGCGCCTGATGATGTAAAGGCGCTCACTCCCGCTCCCCGGGGGTGTCCCTCTCCCCTTCCTTATGCAGGGTCCTGAGCTGAGCGTGAATGAGAGGGTACTCACCCAGCTCGTGGCCTTTCACTGACAAGATCTCCTTTCAGTCGGAGGCACCACTAGCTACTTAATACTGAGTGGCTACCTAATGCTAAGGTACACCTGTGACAGGCAAGGGAAGTAAGGGAGGAGTGACAGCTGAGTGAGCCAGCACACTTGCAGTGCAGTTTGGGGATGTGTAGGTTCATTGAGGGCGAAGTCTAGGGTGCCAGGACATCTTTTCCTATAGGCTCCTGTGATGTAAATCCGGGCCTGGTCACTGGGCAGGTGTAGGAGTTGGCAGCACTATGCATATGACCCTGTCGGCCCACTCAACCGCAGGGCCACATGAAACTCGTTTTTGGCGTTGCGGGATGTGGCACAACGCTATCCTCAAATGTAAAACCGGCCTGATATGGAAGCGAGATACTGCATCCCATCTGAGTCACGTAAAGCTGTACACTAAAGCTGCATCTACGCTGGATCAATATCAGGGAAATGGGGTGCAATGATGGCCGACGCCCACTATCGAACCGGCATCAGGTACATCAGGTATATTGGTTCTGCAGAGCCACACCGGGCGCCGCTTGTATCCAATAACATTCTCCCAAACTCATCAATGATCACGGTCATTGAGATGTTCAGGGGGTGTAAATGCAAAGAATAAAAAAACTGTGCAAAAATAGAGCCCAAACATATATATGTAAACCTCCTTTATAAAAAAAAAAAAAAAGGTCCTTATATGTCCCCTATTTTATTTTCACCTTGTCTGGGTGCCTATGCCTAACTGCAGGAACTGTGCATTGCCAGAAGGATTGCAGGAAAGTTTAATTTTTAGCTACAGTGTCACGCTTATCTCAGCATGCAAATAACAAAAAGCTTCCTATTTGGATAAAATAAGGACACTATGACCAGAAGGTAATTGAATCCCCGCTAAGTGTTTGAAGATCTTAAACAGCAATGTAAGCTTGTTGCCTAGGTGATGTTTTGGCATCACAGAGAAACAGTAAAGATGGAAACCAGCAGTTCACCCGCGAGAAGATGATGAATTGCACCTGGAGAACGAACCCTAATTTGACTTTTATAAATAGCATCATACTCTAGCCTCCACTGACCTCAGTGAACAGATAATTCAAATTTATTTTAAACTCATTTGAAATGATAATAAATAGACGAATATGAAAAAAATATAAACTTTGATAGACAGGAACACATTGTGTTACCTACACAGAAAATGATTTTGTGCCTTAATTTAGAATTTTATATACAGCCCTCTGAAGGTGCCCATTAACAGTACAATTTTTAGCGAACGATCATATTTTCGATAACATCATTTATACTGAAGGAAAAGATTTAATTGAGCCACAGCACTAAAAAAAAAAACAAAAAAAAAAAACACAACTTATTTGCTTCTTACCTATCAGAGAGTTGAGTGAGGAGTACGAGCTGACCCGCCTCATCTTGTCGATGGTCTCAAAGGACAGGATGTATTCCTCATTGTCCGGGCTGCCCAGGGTGCTGCTGGCGCTGCTGCTGGTGCTCAGGTTCCCCGGTGAGAAGGCTATAACGCCACCTCCTGGTTGGAAAAAGCAGTACACGCAGAGTTACTGCACTGGACACGAGCAATTGCCACTAATGGTGAATACACACGGTTCGTTCCCGCATCGAATGCGCCGCTCGATTATTCCCAAACATTTCCGAGCGCATTTCGATGATTTTTAGGTCGATTGCCATGTAAAGTATGGCAAATCGACCTAACGATCCATTAAAACGTGAATCGGACATGTCGGAAATAAACGAATCGACGGGAATCGAGCCGCGCATCGGCGATAATCGAGTGCGGGAATGAACTGTGTGTATTCAGCATAAGTCACAAGATGAGCTTCTTGGTTTCAGGTTCCTTTTATTTATCAATCTAAAAGGTGCCTATTAAAGCAGGAGGGACAGCCATACTATCCAAGCGGGAAAAAAATATATATGAATAGATAAATACTTTTTCTACTTACATAACATATGTATTGTACTGTCAATGTTTTGATTTCAGTGAATTTTATATAGGTAGTAAATAAAGAGAGCATTTTCCATCTTTACTACCTCTGACTGAAGCCAATCATTCCTGATATAATTTCCTCCCTAACTTTTTTTCCTCCTAGAAACTATCACACATCATATCTAGCTTGCTTTGTAAACACAAGTGAGCACAAAATACTGTAGATCGTATTTCAGCAGCTTCTTCAGAGGGGTGAAGTGTATTTCCCTTCTCAGCCTCGTGTCACAATAAACTGCCCTCAGCCAATCAGTGAGCAGCAGCAATGTGGGAGGGGAGATAACAATATTCCCTCTCCCAGGCTATGTACCAAATAGAGCCAGGCTGACTGAGCTCAGATTTATTACAGCAGAAACAGTTAAGATTATTTTGGAATGCATGCAATGCAGAGTCAGGCTGTAGACTGCATAATAAACACAGAGCAGTGGGTAAATAGAATTTGCTTTTATGGCAGACAATCCTGCTTAATGGTACAATATTTTCCTCAGATGCAATCATTCGATCAGATTTGCGGGATCGTAAGTAATTAGAAGGTAATTATCAATTGTTCCTACAAATGGGTCGATTAGGGCTTACCTGTGATCAGTGATCAGTCACTCTTTATATGGACCCTGAAGTGAGAGGGATATGGAAGCTGCCATATTTATTTCCTAATAAACAATACCAGTTACCTGGCATCCTGCTGATCTCTTTGGCTACAGTAGTGTCTAAATCACAGACCTGACACAAGCATGTGGATAATCTAGCCAGACACATCTGATCTGCATGCTTGTTCAGGGTCTATGACTAGAAGTGTTAGAAACAAGAGGATCAGCAAGACAGCCAGGCAAAGTGCATTAAAAGAAAATAAATATGTCAGCCTCCAGGTACCTCTCACTTCAGGTGTGCTTTGTATTGCTTAGTGGCTGGTTAGGCTGATGTCTTGTCAATTTGATGCTAACATTTCAATTCTTGGCAACCATGGCAACAATACTCTCTTCTCTTTGGAGTACAGACTGGCCACAAACTCCCACTGCTAAATGATTATTGCCAGTAGTTGTCTGCTTATTTCCATGGTTATAGAAGGCCCTGTTTCCACTATCGCGAATCCGCATGCGTCTTGCGTATGCGGATTCGCATAGACAATATAAGTAAATGGGCCTGTTTCCACTTGTGCGTCTGCGGGATCGTTTTATTGTGCGGAGAAAATCTGCACGGAACACCCTGCAGAATTTGCGTGCTTGTGGAATGCAGGCGAATCGCACACAATGCATTTAACAGGAAAATCGCATGCGTCTTCCCCATGCGTTTTTTGCCGGGAATTCGCATACAAATTCGCATAGGTACCAATGTAAATTCACACAGGCAGTGACATGGTTAAAATCGCATAAACCCTCACCTATGCGAATTCGCGGCAAAAACCGCATGGGGAATCGCATCCGCATGCGATTTAATCAGCGGTGGAATCCAGGCGATTCCGCACCGTAATAGTGGAAACGAGCCCTAAAGCTCACCACAGGCTTTTTAAGATGATAAACCGTGGATCATAAGCTATTCGCAAACTTGTATTTTTCCATCAGTTTTATCATCCAATCGGCGTTGGCATTGAAAGTCGGCAGTGGAGCATGGGGTTCAGCGAGTTTGAAGCCCGGTGCTCGCAGCATTTGCAGTGTCAAGCATTGTAGCTATTAAGAGCTCTCGGTGACAGAAACACTGTTCCATAGCGTCGGGACAAAGGCATGAAACAGCAGTTTATAAAGCTGGTCCTTGTCACGCATGTCTTCCCGACCCTGGTTGTCATGACACGCTTTTTGTTCCTCTTCGACCTACATCTCTCTCCTCGCTCAGCACAATATTCTCTCTAGAACACAGGAGGAGTCATAAGCTGAGCTTTCTCTGCTGCCAACATCGCAACACAACTGATGTATTCAGTGAAAAATAAAACCTGTATAAACTGGGGGCTCAATCGTTGAAGCTCGATAGAGCGAATGCTTTTGTGCAGCTGAATATTTCATCGTGGGTGGGCTGCGCCAGCAAGCGTTCCACAGCGATAAATACAGATCCACTGCCTGGCCTAGTGACACACTGAATATGCTGCAAGGACATTCACTAAAGACACCCATACATCTAGAGACTTGAGTGCCAATTGCATGCCCAATCGATGGTGCAACAGATTTCGGGCCAAACATGTTGATCGAACATGCTGCAAGATGTCAGGCTGTCATGGCCGATCGGGTGGTATGGCAAGTGGTATCGGGGCAATAGACGAAACCCCTGACACTGCCCCCCCTAATGTTCAATGCGCCCCCCCACCGCATGCACAGTGCACCACTAACCACAAGGGGCAGGTCTATGGACAGAGCCAGTGGCGTACGCAGATAGGTAATGTATAATGCTGGGCACCAGGGGAAGGAACACACTGACGGGGTCACAAGGCCGATTCTGGATGGATTTCAGCGTGACAAGAATCGGGAATCGGCCTGTATGGCTGACAACAGGTCTCATTCCAATCAAATTCCATCAGAGAGAGATTTGTCTCTAGGTCGATCTGCCCATACATCATCTGATGTATTAGCACCTTAATTCATTCTTCATTCAATATTTATATTTTGGGGGGTAACCTCTTGGGGTCTCTGGTGGTAAGATCTTTGCTCACTTGAGTTTTTCTTTTCTCCTTCCGGTTTATCAGCCTAAAGGAGGAGTGACCTTGGTTGTGGCACTGGCTGGGGGGTGGAGTTTAAGGTAGGGATGGCCAATGGAGTTACTTCTAAGTTTAGGCAGAATAATGCAAGTTTATACAGCTTGAAAATGGACCAATAGAATCCAAGATGGAAGTCGGCCAATTTTCAAGCTGCATAATTTTGCATAAGCCTGTACCAACATTGACCGCCCCCTGCTCTAAATCTGGACGTGTTTCAGATCTCCTGGCTCTGCCCACCTGTTGCACTCATTACCAGTGGCTTCTCCTGCCGGATTCTTCTATTTCTTGGGGCCCCGGTGAGGTCCTTGCACACCTGCTGCATTGAATAACGAAGCTTCACCCCCCCCCCCCCCCCCCCGCTGGATTCCTCTATGTCTTTGGAACATTGATGGTGTGATGGAACCTCCCAACGCTGCACTTCAGTCTTGGCTCCCTCAGCTGTATTTTCTAAATTTTAAAATAACTTGAATGCTCGAAAGGGAGTGGAAGTGCTCCAGGATGGGTGGAAGCATGACAAATCCCAAGGAACAAGGACAAGGCTAGGACCTTTGGTGGCTAATCCTACCAGGAAAGGCTGCAAGATGTATAACCCAGCGATAAACAAGCTCCAAGAGTAATTTCTATGTACGTTTTGGATTGAGCTCCCCTTTAAGGAGGTATGAAAATAATTTCAGAGTCTCTCTTACCCTCTTCAGTCAGGCTAAGGTTCTGCAGAGACTTGTTCAGGTTTCGTGGGGTGGTGACTGCTCGGATATTCCCATAAGAGCTCACAGATCGCAGGCGAGGGGTGCTGGGAGCTTCTCGTACTGGAGTCAGGTTGCCGGCCTCTGGAATGTCAGGAAAAGGTTAACAATGTGCAACACCAGCAGGAGATACCTGGCAAAGTGATGAGTCTTCAGTAGATGTACCTACCTGTGGAGGCCGGAGAGGGCAGGTGATAGTTCTTCTCTTCCTCCATAAACTGCAGAGCCACCGTGCAAAAATTACTCTCGTACTGGACAACCAGGTGACTGAGAGCCACCACCAATTCCTAAAGGGACATAGAATAAGAAACACATATCAAATACAGCATCTCATTTACATAGAAGTGAATTAAGGACTGTCTGTTCCATTACCATTTTTCATTCGTTCTATCTCTCTCCATCCACCCATTTTTCAGTCTTTGCCACCATCCATCCATCAACCAACCAACCGATTTCTCTTCTCTCACCCTATCCCTCAGTCTCTGATCTCCAGCCACGCCCATCCATCTGTCTATGTTCTCCATCCCCACCTCCTCCTATCTTCTCCACCCTTTACTCCTCCTCTCTTCTCCGTCCCTCACTACTCCCTCCGTCCAACGTGTAAAGAAGAAAGAGAGAAGGGCCTTGCACATCCCTGTACCTGACGAAGCGCCACAGAATGTGACGGCGCGAAACGGCTGTCGACCTCCCCATTCGCCTGTACCTCTCTCTGCCAGTTTGTGGTATTGTAATGTATGCCTTTTAACTTTTTCCAATAAATGCCAAGTTTTATACAGGGATGTGCAAGGCCCTTCTCTCTTTCTTCTTTACACGTTGGACTGTGTTTACATTCGGCTGGTTGCACTCCCTTAGTGATTGAGTCGGCCTCCTGTGCATGGTCACTTTTTCGTTGTTTGATATTGTTTTTCCTCTCTTCTCCGTCCCTCACTCCTCCTCTTGTCTTCTCCGTCCCTCACTCCTCTCCTCTTGTCTTGTCTTTTCCGTCCCTCACTCCTCTCCTCTTCTCTTCTCCGTCCCTCACTCCTCTCCTCTTCTCTTCTCCGTCCCTCACTCCACTCCTCTTCTCTTCTCCGTCCCTCACTCCACTCCTCTTCTCTTCTCCGTCCCTCACTCCACTCCTCTTCTCTTCTCCGTCCCTCACTCCTCCTCTGCTCCGTCCCTCACTCCTCCTCTGCTCCGTCCCTCACTCCTCCTCTGCTCCGTCCCTCACTCCTCCTCTGCTCCGTCCCTCACTCCTCCTCTGCTCCGTCCCTCACTCCTCCTCTGCTCCGTCCCTCACTCCTCCTCTGCTCCGTCCCTCACTCCTCCTCTGCTCCGTCCCTCACTCCTCCTCTGCTCCGTCCCTCACTCCTCCTCTGCTCCGTCCCTCACTCCTCCTCTGCTCCGTCCCTCACTCCTCCTCTGCTCCGTCCCTCACTCCTCCTCTGCTCCGTCCCTCACTCCTCCTCTGCTCCGTCCCTCACTCCTCCTCTGCTCCGTCCCTCACTCCTCCTCTGCTCCGTCCCTCACTCCTCCTCTGCTCCGTCCCTCACTCCTCCTCTGCTCCGTCCCTCACTCCTCCTCTGCTCCGTCCCTCACTCCTCCTCTGCTCCGTCCCTCACTCCTCCTCTGCTCCGTCCCTCACTCCTCCTCTTCTCCGTCCCTCACTCCTCCACTTCTCCGTCCCTCACTCCTCCTCTTCTCTGTCCCTCACTCCTCCTCTCTCCCCCGTCCCTCACTCCTCCTCTCTTCCCCACCCCTACCCATTCCTATCTTCTCCATCCCTACTAAGTCCTCTCTTTTCCATCATTAACTCCACTTCTCTTCTCCATCCCTCACTCCTCTGTCCCTACCTCTTCCTCTCTTCTCCATCCCTACCTTGTCCTCTCTTCTCCACCCCTACTTTCTCCTTTCTTCTCTATCCACGCCATGTCCTCTTTTTTCCATCACAACCACCTCCTCTCTTCTCCATCTCTACCTCCTCCCCATCACTAACTCCTCTTTTCTTCTCTATCCCTACCCTCCTCCCCATCACTAACTCCTCCTTTCTTCTCTATCCCTACCGCTTCCTCTCTTCTCCATCCCTCACTCCTCCTATCCTCTCCAGCACTTCCTCCTCTCTTCTCCATCTTGTCTGTTCTCGGCACAATCAAACCCTTCATTTGTCTCTCATTACTTCCTCCCTCATCCTCTCTCCGCCATCCATACTTCTCAATTCGCCATCCCTCTCTTTCTGACATCCCCCCCCCCCTTCTTTAGTCCCACTTTTCTCCTGTTCTCTCTTCACTATCTCTTTATATCCTTCTACTCCTTGTCTTAATCTCTCCAATTAGTTTGACCAGCATTCTGCCTGCTTCTGAATAGCCCAGCAACTCTTATAAAGAAATCAGTAAGAACTACATATACTTAAAGCAGAACGGTGATGAAAGTAACACAATGAATAAAATTACTTATTTTATTACAATATTATTTTATAGATTACAGTATTTAGTCAATGTTTGCCCATTGTAAAATCTTTCCTCTCCCTGATTTACATTCTGACATCACTGGTGGTGACATCTTTACTACTGGCAGGTGATGTCTGAGAGTTCTATGCATAGAGGGAGATAATGTTTGGCAGTGATTTCCCAAAATGCAAATAGGTTTACAGACATGAAACTGCCAGGACCATGGTCATGACATCACACTGTGGGAGGGGTATCGGAAATGGATTGGAAAGTTTAATCCTAGGATTACCATGTAGAGAGGGAAGCCTCAGGATCCTAATGAGGCTTCCCTCGGTTCTGACATCAGGGAGCTCCTCTTCCTGGCTGATGTGCGCACAATGGCCCCGCAAGCCCGCGCATGTGCAGTAGCTACTGCGCATGCACTGGCGGGTTTAGTCGTCTATTGCATGCACATCAACTATTAATATCCTAATTCCCTATAAACTAAACAAGCCTCGCCCACAGCTCCTCCAGCGCCTAGGCACTCCGAGTCCCATGTAGCAAGTGCTCAGTCTGGGGAGGAGGAGGCTTTTCCTGAAGGAGGCATTACCAGCCAGAGATTTCAGAGGCAGGGGGGTGGAGAGGGGAGGAGAGAGGAGGAGAGGGGAGTGACGTTTTCACAGATTGAGGGCTGGAGGTACAGATCATCTTGCCTGTGCGTAATGTGACAAACAGAACATGGCCGCTCTGATTGTATCACAGGAATAAATAATCATATAATGTTGAAGCGGTTTGCAGCTAGATTTGCTGATTAAACTATCTAAACTTTAGATAAGATATATAGACAAGTAACTTGTTATACTTAGTTTTTCATCTCGTATCCACTTTAACCTACATACAACACATGACACAGTGACATGATAAAAACACAATGGCTAGTAACAGTAGAATTCATAAATGTAAATCAAATGATGCCCTAGACCAATGAGAGTCTCTCACCTTGCGCACCATGGCGCTACCATCGTTGATGAGCTGCGCCAGCATCATGGCCACGTTGTGGTCGATAGTGGTGGAATGATCCGTCCTCTCCCCTGAATTCCCCACAAATGTTCCGAGGGCGAACACCGCCGCGGTGCGCACCTGATGGTAGAGGGATGCAGGTTTATTGTCATTTCTATACAGGTAGACATTGGAGGTTACGCCAACCAAATCTGGTATTTCATATTAATGATCGATCGACATTCCAATTCCGTGATCAGAAGAAATCGATCAGGCCCATAAATGGAATAAAAAATGATGGTTTGGTCCATTGTTAAGCTGCATGAAATCTGCATAATTTTGGATTAATTACCATCTCGCTGACGCAATACAGCTAATAAATTCTATTTATAAATCTCATCGTCTCATTGGACGGCCTCCCTGCTTTACTTTCCCTGTAGAGCCAGAAGAGGGGGAGGAGCTTACCTCTGGAATGGGATCAGATAACAGGCTGTATAGCTTCTCGTGGGCGCTGTCACGCACGCCACACCAGCGCGCAGCGTCGAAGTTCTGCCAGATGCGGCCCAGGCAGATGGCCACCCACTGGCGGAGGAGCGGGTGGGGGTCGTTCAGCTGTTCCAGGCAGATGGCAATCAGGTTACCCTGCAGACAGGCTTCCTGGAAAACAAAAAGCAATACGGACCCCAGTCATTAAAAGGGACACTGAAAATCTCCTGTGGGGGAAGGGCTCTCAGCAGATAAGGCCTAGCTCACATTATAAATCGCCAGCACAATCTCTCGCACTGAGCACTTTTCAAAGCGATTCTGCAGGCGATTTTAGAACAATTAGCGATTTTATTAAGCACTTTTGTACGTTTTTTGTGTGGCGATTAGCATTCCCCCCCCCCCTCCCCCAGTCAATCAGGAAGTGAACAGTTTGACCTGGAACTGAATCTTTTTAACCTTCCTGGTGGTAACCCCGTAGTACGGGGTAAGCCGCGCAGGAGGATTTCTCAGGCCCTGCTGAGCCGATTTGCACAATTTTTGTTTTTGCTACACGCAGCTAGCACTTTGCTACCTGCGTGTGCACTCCGATCGCCACCGCTACCCGTCGATTCGCCGCGCCGCCCCCCCCACCCCCGACCCCATGCGCTGCCTGGCCAATCAGTGCCAGGCAGTGCTGAGGGGTGGATCGGGACTCCCTTTGACGTCACGACGTCGATGACGTCATCCCGCCCGTCGCCATGGCGACGAGGAAGCCCTAATGGAAATTCCGTCCAGAACAGGATTTCCGAACGGGCTTGATCGCCGGAGGGTGGGGGGATGCCACTGCACAGCGGCTGTCATGTAGCGAGCCCTCGCTACATGATTTAAAAAAAAAAACAACAAAAAAACTGCTGCGCTGCCCCCTGGCGGTTTTTAATAGACCGCCGGGAGGGTGGACCTGAACTCTGAACTCCTCTCTGCTCTAAAATATACACCACAGCATAATAACCTTTAAACAAAAAACATTTCTTTGTTACAACTGAACCAAATCCTACAATAAATACGCACAGTTTATACTTCCTGTTACATGGAAGCAGACATACTGTTTACAGCCTGTGCTTTCAAATGGGCTTATCTGCTATAGGCAGTCATGTGACACAGGGGAGAGATCAAATTACAACTAGTGATTTGACACAAATAAGGACGAATTACACAGGCTAAACTCTCTAAATACATACAGGGAGCATTTCTCTACGTTTTCTTTCTGTTCAGGTCCACTTTAATGTTATTTCCTTAGCGGTTTTCCTATACCTTGCATTGAAGTGCAAGCGCTCAGGAAATGGTGCAGGAGCCGCGTTTGCGATTGGAAAGAAACCTCATCGCTCATGTGAGAACACGCACATAGGAAAGCATTGTACAGGCACTTTTATAAATCGCCAGTGCTTAAAAAAATCCAAAAGCGCTCATAGTGTGAAGAAGCCCTCAGGCAGGGAACACACTTGGCTGTTTTCGTGCGCGTTTTCTGCACAGAAAAACTGAGAACTCATGATAATCAATGTGCTAGTACACACTTACTGAGTTGTTCGCGTGCAGAAAAAAAAACTGACATTCTGCATGATGACTCAGCACATTTTGGCAGTTTTCTCTATCAATTACATCAGCTGCTGTGAAAAAACGCGTGCGGTTTCCTGCATGGAAACACACTTAGTGTGCAGAAAAAGTATGCAGAAAAACACGCGCGGAAAACTGAAAGTCAAGTGTGTTCCCTGCCTCAGAGTGATACTAGCAATGCTCTTCTGCCAAAGTCCTATCAGTAAGACAATAAAATGATTTTGTGTAATGGACAATCAGGCGCAAGAGCGACACTACCAATCCTCTGTATGAAGGATTCCCAGCAGTAAGAGTGACACTGCTAATTCATTATATAAAGGATTCCCAGCAGTACGAGTGACACTAAATGTGCCACAATGAGGATTCCCAGCAGTAAGAGTGACACTGCTAATTCACTATATAAACGGATTCCCAGCAGTACGAGTGACACTAAATGTGCCACAATGAGGATTCTCAGCAGTAAGAGTGACAATGATAATGCACTTTCTGAAGGATTCCCAGCAGTACGAGTGACACTAAATGTGCCACAATGAGGATTCTCAGCAGTAAGAGTGACACTAGTAATGCGCAACATGGAGGATTCCCACAGCAGTAAGAGTGACAATAGTAATGCGCAACATAGAGGATTCCCAGCAGTAAGAGTGACACTAATAATGGTCTGTATGAAAGATTCCAAGGAGTAAGAATGACACTGATAATGCACTATATTACGCACTCCTGGCAATAATAGTGCCATGAACAGTGCTCTATATAAAGAATTCCCAGCAGTAAGAGTGACACAAATAATGCTTTATGATGGATTCCCTACAGTAAGAGTGACACGAATAATGCTCAATGACGGATTTCTTGCAGTATGAATGGCATTAATACTGGTCTATATGAAGGAATCCCCACAGTAAGCGTGACACTTATAATTCTGTGTATGATGAATTCCTACAGTAAGAGTGAAACTAATAAGCTCTGTATGATAGAATCCCAGCAGTAAGAGCGACATTACCAATGCTTTTTGACGGATTCCCTGCAGTAAGAGTGACACTAATAATGCTCTGTATGACTGATTCCCAACAGTAAGAGTGACACTAATAATGCTCTGTATGACTGATTCCCAACAGTAAGAGGGACACTAATAATGCTCTACGACAGAATCACTACAGTAAGGGTGACACTAAGGATGCTCAATAGGAAGGGTTTTTGCCAGTTAAAGTGACACTAACGATGCGTAACAGTAGGAATCCCAGCATCATCAGTGCATGCAGCCAGACATTGTGAGCAAAAACAGTCCAAGTAAAATTAGTATTTCTTACTTGGCTCATTTTAGACCTCAGTCATAGAAAACAGCTATCACATCAGAACATGCTAAATAAGGAACAATAATAATGAGAGAACTTACTGCATAAAGCGGACTCATTTACTCACTCACATTACAAATCATGTAAGTTTATAGGAAATATCAGCGTCAGCAAACAACAATCCTAGAGAGGAGTAAGAGGCCATTGCAGTGGGAATGGAAGAGAGTCACTACGTAGCCACCCATAGTTGATTGCTACAGTAATAGCCGGGTTTATCCAGAACTAATAATAATTAGAATAACCAATCTAAGGTAGATGGCAATCAGCTAGGAGTGCAATGGAGAATGTAATCTGTTACATCTGATTGCATTGAGGGCCATGTAACCATCTCTGATTTTTTTGTGGTTTTTTTGTGTGAACAGTAAATATTTTATGCTTCACTTGGCTGTTATAAGTTGCATTATGGAAATACCGCTGGATAAAACGAATTGTTCTTAGTGTTTATCTACATTTCAGCCCTTGAAGCCTGCTGGCGAAATGCTTGTGGCTCACTAGGAAAGGACGTTCCCCATTGAAGCATGCCGGCAGATTGCTCATGGCTCGCTAGCAGTGGACTCAACCCCCCCCCCCCTTCTCCTGAAGAATGCCGGCGGATTGCTCATGGCTCGCTAGGAGTGGACTCAACCCCCCCCTTCTCCTGAAGAATGCCGGCGGATTGCTCATGGCTCGCTAGGAGTGGACTCAACCCCCCCCTTCTCCTGAAGAATGCCGGCGGATTGCTCATGGCTCGCTAGGAGTGGACTCAACCCCCCCCTTCTCCTGAAGAATGCCGGCGGATTGCTCATGGCTCGCTAGGAGTGGACTCAACCCCCCCCTTCTCCTGAAGAATGCCGGCGGATTGCTCATGGCTCGCTAGGAGTGGACTCAACCCCCCCCTTCTCCTGAAGAATGCCGGCGGATTGCTCATGGCTCGCTAGGAGTGGACTCAACCCCCCCCTTCTCCTGAAGAATGCCGGCGGATTGCTCATGGCTCGCTAGGAGTGGACTCAACCCCCCCTTCTCCTGAAGAATGCCGGCGGATTGCTCATGGCTCGCTAGGAGTGGACTCAACCCCCCCTTCTCCTGAAGAATGCCGGCGGATTGCTCATGGCTCGCTAGGAGTGGACTCAACCCCCCCTTCTCCTGAAGAATGCCGGCGGAATGCTTGCGGCTCGCTGGGAGAGGATGTCCCCCGCGAAGCATGTCGGCGAATTGCTCGTGGCGTGCAAGGAGAGGATTCCCCCCCCCCAAGAAAGCCGGCAGAATGCTTTTGGACTCGCTGGGAGAGGACTTCCAACCGCGAAGCATGCCGGTGGATTGCCAGGAGAGGACTTCCCATTATGAAGCATGCCAGTGACAGCACAACTCACCTGTCCAGTGGTGTAGTTGTTGACGATGACCGCCAGGATGAAGGCCGTCATTGTGCGATGCTCCGCCTGCAACACAAACACAACTCTCCGCATTAATACAGATGCCCAGAATCGCTCAAACACAAAGTTAAAAGTGGGGGGAGGTCAGGGAAGATGGGGGAGGGGCAAAGCAGAAAGTACTATAATAGTACTGTCATATATATATTTTTCTCTGTTTTCCCCTTCAAAGTCAGAGACTGCACAATTATTTTTGGAACTGACTAGACAGGACATATGTCTTTCTATTTTAAAATTACAGCTACCTAGAAATTTCCAAAACTGGCAGTATGCTTAAACTGCCAGTCTTCGCAACCATGGCAACTGTCCTTTTGGCGGTTAAGACCGCCTTGAAACTCTCATCCTATCCAGGGGCAATTAGCTGCACATGGCAGGCCCCATCTTGAACACCTAATCAATCAATGACCGATGTAATGTCTGATTGCGCTGCCCGGAAGCTCCCTTCCACACTGAGTAGCACACGCATGCTCAGTGTGAAGTTAATTATGCTGCTGGTGGTAAAATAATAAATATCTCCGCTTCCACACATCCTACACTCCCCAAATTTTCAGGGTAGGGAGGAGACCCCCCGAACTACCTCTATGCCAAATTGCAGCCCCAGAGCCCCGCTGGCTCAGAAGATGGATTAGAGAAATCTATCTCGGGAACCAGCGGGTCTTGGGGGCTACAATTTGGCATAGAGGTAGTTCGAGGGGTTCCCTCCCTACCCTGAAAATTTGGGATGTGTAGGATGTGTGGAAGCGGATATATTTAGTATTTTACCACCAGCAGCATAATTAAATAGGAAATGTGGCCGCACAGTCTCCTACTGCGCATGCGGGGCAGCGCAAATTAACAGGCAGCGCAATCAGACACAACACCGGCAGCAAATTGTGGCCCTCCTGTCAGTCAGTCAGAAACGTAGTTAAATGACTGTGTTTTTCATGCACAAAAACGCCACAATATCCTCATCTTAAAATAATGTTTGGTGTTAACTCTTGTGTAATGCTAGAAACCAATGGATTGTTGCTTCCGCGACAAAAGTATAATGTAGATAGTGAAAACAATTTATATGTAGGTAGGTAGGTAGATAGGTGTGTGTGTGTGTGTGTGTGTGTGTGCGTGCGTGCACACGCTTTAGTCGGTCGGATGCGGCGTTAGATTGATGGCCCCTAGCGTTGCACTAAACCGTGCAGCACTTCAGCAAGCAGTTGCCAGGCAGCAGTGAGCAGTTGTGAGCGTTTGAGAGGCATTTCACTGCCTATCAAGTGTCCGTGGAAAAGAGGCCTTAGATTTTCAAGAGATTTCATGGTAAAATCGATTGAAAATCTTTGTGCCGTGTATCAGGAGAATCGACGGGCAGTTGAACTGTGGGCTCAGTAAGCAGTTGCCAGGAAGCAGTGAGCAGTTGCCAGGAAGCAGTGAGCAGTTGTCAGGCAACAGCAAGCAGTTGTGAGAGTTTTGAGAGGCATATCACTGCCCATCAACAGTCCGTGGAAAAAAGGCCTAAGGCAACACGATACGTTTTTTGCGGTCAATTCTCAGCGCGATCTATTAACCATTCAATTCTCTGCTTGATTCTCTTATCTTCCGCTAGTTTTTCTTATCTTTTTTCCATTCAGCAGAAAAGAATCGAGGGGAGAATCGGACATGGCGGAATTTTATCTATCGAAGGCATCTATCAATGATTCTGCCGCAAAAACGAAACGTTTGTTCCCAGCATTAATGAGCTTCTCACTGACCTCCCCTAGTGGGCACAAGAGTAGCAATGGATTTTATTACCCTTTTAATTGTTGTACTAATGGAAAGCGATGATATTGCTACACGCACCACTTTCCATTGAGATAAAACAAATGACCACACTGAATGAAAATTGTTAAACATTTGCTAGAATGCGGCGCCTTTTCCACAGGCAGTTGACAGGCAGTGAAATGCCTCTCAAACTCTCACAACTGCTTGCTGTTGCCTGGTAACTGCTTGATGAACGCACAGCCGTAAGGACTCTTTTTCCACAGGCAGCTAAACTGCACACTAAGTGAGCAGTTACCAAGCAGTTGCCAGGCAGCAGCAAGCAGTGCAGTTGCCAGGCGGCAGCAGCAAGCAGTTGCCAGAGTTTGACAGTGTTTTTACTGTCTAGCAACTGCTTGCGTGAAAGGGCCCTAAGGTCTCATGCCCTAAGACCTCATGTCCACGTGCAGTTGATAGGCAGTGAAAAGTCTCTCAAACTTTCACAACTGCTTGCTTCTGTCTTGTAACTGCTCACTGCTGCCTGGTAACTGCTTGCTGAACGCACAGTTCAACTGCCTGTGGAAATGAGCCCTCAGAGTGAAAAATCCTACAAAACTCAGTTTTTATTTAACAATTTTCAATCACTAACAAAAAAAATTACGAAATTGAAACTGCAACATGGTACATCCAAATGTGCTTTCCACCAACATAATTAATCAAAAGCAAAATTAATTGTTTTTCTGAAATACGAGTGATGCTTATTAAGCTTTCTCCCCTGCTACATTTCTCAAAAGTTGCCTGTTAGATTGCCATGTGTGGCCAGCATTTCAAGGAATCTAAAGTGAAAGGGATATGGAGGGTGACATTTTTTCACCGTCATCCTAGTGTCCTGCTGATCTTTTGCCTCTAATATATTTAGCCATAAACCCTGTACAAGCATGCAGATCAGATGTTCCTGACAAAAATCTGTGAAGATTAGCTGCATGCTTGTTTCAGGTGTGTGATTCAGACACTACTGACCCTAGAATTAGCCTCTGGACTGCCAGGCAACTTGCATGGTTTAATAGGGCATCAATATGGCAGCCTCCATATATCTTTTACTTCAGGTTCCCCTTAAAGTACACCTGACCTGAGGCAGAGCTAGGTAAGGTAAGCACAGAGGTATGTTCATGCTGGGTCCCCACAAATCTGTGCGTTGTTTGTTCTCTCCTCCTTCCTTCTGGCCCCCGTTATCACACACTTTTTTTTTTAACAGGAAGAGGCGGGTTTGCAGCAATGTTCCCTCCTATTATCCACTTCTCTGCCTCCTTAGGGGAGTGAATGGGGCAGAGAAGAGGAGGGAATGGGTGGGTGATAGGAGGGACCATCACAGCAAGTAGTTAGTGTATTTGGGAGAAGCAAAATATACAAAAATCCCTGCAGGTGCACCACAAACACCAAGCTCAAAGTCAAAATAATTAATCAGGGATATACCAAAGACACGGAAGATCAAAAATTGAAAAATTACTTTTTCTTTTTTATTTGCAAAAAGGTGCAGAAATATGTACACAAAATCTTTAATCACGTAAAAAAGTGCATATAATTGATTGAAAAAAAGGCAACAACATCGATTTGTTTCGGGTTGGTAACCCTTCTTCAGGCCTTTAAATATTTAGTGAACATCTGCACAGTTGGAATACAAGGTAGAAACTCATCTGGTCAAATATAAAGCCAGGGCAGACCACCACAAGATCAAACAAAGAGCCGCATGGAGACCGGACATCCACCCTGTTTGGATGTCCGGTCTCCATGCGGCTCTTTGTTTGATCTTGTGGTGGTCTGCCCTGGCTTCATATTTGACCAGATGAGTTTCTACCTTGTATTCCAACTGTGCAGATGTTCACTATATATTTAAAGAGACACTGAAGCGAAAAAAAAAATGATGATATTATGATTTGCATGTGTAGTACAGCTAAGAAATAAAACATTAAGATCAGATACATCAGACTAATTGTTTCCAGTACAGGAAGAGTTGAGAAACTCCAGTTGTTATCTCTATGCAAAAAATGCTATTAAGCTCTCTGACTAAGTTAGTCCTGGAGAGGGCTGTTATCTGACTTTTATTATCTCAACTGTAAGTGAACTGTTTACTTTTCCTCTGCCAGAGGAGAGGTCATTAGTGCACAGACTGCTCTGAAAAACTCATTTTGAATGCTGAGTGTTGTGTAATCTGCACATATTATAGGATAATGCAATGTTAGAAAAAACACTATATACCTGAAAATAAAAATGAGAATATTTTCTTTGCTGCTAATCTTCTAGTAATTATTCATAGTACACAACCAATTCACTATATCATATTTTTTTTTTCGCTTCAGTGTCTCTTTAAAGGCCTGAAGAAGGGTTACCAACCCGAAACAAATCGATGTTGTTGCCTTTTTTTCAATCAATTATATGCACTTTTTTACGTGATTAAAGAATTTGTGTACATATTTCTGCACCTTTTTGCAAATAAAAAAGAAAAAGTAATTTTTCAATTTTTGATCTTCCGTGTCTTTGGTATATCCCTGATTAATTATTTTGACCATCACAGCAAAGCTCGCCTCTTCCTGTATGAAAATTTGACCAAAAGTCAGATTGATTTCATTAATCTGATCGGCTTGGTTAGGAGATTTTAGTCCATTAGTGGTCCCAAACGATCATTTCCGATTGCTCATAAGAAGAATCGTTCGTATGTAATCTTTCGGCAAATTGTATTGGTAATGGCCACCTTTAGAGATTAGCCAAAATTCCGTGAATGAGGTTACTTCGGGGGCGCATTGCTACGCTGCATGCCCCGCGTAAGTGTAATTCGGGGCTTTAGCGGCTGCCAGACCCCGAATTTAATTTACCTCCAAGTTGCGACAACTCGGAAGGGGGATAGCATTTAACACCACCGCAGAGTTTAGCGTCAGCATGGAGAGCCATCATTCGGACTGGCGCAGAGACGCCATGTACTCAAAATTCTGTATTCTGCGTACATTTCTGTTCTACAGAAGTGGGCAGGTGAAAAGCCAATTAGGATTGTCAACCAACAATAAATAACTTGACAGAAGTTAAAGTGAACCTCCGGACTAAAAATCTACTCAGCAGCACTGAAAAGGCTTGGTGTTTCTTTAACAGTTTCACAGCATCAGAACTTTGTTTTTCATTCCTAAGCATCATTTTTAGCTGCATTTTTATCTTAGCTCCTCCCATCAAAGAAAACTGCCCGGGCTTTTTTTCCCTGATGCTGTGCAGAGCATGATGGGATTTCCTATGTTGTTATTCACTTTGCCTAGAAACTGGGAGGGGTGATCAGCACACAGGACAGTTGGAACTGTGTCTCATGCTCCCTGTCACCTCCTTTCAACCAAAAAGATGGCTGCCCTCATGAAATCAAACATTTGCCTGTTCTTTTAAAACCGGGTGGGTAAGAGATTATAATACCTATCTATTTGCATTAACATAACTAATGTAACTTAAAGGGGAACTTCAGCCTAAACAAACATACTGTCATCAAGTTACATTAGTTATGTTAATTAGAATAGATAGGTAATATGATATCTTACCCACCCTGTTTTAAAAGAACAGGTAAATGTTTGTGATTCATGGGGGCTGCCATCTTTGTCATGGGGGCAGCCATCTTTTTGGTTGAAAGGAGGTGACAAGGAGCAGGAGACACAGTTCTAACTGTCCTGTGTCCTGATTACCCCTCCCAGCTGCACACGCTAGGCTTAAACTGTCAAATTAAAAATGTAAAAAAAAAAAAAATAAAAAAAAAAAAAATTCCACCAAAACAGCAGAAGGAGAACAACATCATCAGAAATCCCATCATGCTTTGCACAGCATCAGGGGAAAAATGCCCGGGCAATTTTCTTCTGTGCAGCTAAAAATGAGGCTTGTATAAGAGAAACAAAGTTCTGATGCTGTGAAACTGTTAAAGAAACACCAAGCATTTTCAGTGCTGCTGAGTCGATTTTTAGTCCGGAGGTTAACTTTAATGACAGTATGTTTGTTTAGGCTGAAGTTCCCCTTTAAATACTGTAGGGGAGTCGGGGGGAAAGGAGTTGAACTTACCCGGGGCTTCTAATGGTCCCCTGCAGACATCCTGTGCCCGCGCAGCCACTCACCGATGCTCTGGCCCCGCCTCCGGTTCACTTCTGGAATCTCCGACTTTGAAGTCTGAAAACCACTGCGCCTGCGTTGCCGTGTCCTCGCTCCCGCTTATGTCTCCAGGAGCGTACTACACAGGCCCAGTGACACGGCAACGCAGGCGCAGTGGTTTTCAGACTTTAAAGTCTGAAATTCCAGAAGTGAACCGGAGGTGGGGCCAGAGCATCGGTGAGTGACTGCGCAGGCACAGGATGTCTGCGGGGGACCATCAAAAGCAGCGGGTAAGTTCAACTAATTTTCTCCCGACCATCCCCCTACAGTATTCCTTTAAAGGAATCCCGAGGTGAGAGGGATATGGAGGCTGCCATATTTATTTCCTTTTAAAGAGACACTGAAGCGGAATTTTTTTTTTCTGATATAATGAGTTGTATGTGTAGTACAGCTAAGAAATAAAACATCAGGAGCAGAGACATGAGTCTAATATGGTTTCCAGTACAGGAAGAGTTAAGAAACTCCAGTTATCTATGCAAAAGAGCCATTGAGCTCCACGACTTTCAAAGTCGCAAAGAGCTCTGTCTTCTAAAGCTTGTTATCTCAACTGTCAGTCATTGTATTTTCTTTTTCTCTGCAGAGGACAGGTTCACTGCCCTGCTCTGCAAAATCATGTAGAATGCTGAGTAGTGTGTAAACTGCAAATATTTGAGAATGATATACTATATAACTGAAAATAAAAATATGAGAATATTCTCTTTGCTACTAATGTTCTAGTAATTATCCGTACTACACAACTAATTCATTATATCAAAAAAAAATTTCGCTTCAGTGTCTCTTTAAACAATACCAGTTGCGTGGCAGTCCTCTTGATCCTGTGTCCCTAATAATTTTAGCCATAGCCATAGACCTTGAACAAGCATGTGCAGATCAGGTACTCTGAGTCAACTCAGGTTTTACTGGATTAGCCATATGCCTGCTCCGGGGTTTTGACTCAGATGCTATGTATGCCAAAAAAATCAACAGGTCTGTCAGGCAACTGGCATTGTTTACAAGGAAATGAATATGGCAGCCTCCATGTCACTCTCACCTCGGGTGTCCTTTAAGTTTATGGCAATTAATTGATTAAATGTTCTTGTTTCCACTGTAGCGGTGCGGAATCGCCTGGATTCTACCGCTGAAGAAATCGCATGCGGCTGCGTTTCTCCATGCGGATTTCCCCGCGATTTCGCATGGCAAGGAGCCATGCAAATTTAACCATGTCACTGCCTGTGTTAAGTTCCATTGGCTTTCATGCGAAATCGCATGCGAAATCGCGGGGAAATCCGCATGACAAAGCCGCATGCGATTTCCCTATTAAATACATTAGCGGCGATTCGCCCGCATTCCTGCCGCACGCGAATCTGCACGACCCTGTCGTGCAGATTTTCCCCGCACCGAAAAACGCCGCCGCCGCACACGTGGAAACAGCCCCATCCACTAACATTAAGTAAGCGAATCCGCATGCAGTGCCCGCATGCGGATTCGCTATAGTGGAAACGAGCCCTACTGTCCTATCAACTCTCCCACTCCTGCAGATGAGAAAGTGAATTTTTGCCCAGGCCTGGTCTGCACTGGTGCCTGAGATCTTGTGGGAGTGTTTAGAGGCGGAGAGAATGGCAGGAAGCACTCTCTGGACGCTGCTAAGACAACAAATATGGCAGCTCTGTAGTGCATAAAGGAAGACCATGAGATACTAGTCATTCAAAGCTAATACTAATTATCTGCCAATTTATTTTGCTTGGAACTGGACCAGAGAGATCAGAAACTGCATTTGATTGGTCCTTTTCCAAGGTGCAGAAACTTGCATCAACTCAGAATCATTAGCAAGTCATTGACTGCCACACAGGAAACGGATGTCCGGAGGAAAGAAGGAAAATGATGCTTTTCAGATTACGATTCTCCTTCTCCAAATTTAATCGGAGTTAAAACGCTTTTGGAAAGAATTTATAGATTTCATATATTTTTTAGTACTTAACATAAAAACATATATATTATAGATTATACATTCTCTTTAAAGCAAACCGTTAAGTAAGGGAAAAGTTCTGCTTTATTTATAAAATTGCCATAGTACAAGTCTTCAGGACTGACAGAAAGCTGAAAATGCTGCTCTTTGCAACTGTGGCAACAGTACTCCAAACTGCTGCCATGGTTGCAGATGACACAGGGAAGAATTACTGGACACTACTGTATATTTACTGATCACAGCGTAGGTGGGCCTCCTACCTTGCCCATAACCCCATTTACAGCCACACAGTTACCCTTGCTGCTATTGTTAAGTCAATGTAAGAATACGGCCCTACCCCACTTTCATGATTACCTGAACTTAAAAGTATACCCCAAAGGCCGCACCTAGTAGTACTCTAGCCAGCTGCTTATCAGGTGATAGGAGCTACTTCCTGTTTAGCAACTAGCCTATCAGGTGGTAGGTGATACTTGCTGTTTAGCAACTAGCTAAGCAGATGATAGGAGCTACTTCCGATTAAGTGAGTAGCTGATAAGGTGGTAGGAGCTACTTCCTGTTTAGCAACTAGCTGATCAGGTGATAGGAGCTATTTCCTGTTTAGTGAGTAGCTGATCAGGTGATAGGAGCTACTTCCTGTTTAGCAACTAACTGATCTGGTGATAGGAGCTACTTCCTGTTTAGCAACTAATTAATCAGGTGATAGGAGCTACTTCCTGTTTAGTGAGTAGCTGATCAGGTGATAGGAGCTACTTCCTGTTTAGCATCTAGCTGATCAGGTGATAGGAGCTACTTCCTGTTTAGCAACTAGCTGATCAGGTGATAGGAGCTACATCCTGCTTAAGCTGGCCACTAACGATCCAATTTCTAGCGAAAAATCGTTCGAGCGATCAGAAATTCTGATCGGACGAAAAATCGTTCACTACACCATCAACTAATCAATCATTGCTTCCTATCTATCACGACCACCAAGAAAATCCAAATTTTCGTTCGACAAAAATTCATTCGGGCGACATTTTTTTCACTCCTTCATAATTGATTGTGTCCACCAATGGAGATTATTTACAATCAATCCGATCAGAATTTCTGATCGCTCGAACGATTTTTCACTAGAAATTGGACCATTAGTGGCCAGCTTTACAGTATTTTTAAATCCCTTCTCATAGGACAACAAGCCTATACGTCAAGTAACACAGTGCTCCTAGGCATAGTGATAGTGAAAACATTCTGGGGTAAAAGGATCTTTTACTACACAAGTGTCACATTTGTTTTGGAAATATATGTTAAAGCACACTTGAAGTGAGGAAGATATGGTGGCTGTCATATTTACCTCCTTTTAAACAATACCAGTTGCCTGGCATCCTGCGGATCTCTGTGGCTGCAGTAGTGTTTCAATCACACACCTGAAACAAGCATGCACCTAATCTTGTCAGACTTCAGTCAGAAACCCCTGATCTGATGCACGCTTGTTCAGGTTCTATGGCTGAACGTATTAGAGGCAGAAGATCAGCAGGACAGCCAGGCAATGTGCATTGTTTAAAAGGAAATAAATATGGCAGCCTTATATCACTCTCACTTCAAGTGTGCTTGAAAGACAACCTGGTTTGCTTTAAAGAAGAATTTCACAAGAAATAACAAACAAGGATATTTATGATAGAGATATTCAATGCAGGTTTACCGAGTTATTTTTAGTTTGTCTTCTGGGGAAATTATCAGCAGTCAGGTCATTCTTTTCCTCCCACAACCCAAATACATACTGGTAGGCAATCAGGCTGCCCCCCTAAAGAAAAAAAGATCAGTAAAAAAATAAAAAGAAAACTGGCCCTAGACTGTAGGAGAGACATGAGATAGTGAGCACTGCTGAGGAACAGTTACAGAAGAGTTATACATCGTTACACATTTGCTATACATCCTGCATATACTGTACATGTCACACTGCTTTCTATATGTAGGAAGTACGGTACATGTTTTAAGCCCCATCTACATAGGGAGATGTTGTAGCGCGCCTCTTCCGCGTCCCCGCTCGCCGCTGGATTCGATTCCCCGTTCGTCCCCGCTTATCTTCCGCTCGATTCCCTGCCATTGTCCCCTCGCGGGGAACGAGCAGGGAATCGGCGGTGAGGAGATCCGTCCTGTCGGATCTTATCAATCAGCGGCTCGATTGATAAGGAACATCGCGGCCGCATCTAGGCTGTGGAGCTGCAATGATGTCAGATACAATCCGTAGCGCCACACTGATCTTAGAGTAATCGGCGGGGCTGAAAACTGTCATGTGATTAGGGTTATGGGAGGGGCCAGGGCCAAGTGCTGTCACATGGTCAGAGTAATGGGAGAGGCCCGGGCTAACAAGCGACTTTCTGTGCTGTCCTGTGATTAGGGCAATGGGAGGGGCCACAGCTGAGTGCTGTCACATGATCACAGTAATGGGAGAGGCCCGGTGTTGTGTCTGATTACGCTGCCTTTGGATTTGCGCTGCCGCGCATGCGCAGTAGGAGACTGTGCGGCCACATTTCCTATTTAATTATGCTGATGGTAAAATACTAAATATCTCTGCTTCTTCACATCCTACACTCCCCAA
The DNA here is from genome assembly GCF_040937935.1 of Hyperolius riggenbachi. Classification (NCBI taxonomy): domain Eukaryota; kingdom Metazoa; phylum Chordata; class Amphibia; order Anura; family Hyperoliidae; genus Hyperolius; species Hyperolius riggenbachi. Next base: position 211,541,708 of record NC_090657.1, on the reverse strand, counting down.
ATTTAAGGGTAGGGAGGGAACCCCCAGAACGACCTCTATGCCAAATTGCAGCCCCCGAAACCCACTGGTTCCCGAGATAGGTTTCTCTAATCTATCTCCTGAACCAGCGGGGCTCGGGGGCTGCAATTTGGCATATAAGTCGTCCGGGGGATCCTCTACCTACCCTGAAAATTTGCTGAGTGTAGGATGTGTGGAAGCGGAGATATTATTTTACCATCAGCAGCATAATTACCTTCACACTGAGCATGCGTGCTACTCTGTATGGAAGGGAGCTTCCGGGCAGCGCAATCAGACATTACACCGGGCTAACAAGCGACTTTCTGTGCTGTTCTGTGATTAGGACAATGGGAGGGGCCACAGCTGAATGCTGTCACATGGTCAGAGTAATGGGAGAGGCCCTGGCTAACAAGTGACTGCTCTGCGCTGTCATGTGATTAGGGTTATGGGAGGGGCCAGGACTCAGTGCTATCACATGATCAGAGCAATGGGAGAGACCCTAGGTAAAGAGTGACTGTGCTGTAATGGGATTAGGGTTATGGGAGGGGCCAGGGCTCAGAGTTGTCAAATCGTCAGAGTAATGTGAGGAGTTAGGGCAGAAATATAACTGTTCTGTGTTGTCATGTGATCAGGGTAATAGGGAGGGGCCAGGGCTGAAAAGTGACTACTCTGTGCTGCCACGTGATCAGGATAATGGAAGGGGCATGGATTAAAGAGTGACAACACTGTGCTGTCACATGATTAGTGTTATGGGAGGGGTGGGGCTAAAGAGTATCAGTTCTGTGCTGTCATGTGACTGGGTAATGGGAGCAGTCAGCACTATGCTGTCATGTGACTAGTTTAAGGGGAGAGGTCATTGGTCAGTGTACTGTTATTTGACAAATGATGCTGGATAAGGCTGCTATCATGGCCAACACATACCTCCCAACTTTTTGAGATGAGAAAAGGGACACTTAAGCCACACCCCTGCCATACCCCTGGCCATGCCCCCACCACGCCCCTAGTCACACATACCATAAAGATTTCATAAGAAAAATATGTTGTTTTATAATTCAAACCACACTGGTCCTTTCTATCCTGATTAATTTTCCTTCATAGTAACATTTTAAAATTAGTAATACATCAATTTAAAGGATGGGAATAAAGTTTAGAGTCACACATTTTTAGTATAGAAATATATATATTAATATAGAAAGTGGGACAAAGTTCTGAAAGAGGGACAAATGAGGGGGAAAGAGGGACAGGGCTCGCAAAAAGGGACTGTCCCTCCGAAAGAGGGACAGTTGGGAGCTATGGCTAACAACCACCACGCAATCACTAGTTAACTACTTGGGGATTTTATTTCTTACGTTGACCACTGCGGTGAAAATATGTTTCTTTATGCACACTCCTTCATATGCAGCTTCTAATTCATGTATAACAGCAGAAAACGATCCTTAGTGTATCATAAAAATCATTTAATTTGTAAATATGAGATCCCCCTCTTTACTTGGTCTATTTCCCAACTGACAGACCGTCTAATCGCCATAACAATCTCTGCACCCACCTGCTGACCAGTCTATTACTGAAAATAAATCAGGATTTATTGGATGGAAAATAACCAAGTGAAAAGGGGGATTCCTGGCCACGCCTACAGTCCTGCAACAGTTTAGGAGAGAAGAGATCTGAAAAATTAACATTTCTGAGCTTTTGAAAAAAAAAAAAACCCCAAAAAAACAAACACACAAATTGTAAATTGAGAACTAGTTATTCTGCTGTAAAGATAACAGATGCTGTAAAGATGCCAACAAGATACTAATAATTCTAAAAAATGTAATGCAAATGATATGAAGCAAAATCTGCAGGAAGTTAATGTGATTGGAGCAAACCCAAGCGGCTCAGGATTTGCATGAAAGCCAAAACTAGTAACATCTTACTGGCCATCGCTGTTCTGTGGCTATAGCTACAGGTCTACCAGAATGTCAGTCTGTACTTACCGGCATGTAAGGATCTGCCAGGACGGACAGGAAATACTTGTGCCCATTATCTTTCACCAGGTCCGCTTGGCACGACTAAGGTGGAAAGAGACAGGAGAGATAATGATTTAGTAGAGGACAAGTTATCATTAGTAAAATCGAGAAGGGTGGAGGCGGCACTGCAGGGATATGCTGTCATATAGCGGGCTCTGAACAGATCATTAGATCAATTTATTACAGTAAGCAGGCAGCACTACCATCCATGAGGGTTTAAAGTGTAACTGTCAGGAATAAAATCAATTCTTTATTTTTATCTGGTAAACAAGTAATAAGGCTGTTAACCAGGCAATCCAAAAGTTAAAATCACTATTACTTTTCTTGTTGATAAATGATCATTCCCCAGTTTACCTGACTCTTATTTGGTACACACAAAATTTGGTAGGCAAAAAGGAAGTTGCAAGGCATGCAGGGTAGACCTTTTTTGCTGCTCTACTTCCCCTCAGACTTAACTAATGCAGCCTGATTGGCTGAAGCCTCTTTCCCTCCGGTTTTCCCCTCCCACACCTCTGTTCCTCTCTGATTGGCCAATATTTCTCATGCTGAGACAATGCACTTTCAATAGTGAAGGGCGGGCAAATCAGGCAGAAGAGAGTAAGGAAGGAAATGACATCAGGGCTGGCTTCAAAATAGCCACACTTAAAACAGGAAATGCTAAGAAGGATTTTTGCTTTTTTTACTGTAAAAAAAAAAAAAAATCACTAAAATCAAAACGTGGACAGTGCAATACATATGTTATGTAAGTAGTGCAAGTATTTATCTACTTATATATGTTTATTTTTTCTGAGATAGTATGGCTGACAACTCCTCTTTAAAGCAGACCTGAACTGTGCAAGAGTTCAGGTCCACTTTAAGCCCGGCCGCCAATTCACACAGTCCCGCTATTCTTCTGAGCCTGGCACCCATTCTTCCAGCAGCAGTCCCATTGGTAACACCCAGTAAAGACAAACCTATTTAACAGCATTAAAGGGCAATGGAAACAAGAGGTATGTGGAGGCTGCCATATTTCCTACTTATTTCCTTTTAAGCTACACCAGTTGCCTGGCAGCCCTGCTGATCCTCTGCCTCTAATACTTTTAGCCATAGACCCTGAACAAGCATGCAGCAGATTCGTTGTTTCTGACATTGTCAGCAGGGCTGTGGAGTCGGAGTCGAGGACTTGGAGCAATTTTGGGTACCTGGAGTCAGAGTCAGCGTTTTCATAAACTGAGGAGTCGGGAGTTGGAGTCAGATGATTTTTGTACCAAATCCACAACCCTGGTAAGTATTAGATTAAGGCCTCTTTCACAGTGGGACGTTGTGTTTGATGCAACGTTATAGTCGCACAACGTGCCCCTAACGCAGCGCATGTAGGTTATAAAATTGGCCGTTATTTTGCATATCGTTATGTGTCTCTTGGTGCGCCGTTTTCGTCGCATACTCATGGAACGAAAACGGCGCATGCGTTACATTTAAAAAACAAAAAAACAAAAACCTTACTGAGCATGTGCAACACACAACGCAGCAAATGTATTGCTAAATGCACAGCATGCAGTACTTTCTAAATATTGCTACACGTTACACACAACGCAATGTGTGCACTGTGAATGTCGCACACACTTTGTATTGCTGTGCGTTAGAAAATGTTCCAACGCAGACTAACGTGCGACTAACGTCGCTTGTGAAAGAGGCCTAAAGGATACCCGAAGTGACATGTGACATGATGAGATAGATATGTGTATGTACAGTGCCTAGCACACAAATATCTATGCGGTGTTCCTTTTTCTCTTTCTCTGCCTGAAAGAGTTAAATATCAGGTATGTAAGTGGCTGATTCAGTCCTGACTCACACAGGAAGTGACTACAATGTGACCCTTACGGATAAGAAATTCCAACTGTAAAAGACTTCCCTCGCAGAAAATGGCTTCTGAGAGCAGGAAAGAGATAAAAAGGGCCAATAGTTCATAGATTTTAGCTCTGGTATACTTCAATGAATGTGTCATTGAGCAAAAACAATAAAACAGTTAAAACTTAAAAAGGAGTCACAGCCATTTTGGGTAACTGGAGTCGAAGTCAGTGGTTTCATAAACTCGTCAGGAGTCGCATGATTTTTTGTACAGACTCCACAGTCCTGGGCATTGGTCTACAGATCAGACCCCGCCAGGTTCACTGCAGGAAACAGGCACTGGTCGGGAGTCGGATGATTTTTGTGCTAAATCCACAGCCCTGGTAAATAATTAGACTAAGGAGTTGGAGTCAGAACCATTTTGGGTACCTGGAGTCGGAGTTGGAGTCAGTGGTTTCATAGACTGAGAAGTCGGAGTTGGATGATTTTTGTACCGACTCCACAGCCCGATTGTCAGATCTGATAAGATTAGCTGCAAGTTTGTTTCTGGTGTGATTCAGACACTACTGCAGCCAATTAGATCAGGAAATAAATATGGCAGCCTCCATATCCCTCTTTCTTCAGTTGCCCACATACCTCTTGCTACAGTTGTCCTTTAAGTGCCCTACAAGAAATTAAACACTCATCAATGGTATTGCCAGGTGCCTGCTTACTATCCAGTTTCCAGGTCTGTTAGTTGTTGGTGTATCGGGGACGGATGGGAATATTGCCCCACGATTATGAGGTTCTGTGGTTGGGGCTTCTACTTACACTGTCCACAGCCAGGATTTTGGCCCAAATGAACACCAGCAGCGGTCGCAGCTCTCGGGCTGAGCTCTGCAGTAGTTTCAGCACGTAGGGGAAGATGCCCACCGACAGGGCCTGCAAAGAGAGAACAGATATGAAGACAATGCTTGCCCAACGAGGCTAGGAGGTAAACAAGAGGCGGGCGTTTTGATGGCAGAGATCAGGAAAACGGCAGTTTATTGCTGGGATGTCAGAAACCCTCTGCCCCCTCAACCTCTGGACAAGAGATACCCACACCTTCCATCTACCTCTTATAGGTACCCATACATTACTAGATTGTCCTGCTAGAGTAACCATTCAACCATTAGATCATTTTATTGGAGCGGGGGAGAATAATGTTCCACTCTGCCCGATTGACGAAAATTAGCCGATATCTGGTCAAATCAACCAATTCGGGCATGATGGAAGATGGCAGTCGATTGTGAAGGAATCTGCTACCGTTCACATGATTTTGACGGACACAGAATGGGTTTTTGGATTTAAAGCATAACCTCGTTCAGCTCGATTAGTGAAGGAGAATTGCCAGGATCTCGCTTGCAACGTGTGTGGACCACATTGTTGATTGACTTTCAATCGACTAACCTTACGTTTATTGCCAAACAAAGTAAATCGCTTGATGGAAAGTTGGTAATGTATGGGCACCTTCACTTGTTTGGAAAGGAAAGGCGTGGCCAGCCTTCTAACAATGTACCCTGTGAAGAATTAACGATAGTTTGTTCAATCCTAGTAACCAGTAAAAAAAGCTTTCCCTATTTCCTTTTTGTTGATGGAGGTAATAGGGTATCAGGGTTATATTGGGCACATGCAGCTTTTGGACAAATCGGGTGCTGCCATAGACTTTCATTGAAAATATCAGAAAACCGGCAGCAATAAGGTAGTTTGGGCGTCAGATGATGCCTGATGATTATTATTTTTGTGTTTTGTTTTTTTCTGTTAAGGCGGCAAAGCCAGCGACTAAGGTGAAATTTGGAAAATGGGCAGCACCCAGTATTTATAGGTTTTTTTTACAACCGGGAAAAGGGGGGGGGGGGAGGGGTTGGGCGAGCTGGAGGGACTTAGGGTTAGGCACCCCTAGGGGGAGGGATCCTAGTGTTAAGCACCACCAAGGGGTTCTTAGGGTTAGGCAATGCCTGGGGTGGGGTCTTAGGGTTAGGCAATGCCTGGGGTGGGGTCTTAGGGTTAGGCAATGCCTGGGGTGGGGTCTTAGGGTTAGGCAATGCCTGGGGTGGGGTCTTAGGGTTAGGCAATGCCTGGGGTGGGGTCTTAGGGTTAGGCAATGCCTGGGGTGGGGTCTTAGGGTTAGGCAATGCCTGGGGTGGGGTCTTAGGGTTAGGCAATGCCTGGGGTGGGGTCTTAGGGTTAGGCAATGCCTGGGGTGGGGTCTTAGGGTTAGGCAATGCCTGGGGTGGGGTCTTAGGGTTAGGCAATGCCTGGGGTGGGGTCTTAGGGTTAGGCAATGCCTGGGGTGGGGTCTTAGGGTTAGGCAATGCCTGGGGTGGGGTCTTAGGGTTAGGCAATGCCTGGGGTGGGGTCTTAGGGTTAGGCAATGCCTGGGGTGGGGTCTTAGGGTTAGGCAATGCCTGGGGTGGGGTCTTAGGGTTAGGCAATGCCTGGGGTGGGGTCTTAGGGTTAGGCAATGCCTGGGGTGGGGTCTTAGGGTTAGGCAATGCCTGGGGTGGGGTCTTAGGGTTAGGCAATGCCTGGGGTGGGGTCTTAGGGTTAGGCAATGCCTGGGGTGGGGTCTTAGGGTTAGGCAATGCCTGGGGTGGGGTCTTAGGGTTAGGCAATGCCTGGGGTGGGGTCTTAGGGTTAGGCAATGCCTGGGGTGGGGTCTTAGGGTTAGGCAATGCCTGGGGTGGGGTCTTAGGGTTAGGCAATGCCTGGGGTGGGGTCTTAGGGTTAGGCAATGCCTGGGGTGGGGGTCTTAGGGTTAGGCAATGCCTGGGGTGGGGTCTTAGGGTTAGGCAATGCCTGGGGTGGGGTCTTAGGGTTAGGCAATGCCTGGGGTGGGGTCTTAGGGTTAGGCAATGCCTGGGGTGGGGTCTTAGGGTTAGGCAATGCCTGGGGTGGGGTCTTAGGGTTAGGCAATGCCTGGGGTGGGGTCTTAGGGTTAGGCAATGCCTGGGGTGGGGTCTTAGGGTTAGGCAATGCCTGGGGTGGGGTCTTAGGGTTAGGCAATGCCTGGGGTGGGGTCTTAGGGTTAGGCAATGCCTGGGGAGGGGTCTTAGGGTTAGGCACCGCCAGGAGGGGTCTTAGGGTTAGGCACCGCCAGGAGGGGTCTTAGGGTTAGGCACCGCCAGGAGGGGTCTTAGGGTTAGGCACCGCCAGGAGGGGTCTTAGGGTTAGGCACCGCCAGGAGGGGTCTTAGGGTTAGGCACCGCCAGGAGGGGTCTTAGGGTTAGGCACCGCCAGGAGGGGTCTTAGGGTTAGGCACCGCCAGGAGGGGTCTTAGGGTTAGGCACCGCCAGGAGGGGTCTTAGGGTTAGGCACCGCCAGGAGGGGTCTTAGGGTTAGGCACCGCCAGGAGGGGTCTTAGGGTTAGGCACCGCCAGGAGGGGTCTTAGGGTTAGGCACCGCCAGGAGGGGTCTTAGGGTTAGGCACCGCCAGGAGGGGTCTTAGGGTTAGGCACCGCCAGGAGGGGTCTTAGGGTTAGGCACCGCCAGGAGGGGTCTTAAGGTTAGGCACCGCCAGGAGGGGTCTTAAGGTTAGGCACCGCCAGGAAGGGTCTTAGGGTTAGGCACCACCAGGAGGGGTCTTAGGGTTAGGCACCGCCAGGAGGGGTCTTAGGGTTAGGCACCGCCAGGAGGGGTCTTAGGGTTAGGCACCGCCAGGAGGGGTCTTAGGGTTAGGCACCGCCAGGAGGGGTCTTAGGGTTAGGCACCGCCAGGAGGGGTCTTAGGGTTAGGCACCGCCAGGAGGGGTCTTAGGGTTAGGCACCGCCAGGAGGGGTCTTAGGGTTAGGCACCGCCAGGAGGGGTCTTAGGGTTAGGCACCGCCAGGAGGGGTCTTAGGGTTAGGCACCGCCAGGAGGGGTCTTAGGGTTAGGCACCGCCAGGAGGGGTCTTAAGGTTAGGCACCGCCAGGAGGGGTCTTAAGGTTAGGCACCGCCAGGAAGGGTCTTAGGGTTAGGCACCACCAGGAGGGGTCTTAGGGTTAGGCACCGCCAGGAGGGGTTAGGCATCTGTAGTGGAGGGTTCTGTGTGAGTGTGGTGTTAGGTTTAGCTACAGTAAAATATCGGTAACAATTAATTAAACAACATCTGAAAATGTACCGATGTTCTACTATCGGCACTGTTCCTGCGCCGATTTTCCGATGCGCCTGAATTCACATACGCAGGTCATAGAACCCCCTGCATTCCGCTTTGGTTGTCTCCCTGATTGTTTTCTCTACTTCTTTATCCAGTTTGGACTTTCCACTCTTTCACCCAGCAGAGAGAAAACCCGACATGAGGAATGTTTGTGGTCGGCCATTTTGTCCTGCACATAACGGTGCTGCTGACTGTATGAATCACCCCGGCCATCCAGTAACACTAAGTAAAGGGAAGGGGGGTCTGGGAGGAAGATTCATGAAAGCCGCCAGTCTTTTGTTGATGTGCTGTCTATTGTCTCTGTGGCACAGCAGAAATAATAGCCCCATCGCGGAGTACATCCTGTGCGATTCACTGCGCACCTCTCTCTCTCTCCCTGAATCATTTATGTGAGACGAGTTCTGGACTTTTGTGTTGCGGATCGCATTGTTCTCTGCTCAGGGAAAAAACACATTACAGCAAAGCAAACAAATCCGTGATTCTTTTTATACCCAGGCTCTGCCATAAACTGATTCTTTCCTGCCATCAGCCCTGGCTGTAAATCAATAAAGGGAGATAGCAGAACTCAGCCATCGTGTACGGCGGCATAACCCCCCAGCGTCAACAGACTGCGAACCTGTGATATGGGAGGAAAGACTTACCAGGAGGGGAGGAGGACAGAGTTACAAATAGGAAAGGAGGAAAGACTTACCAGGAGGAAAGACTTACCAGGAGGAAAGGCTTACCAGGAGGAAAGGCTTACCAGGAGGAAAGGCTTACCAGGAGGAAAGGCTTAGGAAGAGGAAAGGAGGAAAGGCTTACCAAGAGGAAAGGGGGAAAGGCTTACCAGGAGGAAAGGTGGAAAGGCTTACCAAGAGGAAAGGAAGAAATGCTTACCAAGAGGAAAGGAAGAAAGGCTTACCAAGAGGAAAGGAAGAAAGGCTTACCAAGAGGAAAGGAAGAAAGGCTTACCAAGAGGAAAGGAAGAAAGGCTTACCAAGAGGAAAGGAGGAAAGACTTACCAAGAGGAAAGGAGGAACGGCTTACCAAGAGGAAAGGAAGAAAGGCTTACCAAGAGGAAAGGAAGAAAGGCTTACCAAGAGGAAAGGAAGAAAGGCTTACCAAGAGGAAAGGAAGAAAGGCTTACCAAGAGGAAAGGAAGAAAGGCTTACCAAGAGGAAAGGTGGAAATGCTTACCAAGAGGAAAGGAGGAAAGGCTTACCAAGAGGAAAGGAAGAAAGGCTTACCAAGAGGAAAGGAAGAAAGGCTTACCAAGAGGAAAGGAAGAAAGGCTTACCAAGAGGAAAGGAAGAAAGGCTTACCAAGAGGAAAGGAGGAAATGCTTACCAAGAGGAAAGGAGGAAAGGCTTACCAAGAGGAAAGGAAGAAAGGCTTACCAAGAGGAAAGGAGGAAAGGCTTACCAAGAGGAAAGGAAGAAAGGCTTACCAAGAGGAAAGGAAGAAAGGCTTACCAAGAGGAAAGGAAGAAAGGCTTACCAAGAGGAAAGGAAGAAAGGCTTACCAAGAGGAAAGGAAGAAAGGCTTACCAAGAGGAAAGGAAGAAAGGCTTACCAAGAGGAAAGGAAGAAAGGCTTACCAAGAGGAAAGGAAGAAAGGCTTACCAAGAGGAAAGGAAGAAAGGCTTACCAAGAGGAAAGGAAGAAAGGCTTACCAAGAGGAAAGGAAGAAAGGCTTACCAAGAGGAAAGGAAGAAAGGCTTACCAAGAGGAAAGGAAGAAAGGCTTACCAAGAGGAAAGGAAGAAAGGCTTACCAAGAGGAAAGGAGGAAAGGCTTACTAAGAGGAAAGGAGGAAAGGCTTACCAAGAGGAAAGGAAGAAAGGCTTACCAAGAGGAAAGGAAAAAAGGCTTACCAAGAGGAAAGGAGGAAAGGCTTACCAGGAGGAAAGAGGGGAAAGGCTTACCAAGAGGAAAGGTGGAAAGGCTTACCAAGAGGAAAGGAAGAAAGGCTTACCAAGAGGAAAGGAAGAAAGGCTTACCAAGAGGAAAGGAGGAAAGGCTTAGCAAGAGGAAAGGAAGAAAGGCTTACCAAGAGGAAAGGAGGAACGGCTTACCAAGAGGAAAGGAGGAACGGCTTACCAAAAGGAAAGGAAGAAAGGCTTACCAAGAGGAAAGGAGGAAATGCTTACCAAGAGGAAAGGAAGAAAGGCTTACCAAGAGGAAAGGAAGAAAGGCTTACCAAGAGGAAAGGAGGAAAGGCTTACCAAGAGGAAAGGAGGAAAGGCTTACCAAGGGGAAAGGAAGAAAGGCTTACCAAGAGGAAAGGAAGAAAGGCTTACCAAGAGGAAAGGAAGAAAGGCTTACCAAGAGGAAAGGAAGAAAGGATTACCAAGAGGAAAGGAAGAAAGGCTTACCAAGAGGAAAGGAAGAAAGGCTTACCAAGAGGAAAGGAAGAAAGGCTTACCAAGAGGAAAGGAAGAAAGGCTTACCAAGAGGAAAGGAGGAAAGGCTTACCAAGAGGAAAGGAAGAAAGGCTTACCAAGAGGAAAGGAGGAAAGGCTTACCAAGAGGAAAGGAAGAAAGGCTTACCAAGAGGAAAGGAGGAAAGGCTTACCAGGAGGAAAGAGGGGAAAGGCTTACCAAGAGGAAAGGAGGAAAGGCTTACCAAGAGGAAAGGAAGAAAGGCTTACCAAGAGGAAAGGAAGAAAGGCTTACCAAGAGGAAAGGAGAAAAGGCTTACCAAGAGGAAAGGAAGAAAGGCTTACCAAGAGGAAAGGAAGAAAGGCTTATCAAGAGGAAAGGAAGAAAGGCTTACCAAGAGGAAAGGAGGAAAGGCTTACCAAGAGGAAAGGAAGAAAGGCTTACCAAGAGGAAACGAGAAAAGACTAAGAGGAAAGGAGGAAATACTTAACAGGAGGAAAGAAGGAAAGAATTGCCTGGATGAAATAATTACCACGAGGAAAGGAAGACAGAATTACCATGAGGAAAGACTTATTAGGCGGAAAGGAGGAGAGACTTACCAGGCTGACGGCCCAGGGCCCCAGGTCCAGGAATCGCCCCAGCAGGTCCAGCGCTCGCAGCCGATGAACCTGACTTAGCAGCACCTGAGGGAGGGAAACATAGGGAGACGTCAGGAGGCTCTAGTAGGGGACAGCCAATGAGGTAATAAGAATTCAGAGTTGATGCTCATTTTAGGCTGTTTAGATATAGACCAATCAAATGCAGCAGCAGCAGGTGACTAGAGCTCTGAATAATTTAGCCATGTGTGCAAATTGTATACAGCTTGAAAATGGGCCAATAAAATCTGCTTTCTGCACACTCTTATTGGCCCAAATCTAAGTTGCGTGAAAGTGAGAATTATCAGCATCTTACTGATCTTCACAGAGTGCAATGAATGACTCATGGAACTACTTGTGCCTTACAGGAACTCAATCTAAACTTCCTACTAATGTCCAACATCCCTACCAAAGCCTAGGACAAATTTTGGGGTGGGTGGAATAGATCAAGGGACGAGTAAGAGGTGGATGGGAAGGGACTGGGATGGGCGAGGGAGGACGGGCACGAGAGGACGGGCACGGGCGAGAGAGGACGGGCACGGGCGAGAGAGGACGGGCACGGGCGAGAGAGGACGGGCACGGGCGAGAGAGGACGGGCACGGGCGAGGGACGACGGGCACGGGCGAGGGACGACGGGCACGGGCGAGGGACGACGGGCACGGGCGAGGGACGACGGGCACGGGCGAGGGACGACGGGCACGGGCGAGGAAGGACGGGCACGGGCGAGGAAGGACGGGCACGGGCGAGGAAGGACGGGCACGGGCGAGGAAGGACGGGCACGGGCGAGCGAGGACGGGCGAGCGAGGACGGGCACGGGCGAGCGAGGACGGGCACGGGAGGACAGGCACGGGCGAGGGAGGAAGGGGATCGAGGAAGGACGGGCATGGGCGGGAGAGGACAGGCACGGGCGAGGAAGGACGGGCGAGGAAGAACGGGAACGGGCGAGGAAGGACGGGCACGGGCGAGGAAGGACGGGCACGGGCGAGGAAGGACGGGCACGGGCGAGGAAGGACGGGCACGGGCGAGGAAGGACGAGCACGGGCGAGGACGGGCACGCACGGGCGAGGACGGGCACGGACGAGCGAGGACGGGCACAGGCGAGCGAGGACGGGCACGAGAGGACGGGCATGGGCGGGAGAGGACGGGCATGGGCGGGAGAGGACGGGCATGGGCGGGAGAGGACGGGCATGGGCGGGAGAGGACGAGCACGGGCGAGGAAGGACGGGCACGGGCGAGGAAGGACGGGCACGGGCGAGGAAGGACGGGCACGGGCGAGGAAGGACGGGCGAGGAAGGACGGGCACGGGCGAGGACGGGCACGGGCGAGCGAGGACGGGCACGGGCGAGCGAGGACGGGCACGAGAGGACAGGCAGGGGCGAGGGAGGAAGGGGATGGATGAGGGATGATGGGCATGGGCGAGGAAGGACGGGCATGGGCGAGGAAGGACGGGCATGGGCGGGAGAGGAGGGGCACGGCCGAGGGAGGAGGGGGCACGGCCGAGGGAGGAGGGACGAGGGAGGCCTGGCACGGGCGAGGGAGGCCTGGCACGGGCGAGGGAGGCCTGGCACGGGCGAGGGAGGCCTGGCACGGGCGAGGGAGGAGGGGCATAGACGAGGGAGGAGGGGCATAGACGAGGGAGGAGGGGCATAGACGAGGGAGGAGGGGCATAGACGAGGGAGGAGGGACATAGACGGGGGAGGAGGGGCATAGACGGGGGAGGAGGGGGATGGACAAGGAAGGAGGGGGATGGACAAGGAAAGAGGGGGATGGACAAGGAAGGAGGGGGATGGACAAGGAAGGAGGGGGATGGACAAGGAAGGAGGGGGATGGACAAGGAAGGAGGGGGATGGACAAGGAAGGAGGGGGATGGACAAGGAAGGAGGGGATGGACGAGGGAGGAGGGGCACGGACGAGGGAGGAGGGGGAGGGAGGAGGGGCACGGACGAGGGAGGAGGGGCACGGACGAGGGAGGAGGGGCACGGACAAGGAAAGAGGGGGATGGACGAGGGAGGGTGGGGGTTAGAAAATGTGGTTTAGAGTGTGGAGGGGAGTGGTAGAAGGTGGGGGATAGGGGTGAAGGTGGGGGATAGGTGTGAAGGTGGGGAGAGGGGTGAAGGTGGGGAGAGGGGTGAAGGTGGGGAGAGGGGTGAAGGTGGGGAGAGGGGTGAAGGTGGGGAAAGGGATGAAGGTGGGGAAAGGGATGAAGAAGGGGGAAAGGGATGAAGAAGGGGGACAGGCAAGGGAGACTGAAGGGTGATTAATGTAAGAGTCCAAAGGGAAGATGGAGAGGGGGAAAAAGGAGGAGGATAGATATTCTGCTGCAGAGACTACAAGAAAATAATGACAGCAGTGCGGTGTTAGAGATCAAACCCTTGTCAACACGTTGAAGGACACCTGTTCTCCTGCTAGATTTTCACCCAAAATGCTGTACAGATGTGTCACTAGCCTAGAGGCAAGCAATGAGTTTGGTCGCTATGGCAGGAAGCAGAGAGCGGATGATGGCATGGTGCATGATGGGAGTGAGTAGGAGCACTATGCCCTTGTCCTGCAACCAACTGTGATGATCTGTGGTGCTGATCTCTCCCTGATGCATAAGAGGGTGCTTTACACATGCTAGACACATGGCAGACGTGGCCCCAACCCGCCAACTTGGCTGAGAACCCCCTGGCATGTGCGCAAGGCTTTACATGGGGGCTGTGTGGAGGAGAGATGCAATGTTGCCGACATGAAGGGCTGGACGCATTCCTTCATGGTCTGGGCGAGCCCAATGAGGTGCAAAACAATGCTGGAGACTCCCACCCTTCCACATTTCAGGCCAAACATGAGACTGCGAAAACACAGAGAAGATTTCCGCTGCACAACGATCTCCAGAAGAGAATGGCAGCCCGGGAGAGCTACGGGCGAAGGGCAACACTGGAGCAAGCCATGAGAGAGGAGCACAAAGTCTACAGGGGCAGCCGGCACTCCCCTCTGCTTCCCTCGGATGGAAGAGCCAGAATGTACCAGCAGCTGGCTGGGGAGGGAGCGGCGTGCAGAAGTACAAAGTGTGACCAGGGAGAAGGGTTGGGAACAGGCACACAGCGGTCTCCATACAAATTTACATCCGCTGCAGCAACACACGGAACATGAGGGGGTTACACGGCTCTGTCGGCCACCGAGGATGCTGCCTGAGACTCCAGCAATGTTCTGCTGCTCTGAAGCCTTGTTCTGACATTTCTGTCACCTGAAGCAATCGTTTGTAATCAGGTTGTGCGACGGTCTGATGTCTGCACAGTCGGTCCCAGGGCTCTGCATCAGACTCTGCTCCGGGGAATAGAGATTGGCAGTGAAACGTTTGTTTTTCAGATGATTGATATTGTATCCCCTTGCAGCAAGGAGTGCACCCCCCCTCTCCCCTTCATAGTACGGGAAATGTCACTCGGCTAAGAGTGTGTGCCTGTGCAAACTAAAGAGGAGAGTCATAATATACCCCGTGTGCCCCTACTGCCACCTAATGGTCATAGAGATGAGGGAAGATGGGGATGAGTGAGGGAGGAGGAGAGGGGGGAAGGGGATGAGGCGGCAGAGTCGGGATGAAGGGGATGAGGCGGCAGAGTCGGGAGGAAGGGGATGAGGCGGCAGAGTCGGGAGGAAGGGGATGAGGCGGCAGAGTCGGGAGGAAGGGGATGAGGCGGCAGAGTCGGGAGGAAGGGGATGAGGCGGCAGAGTCGGGAGGAAGGGGATGAGGCGGCAGAGTCGGGAGGAAGGGGATGAGGCGGCAGAGTCGGGAGGAAGGGGATGAGGCGGCAGAGTCGGGAGGAAGGGGATGAGGCGGCAGAGTCGGGAGGAAGGGGATGAGGCGGCAGAGTCGGGAGGAAGGTGATGAGGAGGCAGTGTCGGGAGGAAGGTGATGAGGAGGCAGAGTCGGGAGGAAGGTGATGAGGTTGCAGAGTCGGGAGGCAGGTGATGAGGTTGCAGAGTCGGGAGGCAGGTGATGAGGTTGCAGAGTCGGGAGGCAGGTGATGAGGTTGCAGAGTTGGGAGGCAGGTGATGAGGTTGCAGAGTCGGGAGGCAGGTGATGAGGTTGCAGAGTCGGGAGGCAGGTGATGAGGTTGCAGAGTCGGGAGGCAGGTGATGAGGTTGCAGAGTCGGGAGGCAGGTGATGAGGTTGCAGAGTCGGGAGGCAGGTGATGAGGCTGCAGAGTCGGGAGGCAGGTGATGAGGCTGCAGAGTCGGGAGGCAGGTGATGAGGCTGCAGAGTCGGGAGGAAGGTGATGAGGTTGCAGAGTCGGGAGGAAGGTGATGAGGTTGCAATGTCGGGAGGAAGGTGATGAGGTTGCAATGTCGGGAGGAAGGTGATGAGGTTGCAGAGTCGGGAGGAAGGTGATGAGGTTGCAGAGTCGGGGGGAAGGTGATGATGCTGCAGAGTCGGGGGGAAGGTGATGATGCTGCAGAGTCGGGGGAAGGTGATGATGCTGCAGAGTCGGGGGAAGGTGATGATGCTGCAGAGTCAGAGGAAGGTGATGATGCTGCAGAGTCGGAGGAAGGTGATGATGCTGCAGAGTTGGGGAAGGTGATGAGGTGGCAGAGTCGGGAGGAAGGTGATGAGGTTGCAGAGTCGGGGGGAAGGTGATGATGCTGCAGAGTCGGGGGGAAGGTGATGATGCTGCAGAGTCGGGGGAAGGTGATGATGCTGCAGAGTCGGGGGAAGGTGATGATGCTGCAGAGTCGGGGGAAGGTGATGATGCTGCAGAGTAGGAGGAAGGTGATGATGCTGCAGAGTCGGGGGAAGGTGATGATGCTGCAGAGTTGGGGAAGGTGATGATGCTGCAGAGTCGGGAGGAATGTGATCAGGCAGGGGATGGTGACACAAGAGCTGGGCCTCTCTTACCTGCAGCACAATAGGGAGCTGTTCTGGTGGGTTTCTATTTTCCACCCCCATGGTCAGCCACACCTGGAACGCCGTCAGCTGCTCAGCAAAGAAGGGGCTGTGCTGTAAGGAGAACATAATACATTATTAGAGACCGACTCCCCAGTGGTGCATAAAAGGAAATGTAGTCATATGCTTCATAGTACAAAGCAGCCCCTGCAGGTAGGCTAATTTAATGCTGCCCCCTTTCTAGAAGGTTACGGGGAGGTGCTTTTAAATATTTTTACATAAGAGGTCCTCCCAAATACACATGTCATTTTCTGTAGACACCGGTGGGGATGGAATCCGCTAAACTATGGCTGTCACTTACGCGGAATGCGGTGCCCTCTTCGATAATGGTGGGCAGCTGAGAGAGGCAGATATCCACCGCCAGGTCCCACGCCTGCCTGTGGGGAAAAGAAGACAACCGGAAAATCAGACTGATTAATGAATGCCAATCCCACGTCACACACTGGCAGATCTTGATTAAACGTGTTCACAGGGAGCAATGCGCTGATTGCATCTTTCTAGACGGGACTGAAGTACAGCAATAGTGGAGGTAGGCCCAGCTGCCCTGAACCGGTCCAACACTTGGGGCTCCTTCACGCTATTATATTTAAAGAGAATCCGTAACCAAGAACTGAACTTCATCCCAATCAGTAGCTGATACCCCCTTTCCCATGAGAAATCTATTCCTTTTCTCCAATAGATCATCAGGGGGCTCTGTATGGCTAATACTGTGGTGAAACCCCTCCCACAGGAAACTGTGAGGACCATGGTCCAGGCAGTTTCCTGTCTGTGAACCTGATTGCATTGTGGGAAATAGCTGTTTACAAAGCAAAGCAAGCAGCAGCTACATCCAGTGACATCACCTGCAAGCAGTAAATATGTCACCATGTGATAAATGCCAGAATGTAAACTAAGTGATTAAATCATTTATACATAATTATTGTAAAAATGAAGCACTTTTTTATTACAGTATTTTCACTGGGGTTTCTCTTTAACCTCTAGAGGACCACAGGTATAGCCCCCCCCCCACCCCCCCTTAGTGACCAGGCAATTTTTTACAATTCAGCATTTCACAACTTTAAGGGTTTATTGCTCGGCCATACAACTTAGCACCCAAATGAATTTTACCTCCTTTTCTTCTCACTAAGGCCTGGTGAACACCAAAGACCGCTAGCAGATCCGCAAAATGCTAGCAGATTTTGAAACGCTTTTTCTTCTTTTTCTGTAGCGTTTCAGCTAGCATTTTGCGGTTTTGTGTAGCGGTTCTGGTGTAGTAGATTTCATGTATTGTTACAGTAAAGCTGTTACTGAACAGCTACTGTAACAAAAAATGCCTGGCAAACCGCTCTGAAGTGTCGTTTTTCAGAGCAATTTGCGTTTTTCCTATACTTAACATTGAGGCAGAAACGCATCTGCAATCCAAAATCTGCAGCAGCCCGGGAGTATGTGTTTCTGCAAAACGCCTTCCGCTCTGGTGTGCACCAGCCCATTGAAATACATTACTGTAGCGGATCCGCACCCGCAAGCGGATCGCAAAACGCAGCAGAACCGCTCTGGTGTGCACTAGGCCTAAAAGAGCTTTTTTTTGGTGGTATTTGCTGCAGCAACCTTTTTTTTTTATTATTTAAAAGATCATTTTTAAAAAAAATAGAAAACCATACCCCCCTCCCCCTTTTTATAGCACTGCATCATACTGCTTGCTCCGTCTTATCGTTTAAAACACAGAGTGTGGTTTGCAGAGCTAATGACCCTTTGAACGTCTCTTCTCACTGAACCTTATCTGAAGCTGTCTGTCACTGTTTCTTTGATGTATAGAGCTCCAGAAATCAGTGACCAATTTCGGTGGTGAAGCTCAGAGAAGCTCTTTTGCATAGATGACAACTGAAGTTTCTTAACTCTTCCTGTACTGGAAACAATATATGACTTGTTTCTTTGCTATTAATGTTCTATTTCTTAGCTGTACTACGGCTGAAACGCCGCTCAGAAACAAAATAAAATGCAATGGCAGCTTTCAGAGCAAATAAAACTGTACTTTGGAAACTTGTAATTAATAATAATACTTATGCACAAAAAACAAATA